>NC_081534.1:25013601-25335268 GCF_030273125.1 Centropristis striata | reverse complement strand
TTAAACTTTTAGACACGTTGTTAGAAGTCTGTACTGAGCTAATGATTGTGCAATTTATGTTTCAAAACGTACCTGCAATGTTAGCTTACTTTTGAACAAAGTAAGTAAATGAGCATTTTGTAGCTGTAAATATTTACATTGTCATTGTGTTTATTTATAGTATGCAGTGTAAGCAGAAAATTTATATATTTGTTTATATTGTATGCTTCAGTTTTACAGAAACAACATAAAAACGTAAAGCCACATCTTCTCAAGTACACAGTTTTATTGGAGTTTTTGTTCGCTATCTGTCTAGCCTTGCTTAGATATGCAATAGTGAGGACAGAATAATATGTTTTAACTTAGCCGGGGTAAAATAGGAAAATTATTGTTTTCTTCTCGGTGTGGCAAAATGCAAAAAACACCTTTATAATGTATGGTAAATAAAAAGCCCACTGTGACATAACTGTATGAACTTTTACCTAATAATCATTTCACAGGGAAGGCTGAACTTTCCTTTCTTTCTCTTCCATAAGTTTGCATGGAAGGGTATCAGTATTGGACACAACCAGACTTCCAATGAAGGCTAATATTCTCTCTACCGAGATGTGTAAATAAGGAAATATTTGATGGTTGCCATAACAACCCAAAAGGAGATGATATTTCATTGTCAGATATATAGATTTGTGGAGATTTAAATTGTGTAGAAAATGTATCTGTGCAACATTAAAAGCAAAAAAAAAAAAAAGAACAACAATGTGAAATAATAATTTTGAACCAAATTTATTTCAAATGACAACCACGCATAAGAATAGTGATTATTGTGGAAAGAAGAGCAGGTTGTTATTTTAAGTCCCTTTGTCATTTTACAATATGTGTGTGTATCAACATGCAAAATCAATTGAATTATCAAGTTGGACAATTGTTGTTGACCTTAAAAGGATTAACAAATATTTGAATATTTAAATCAATCAATTGAAATTAGAATAAAATTGCAGAACATTTCACCGTTAACCACATCCAAAACATGGCATTATTATGGAAAAGTCAATCCTGTTTTCTCATGGATCCAATCTTTGTATTGGCAGACATCCATACCAATCATTGGTAGAGTACACATTAGGCAACATGGACACCATAAATCATGCCATTGAACACCACTCCACCATCAGAGTCACCAGTGTGAGAGAGATGCATATATTGCTTTAGACAGACTTTAATATAATTTATTGAAATCCTCATGTTCATGTTGACTGTAGAACAGATAGAAGGTTAGAAGTCATGCCTACTCACGTCACATGTATCAACTCCAGCTCCTTTGGTGCAGAATGTGTGCTTATAGAAGAATAATGGCCAACAGCTCGTGGTGTGTGGACAGTCAACAACATCAGCTCCAGCACACTGGAGATCAGCTGATTCACCACACATTTAGAATAGAAAAAAAGAGTTTCTTTAACACAACAACTTTATCAATATAACATGTACAAACTGGAACCTGATTATTTATAATTATTTATTCTTTAAGAAAATCAAGTCAACCATCTTTGAATGTTATCCTTCCTTTTTTTTAAAAACGTCATCAGTTTTAAGTACATTAAGACAAACAACACAAATTAAAGTGTATTGTGAGTGAAGCCTTTGGATTTCTCTGCAATGTTGCATGAATGAGTCATGAAACGTGGTTTGTTATTTTTCACAGTAATCCACAAGCTGGATCTGTCTGAAATATTAATGTTAAAGCAATTGCAGCTTTATTGAATTATTTACTTTAACATTAAAGTCGGGTTGGGAAAAAAATGTCATGTTTCTTGCAGGTGTTGATTACATCTATGCATCCAAAAACATTTAATTATATGGATTTTTAAGAAATGGCTTTCCCCTCAGTGTGTTTAGGGACAAATCTGTGTAGTGTCCATAGACAGTATATAAATAATGGACGTAGTCACCGGGATGTCACCCATTGGTTTGTGGCCCGTTGGAAGCATCGAGTTGAGCGTTACACTCGTCGCCATCTTGTGTCGCCATCTTGTTTCCAATACGGGGAGCAGAACTTATTTAGACTGTGGAGGAGCGAGAGGGATCTGATCACTGACTACAGCCTCTCTACACCTCAACCTGACTGAGCGAAGCCGCTGCTAATTCATGTTAGCATTAACTGGAGCATTAACTGGGATGTTAGTTTTGGCTAGCAAAAAACAAAACAAAATGTATGTTACTTACCTCAGAAAACTGAACAGCGACTCCTTGGAGTGTCTGTTAGTCCAACCAAACGCTGAACAAGACATTATAAAGTGAACAAAATGCTCAAATAAACTGTCATTAAGTGAAAATACAGTGAAAGGGTCAAAGTTATGAGACCAAATCGGTAAACGTCCTTTTTTATATCTATATAACATTCAGAGGTGGAAAAAGTATTCAGATCTCTTACTTAAGTAAAAGTACTAATACCACACTGTGAAATTACTCCACTACAAGTAAAAGTCCTGCATTCAAAATGTACTTAAGTGAAAGTACAAAAGTATCAGCATCAAAATGTACTTAAAGTATCAAAGTAAAAGTACTCGTTATGCAGAATGGAGCCGCTCAGATTATTTGATATATTCCAAAATATTATATTAGATTATTATTAATGATGCATTTATGTATACAGCGTTTTCATTTTCTAAAGGTAGGGCTCATATTGACTACTTAATATTCTGTTATGAGGTTTATTTTAAAAATTGTCTAATCACCTAAATTTAGTGTTTTTTTTATGTTAAACCTCAACCTGTAAAGTAACTAAAGCTGTCAGCTAGATGTAGTGGAGTAAAAAGTACAATATTTGCCTCAAAATGTAGTGGAGTAGAAGTATAAAGTGACATAAAATGGAAATACTCAAGTAAAGTACAAGTACCTCAAAATTGTACTTAAGTACAGTACTTGAGTAAAAGTACTTAGTTACTTTCCACCACTGATAACATTATATATAATTTTATTGACACGTTGCTGTGGATATACATTGTTCTGTGTCTCTCCTGGTGATGGCTCGTTAGTGACCTGTCAATCAAAGGTAGCCACGCCCCAAATCATACAATACTTTATCTTCTATTTTCTTCTAAATGGGGCCATTATTTACACTATTAACGTCGAATTGTCTTGAAGACGATTTTTTACTAGCGATTGAGACCATAGTGTTGTCCTAAAAACATTTCTGAGGTAATAAATCAAGTTAGAAGTTTTGTCATTTTGCATTGAAATGAATGGACAGAATTTTTTTGCAGCCAAACTTAGCACCCCCTGCTGGAATTTTTGGTTTTGGTTTGCCTCCCTGCTCAGACCTGGAGGTTGCCACCTGGTTGTGTCTCCTGATGGGTATGAAGTATATGAAACCCAGTCTGTTTAGTCTTTACACACTGGTAGTCGAGGTTGGAGGGAGCAAACTGAGAAGACTGCGACCTGGTGCCAGATAGGGATTATAGCTTTGACATGTGTGTGTGTGAGAGTGTAGGTGTGTGTTCGCAGAAACTATTTTCCTGTCTCGCAGGCCAAGGCCAGAGATATTCAAGGTGCTCACACCACAATGTTCAAACATTTGTTAGCAATTAGCCTCGGCCACAAAACTGACTTTCAACAAAACACATGGACCCTCCCTCCCTAAGATTTTTTTTTCACTCTGTCCCTTTTCCAGTCCCTCCCTCATTTTCCAGTTTCTTTGTTCCCCTCCCATCCCTCTCTCTCTCTCTTACCACCCTTCTTTCTCTTCATCCCCTCTCGCTCCATTTCCTCCCTCCCTCTCTTAAGTTGCACATGGTTTCTGTCTGAGGAGGTTTAGTTTCCTCAGGCTCTGGATGGGAGAAGGAGGATGCCAGAAAGCTGCAGGCAAACACACATGTTCAAAACTTAAGAGGAGCTTTTTAACCAGTTTCCTGCAGAACTGATAGACGTGCAAGAGTATTTGAAATAATCAAGGAATCAGATTGGGGTTTTTTTCTTAGGTTGCAGAGGTGCATTTATTTCCATATGGAGTAACTTTCAATGTGGCAGAATCCTGAAGTGTTTTTGTTTACCTTTTTTTTCAAATATGTGGAAGTAAGACATTTTGGGACTTTTGGGCTTTCTTCTTTCTTTGGAAATTGGAGAATGTGTCACGAATGACTTTGCTGGCACCTCAAAAGTGCATTGCTGACTACCTTTGTTGTTCCTGGAAACTGCAATATCCCCACCATTAAGTTGAGCGTCAACAAACTAAATTACAAGTTATTTAGAAAGGATTTTTGAAAGCCGAATCATGAAAGGTAGAGTAATTTCTCTTATTTCTTCAATGTTGTTATAGTGTGTTTATTCTGAGTACTTTTAATACCCCCTGCTCCATCTTCCAACTCTCTAGTCTTGCAAAAAAAATTCTTACCTAACCTGTGTGCATTTTCTGGTGTGAAAATTACTTAGAAATGGAGACAGGAACAGTATCTGTCATTGTGGCATGCAGACAGGCACCTGCACAGAGCACCAGCGACCACATATGCTTCTCATCTGCTCTGAGAGTTGGCAGTGTGAATCCTGAGAAAGTGCCGGTTTGTTGTTTTTGGATGTGAGACTTTGATCAGTCAGCTTTAAATCTCTATATGTGTGTGTGTGCACACCACAGCCCCGTTTCATAAAACATAAAATGTTCTCTAGCCCTGCCAGTCTCCCTCAGATTGACTTAATATCCCCCTTTAAAAGCGAGCGAGTGAAAACATAACATCTGAATTTGAGCTTTTTCACAACATGGCATGAAATGAGAGCTGCCACTGGCTTTGAAGAGGGCCAGGTCTAGTGCATGGTTCCCAGACGTACAGTATGAGCAGTGAAAGGCTGACAGAGATGGGAGGATACTGTGGGAAAGAGGGGAATGAGAGGGAGCAGGAATGAATCCCACATGTGGGGTAGCAGCTTGAAAAGATGTTAGGAAGTGTTGAATTATTCATTAGGAACAGTAATGGGCATAATATGGACATATTCTTGTATTTATTATTGTTCTTAACTGAAATCTTACTGTCTTATTTCCTCTCTTTTTCCAACTTGGAAGTGTCTCTTTCCTCAGATTTTGTTTCAACAGTGTTTCAGTTTAGTGCAGTTTTAATTGACCATTTGCTATAAAAATAAAAAAAGAGCAATTATCCAATCAGAGCTTAGCAGTTTTACCTACTGGTTAGTTTACACTCAAACAACTGCAGCCAACATTACCTATGATGGTGTTACAGTTGTTTAGTCATCATCCTAACAGCCATTTCTCATCTTGTTTTTTTCTTATCAAACTACTTATTACTGACTAGCTCTATACTGTAATAATGCACTGCACAATATCATGTAACCAACACTTTATGTTTTCTTTCATATTTCATAAAATCCCTTTTTAAAGGGTTCCTGTTTTAGCATGAGTCAGCTGGAAGCATAAAAAGCTGTCAGCTGAAGACTCAGCAAAAGTTAGATTAGTTAGCTAGCTAGCTAGCTACAGCTGATAAAGTCTGCTAGCTATGTTGTCAGTTGTGGCAAAATGGACAGTTGCCAATTGAGAAGCTCAGAAATTCAGGCCTATTGTTTCAAAAATAAGTATGAATTTTGTATAGTAGTTATGGCTTAGCAAACAGCCAAAACAACTACAGAGACAGAAACAGACTTAACATGCTTGCTGTTTGGGAGTTCCAGGTGAACTCATGGAAGAAATGACCGTAACCGGACCATAACCGTATGCTGGCTGTGTGGTGATGCCAGACTTTGGCGTGAGCTGTGGGTAAAGGAGAGTGTCATTCTCTTGTCTTTGAGAGTGAGACATGCTTTGCTGAAGCAACAGCAATAAAGATGTTAGAGATATTTTATGCTATTTTTGAGAAATGTAAAATATGTTTTCGTTTCATTATAAAACTGGTGGGACAAATTAGACTATGGTGGGCTGAAAGCAAATCAGATTAAACTAAATGTCAAGTGTAGACACTGTTTCTCTTCTCCTGTTGAGTCCTGAGGAGCTGCCTTGAACTCGTCGATACAGCAAATTAACTCCCAAGAACATATACAGTGTTCTTCTCAGCCAGACAGTACAGGAGGTCTGTTAATGTGGTCTCCAGTCTTGCTGAGCGTGAATCCAGCCCTGCCCGACCAGAACTAAACATGCTGCCTCATACATTCCTACCAGGGCTGGAGAGGAGGAGGAGGGGGGAGTCAGAGGAGGTGAGGCAGGTGTATGGCTGGCGAAGGAGAAGGAAAGAGTGAGGGAAGTGGAGAAGAGAAAGGGAGGTACAGAAAGAGAGACAGATTTCCTTGTTTTCAATTCCACTTTTGCTGTGTTTGCAGTGTTATAAATTTACAATCAAAGCATTTTGAATTTGGATTGTAAGGAGAAGAAGGAGAACGTTATATTGACTTGTTCCTTCTGTATGCAGCGTGCAATTTTTCATTTATTTTTGCTCGCTTGGGTTCATTGTCAAATGTTTCTGCTGGACTTTATCCTGTTTTTACCAAACTCTAGCAGTAAAGCCGCACATGTTGAATGTGCAGCAACTAGATACTTAATTAAGATGGTCGTGGTGTTTGGTTAGGAGTATCGTCTGTATGTTTTTACTCGTTTTTTTTTTTCACATTTATTCTGATGTACTGGCAACACTGAAGCTTAATACTGATAAACTGCTGTTAACATATTTCTGTGTGTACTTTTGGGTTACCCTTTGCATTAAAAAGTGACACCAAGGGCTCCAGACCAAGCACAGGTGGCCAGTTGGGAGTAAGAACGTGTTTTAAATATCCCTTTTAGTAAACCATGTCATTATAACTAGGTTAAGTTTGACCAAACAGCTGGTGCCATCATGTCCACATTGCTAATTCAGATGACCACATACTTTTAACCATAAATTTTATCTTTCTTCTGAAAAGATTTTCTCGTTATTATCTTTCATTCTCTCTCTGTAAACCTCCTTCAAGAGGGTGATTGTGTGAAATTAGGGCAAGTGAAAATACCACTGAGAGGCCTGCAAATTAAGCGTTAGAGAATATTGTACACGCCCTTTGGCCTCGGAGCCTTGTAAACCTAACCAGGCTTGTCTCTGTGTCTCAGCCAGGCTGTCCAGAGTGATTTTATTCCTGAGAAAACATGATGCATTTATGGGATCGTGACTCCAAAAAATCTCCCGTTTCACTTTGGAACCACAGTAAAAGAACATTTTCTTGTAATGGCTCGTCCATAACTTGAGCTATGCAGTCTGAAGCAACACATACCAGGCGTTTATAGTTTTGCGAGGAGACCACACATTCCAGTCAAAGGGCACCTAAATGGCTTGGATGTCAACAGAGGTTTGGAAAGGGACTCATTTGGCTTTATGAGTTGTGGTCAAGACCTCCACTCTGATTTGGAGCAGGGCCCATCTCGGGACTCCTGGTTTCACTTAAAGCTGGAACTTACTGAGGTTCTCCGGGGGAATTTTCTGGTTAAAATCATTTTAATGAATTAATGAAAGACAGGAACATGTTACAACAGCATGACATGTTTAACATATGCATGTTTATCTATTAGCATTTTAAATCGCACCAAGGAGTGATTTGGTGAGGTTACAGGACATGTGGGGCTGCTTTTATTATTTTACACAATCCCCTGATGAAAGTAAGGTCTAGAGGGGGAATGAAGGGAGGGACAGGGTGGCGAAGGGGTTTGGAAAGTCCAAAAACCCCTGAGAAGAACCACCACAGAGGAACCACAAACATGAAATTGTGCTGATGGTTAGCTGACTCGAGTAAAGGCCTGGCGCTGCGTTCACAAACACAGATGGACCGAGGGAGGAGGGCTTAGACTCCATGTGGTTCAAGAACAACATCCTGATATTTTATTTTAATTTTTTTGTACTTCATAAAGCTTATCTTCTGGCCCTGCTTGCACTTGATCATAACCCTGTGGGTCATTCTTTAATCAATACCCACCTTTACCTTTACGTGTGTCCCTATGGAACTGATTAGAAACCATCACAAATCCTAAGAAAAGTTTGCTAAACTTGCTTCTTGCCATCCATGGTATTTTCACACATGTGGTCAGGCTGGTCCACTAAACTCCATCTGAACATATCAACCCATTTTCACTCTCTTGGTCAGTGCTCTTTGTTGTCACCAGACTTTCTATTAACTCTAACTAGTGCAGTGCTCGTAGGAAGTATGTATTGGTATAGTGCGAGATTTTATTTTGTAGGTAATGCTAATGCCTCTTGCCAGTGTAACCTTAAATAACACAGAAACGCTTCCTTTCCGTCCGTATTATGCTTAGCTGTCAGGTAATAAAGTTTTGATTTTACTGTTTTCAATGGATCAAACTGATGCGGAAGAAAGGGCTTAAATCTCCACTTAGCATGCTAATCGCGAGATAGCACATAACGCAGAGTGCATTAGCTGATATACTATATTGCATGTAAGTATCTCATATCAAATGATTATGGGCATTACGCTAAGCAACACTAATGTCATCCCTGAGTTACATAGTAATACAACATAAGAAGTGAATAAAGCTAAATATCCACTTAGCATGCTAATCACGCTACAACAACGTCTGCAACTCCATAAAACACTTACTTTTCATAAGGTACGCACACCATCCAGCACATACACATTGAACATTGATATTCTCTGGAAACTATTTGAATATTATTGGAAAATTGAACCACTTTAAAACTCTAAAAAACCTATCTAAAAAAGATAGGTAGGCTAAATAGACTTACAGATGAGATGAGTCAGGCTGGAAATCCAGAGTGAATTGTGTTACTGACCAGGTGTAGGTCTATCACACAATGGGGCGGAGCTCCCCTAAAAGGCGTCCGATCGGAAACAGTGCAATGCTGCAACACGTTCTACGTAAATAATGATATTTCGAAAACGAATTAAAGAATCGTCAATATCGATGATGCACAACTTCTTGCCATGTGCAAGCCACATACGAAATCTTATAACGGTCAGCGAGATATGCCCTACACACACACACACACACACACACACACAGACGCTTCTTGCTTTATAGATAGATGGCTAAGAGAAAAGGCTAATCTAAATATTTCCAGGGCCAAACATCATCATCCACATCTGAAATGGCTTTATACTGTACAAAGAGCTATCAGGTTATCTCCACCTGTGCTATATGTAACATGTTTACTCATGTTATGTTAACCATGAAACGGAATGCTCAGCATGTTCTCAAAAGAGCTGGGTAAACAACAAACGTGGGAGAAAATATTAATCTTTCACCTTCTCTCACACTAAAAGAAAACAAAAATCATCACTTTTTGGCAACAGTTTGGAGGAAGGACAACAGAATCTGAGAGTAGTTTAACTCTCAATCATGCAGATCACATCCACCTGAGTGATGTATTTGTGGGTTGTTCAGCTTGTTTATGTTGATTTGACATTGCCTAACAAAGATCTTTGGCAGATTGAAATGTTGTTCTGTTAAATTAAAACGACTAGTGCAGTGTGGAGATCTTTGTGTCTGATATTTGGCAACAGTTCGGGGAAGGGAAACCATCATATGGGTGTAATGTTGGTGTGTGCACATACTTATGGTTGTGGAGTGTAGTTCTTATTTCACCAAACACAATATTTAATGGTACTGTAGTTTTTCTGTGGCTAGCAGACGTATTATTTTCAGTTTAGTAACCTTGACCATCGCACAGTGGTCAGCTGCTTTTAAAGTTTTTAATTACAAAATGAAGGTGCCAGGTGTCAAAATACCACTTAAATGCTTTGTGACATAATTAGTCACAAAAAGTATTCTTGGCAAAAATTAGAAACAGTAATTTTCCTGCCCTTATACTTCTGTTGAATAATCCACTGTTCAGTACTACATCCTTTGGAAAAACTCTTGGAAATGTTCAGTTCTGTTGGATTTTGTTAAACACATTTCTTAAAGCCTGGGCTTTAAATACACATCCTTACAGTATGTTTACTTCTTGTCACAGCACAAGTGCAACGTGTATTCAAACTGTAACCAAAGTTTTCCATCCTCAGTCTGCCTCACTGTCTGGATAAACAGCCAGAAACACGTCTGGTCTGGTCTTTTCTGTAGAACACTAAACTACAAATAATCCATAACTTTTACATTATAAAAAATGCAGTTGCATTACATGTTTTTCCATAGAAACATGTATGTAGTACTGCTCAGTTTGTCATTTTAGCTGACAAAGCTTTAATATTATAATAATAATGCATTCAATTTGTATAGCGCTTTTCTAGACACTCAACGATGCTTTACATCAACAACAAAACACACACAAAAAATAATAATATTGTTGCAGTTGTCTTTCATTTTACTGGTTATAATCTGTTTTATTCTCTATTAAAAATGAATGACGTCATCCAGTCGATAGGCGTCAGATAAGAAAACAACTTTATATTGTTATATATAATATGACCAAATTTATGATAGTGTAGCAAGCAAGTGTAAATTAGACAAAGAAAGTGTGTGTATGTGTGTCCGCTTAATAAGATTGAACCCAACTCAGTTTCAGTAGTCGTGTTTTGCCATTGCCTGGGCGTAAAGGTGCGACCTGGGAGGGGCTCGGCTGTGCTGCTGTCAGCTCAGCTCGTTTCTGCTCTGTGAGTATTGGACAGGTTGACTTCCTCACTAACGAGACGGACATGAGGGTTTTTTCCACAGAGACAGCAGGGAAAACATGAGGAGAGAGAAAAATAGAGGGAGGGAGGGAGGTGAAGGAGGAGAAACATAACTGAGGAGCAGGCAGATATTTGAGGGTGGACACTGATGGAGATACTTTGCAATTTCAGCTGCCAATAGCAAATAATGTGCTGACATTTGGATCTGATCATTTCCATGCCGCAGAAGTCCAAAAAATGACAAGAATTCAGTTTTCCCACTGAAATGTATTTTAATCAGGGTGGGAGAGTCTCTGAAATACAATTTAGTGTCCTGTCCACTATGGAACATGAAATCCCTCCACTGGAACCCAGAATAATGATGTTACCAATACCTTCACCATACTTCATGGTTTGCGTTTTCATTGATATTTGTTGTTTAAAATTGGTGAATTTTTTCTCTGTTCCATGTTGTAATGCAACTTTTGGCCACTTTGGACCAGCAGAACAAGCTATTAACACACCATTTGTATAGTTTCACTTTATAACTGCTAAACATTAGCAGCATGTTGGTTTTCCCTTGATCCTGAGAAAAATCTCTGGCTGTTTATCTACTAGTTGAACCACTGAGTTCACCAGCTGGTCATTAACTTGGTCAGTCTTCTGTTGTTGGGCAGGTAGTGAGTAGTGGTTATATCAGAACAACTGAAATGGCTGCAGCCTGAAACAAGAGAGAGAGTGAACCAAAACTTTAGAGTTGTGGGTTATAAATCCAACACAAAAAGCAGAAAGATGGTAAAGTGCTTTGTAGAGCTGAGGGGAGTTGTGGATCAATTGTCACTTTTAAATCATTCAAAAACACAGTCATGGAAAATACGTATTATTAGACCATTGTTTTAAGTTTAATTTAAGAGCTGATATCTAGCCATTTTCCATGGTTTTCTTGATAACACCCAAAGTCATTATCAAGAAAACCATGGAAAATGGATAAATATCAGCTCTTAAAACTTTAAACTCTTGTACAAATGTACCTTTAGTTGTACCAGGCATTAAATGAACAAGAAAGCAAGGAGAAAACAAAAGTGGCCTTATAATTTTTTCCATGACTGTATCTATGAACTCCTTTTTACTTGTACCTTTCCTTAACCAAGAGGTTTTGGACTTAAACGAACTAAACAACATGTGCTTTTGAACACACAATGACATCATGCTCATAGGGGTAATTTAGGAAGATAATCACAGAATAACCTGTTGTGTTGTTCAGTTTGGTGCCTTTTCTATCTAAATGTCAGCACACGTCATAGCTTCAGGTGACGTGTTGTAGGAAGTGCGGACGTGTAATTCTTTGTCCTCTTGCTTCCTATCCTCTATTCCTCTCCTCCTGTTTTCCTCTTACTCTCTCCTCCCTCCATCATTATGTCAGCCTCAGTGTTTTGTGACTCAGATTTGACCTCAGCTCTTCCACCGCTGACTGACATAAACATTTGCCTCATCGTGGCGTTTACGGGCCAAGTGTACTTTTCTTTATCAAAACTTTACTGAGGTTGTTTTTGGAGATGGTATCATGTGTTTTCTTTATTCAGTTTAAGTGTAATTTAATTTTATCTAAGTTTAGCTGTGGAAAACCCAACAATCTAAATTCTTAAATTTCATCCCAGTTTGTGTCACCACCTATCACATAATGCTACACGCTCTAAGCGTTGAATGAAATTAGACAGTTTTCCATTTAGATTGATTATGAATATTCACTTTTAGGTCAAATGTTTGCAATAAAACAGTCTAGTGTTGAAGTGTTGATTACATGAGGAATGATTAGGTCTTAAATGTACTTTATTTATTATAAATTATGTTTTTTTTGGCACTTTGGATCTTTATCAGACATTGTGTGCAACTGCTTCTGATTTTATTTTCTTTCCAGCCATTTTTCTCTTGTTCTCTCTCGATGAGAGGTCACTTTTCTTCATGTTGAGCTGATTATGTGGTCAACCACAGATATTGACCCACAGCATTCTGGTTTCAGAAAGAATTGTGCAACATTGTGTATTGGCTTCAGGAAATGGAATAAAACTCCATTATAAAAGATCTTTTTTACGACTGAAAATGAACCATAAACTAGGAAATCTAGTTAAACCTAAAATGTTTTCACTTGCATAAAAACACAATAAAGAGACCAAAGTAAGGGTTGCACAGTGGGAGGTACACACAACAAAAGTGTCTTTATGCATCTGATCATTAGCATTTTAGCTTAACAACCCACGAATGTGTTGCTTAAAAATTTAAGTAATGTAATTTAGAAATCTGTTTTGAGCACCAAACACTCATTGCAAGCAAGGTTATACAAAGCAAGGTTATGAAAGTTAACGAAAACTAATGAAATGAGGAAAACTAGAATTGAAAAATATTGCCTTAAAAATTCAAAACACCCAGAGCAAGAGTTGATAACCTTATTGGGGCTTAGAAGGATAAGGCAAAGGAAATAAAGGCAACATTTGCTGTGTCCTTTTTGAATCTCGCACCCAACAAATACCCCATTACAAAAAACTAAGAAAAATTAAAGTAACACTAAGCACTTTGAAAAATATAGAAACTTGCAAACTCACTACAAAAACTAATTAAAACTAATCCCAAACTATTATAACCTCGGTACAAAGGTTGCTCTACGAAATTTGTAGCTCAATTCTTATGCATAAAATGGCTTATTCTGCTTGGATTCAGAAAAACTCCAATTAAGGGATCTGCAAGAAGCTTAGTATAAATCGTGATTACCTGCAGAATTAGAAGGGCTGTTCATACAACATGTGGTGACAGAGCAAGGAGAAATCTTGAGAACTTTCAGAGCCGCCTTAAACCTTACAGGTGGCGAGTATTTAATACTCAGTTTACATCATTTTTGGGTGGAATATTCCTTTAAATTACATCACATCTGTCTAGTCTCAGTCAACACATTTTCCACATTTCCACAATCAGAAACGCCATTACTAAGTCGTTTAGCTGTGCTCATTTTTCAGGGACAGGTCTACAGTAACATGTGCAACCACATACTTTTACACTATACAGCAATGTTTCCGTAGTCTGACACTGTTTGCTTTAAGGCCAGCTCTTTTGGCAGAATCAACACAGCACCATGGCAGAGTGTCCAAATGTCTTTCTTCAGCTAGTCAACAACCTGCCAGACCTCTTTTTCTCCTGTTTAAGAGTGTATATGAGTGTGTTTGACTGCTCTTTTTTTCTGCAGAGACAGCCTCCTGCAGCTCCCCTGAGGGTTTTTGCTTCCTAAACATAAAGTGCACAAGGTGTGGGGCTGGGTCCCAGTTTGGGTGGTGTACAGTTAATGACGTGTTGTATAAAGTCCAGTCCTGTTACATACAGTTATGGAAACATGACATTGAATGTATTCTAGACCTTGTGTGGTTTATTGAGCCCTCTGGTTATGTTCTGTGGACGTCATGCTTCTCATTTCATTTGTTCCCAGCAGTGAGTGTGTGATGACAACCTCCTCAGACACACAATACTCCCACCAGAATCAGCACACAAAACCAACAACTGTTCTCATAGTTTGCACCGATGCGGGGCTGAGTGAGCTGGGAAAACATCTGAGCAGAGCAAAAACCTTCGTTTTTATATTGTGCTGAGATAGCAGCCTCACACTGAACATGCTCAGTACAGTACAGAGGCTGCAGGGGCGTTGTGTGGCAGCCAAGGTTATAATAGTTTTGTTTTTTCACTAGTTTTAGTTTTAATTTCGTTGTGAATTTTTGTTTTCAAATTCAGTTAGCTTTAATTCGTTTTTCTAGTGAGTTTGCTAGTTTTAGTTAACAAGAAAGGAAAATGCTTAGTTTTAGTTTAGTTTTTATCAGTTTTATTTTTTTTTGTAATGGGGTATTTCTTGGGTGCCAAGTTAAAAAAAGTCACAATAAATGTTCCTTTATTTCCTGTCTGTCTTCCATGTCTGATCCATCTCAGCCCCAATAAGTTTATTAAGTCATAAAACCAGATAGATGAAATAGATTTCATATCAACCAAAAAGGTTTACGTATGAAAAAAGTTGACAAAGACGAAAACTAATTTCCACTCTAATTTTTGTTAGTTTTAGTTAGTTTTGTAACCACAAATTTCAGTTAGTTATCGTTTTTTAAAAACTCTCATTTTTATTTTTATTTCAGTTAAGGAAAATGTTTTTTCAATTCTAGTTTTCGTTATTTCGTTAGTTTATGTTAACTATAATAACCTTGGTGGCAGCTAGTTTATATGATTTATGACTGAAGTAAAAAAACTTCCGTAAAAAAAAGATTCCGTTTCAATGAGTTAAATGCCTTTTTTCTGTCTCTTTCTTCCTTTTTATGGCAGACAACTATGGTGGATACGAGAACCAGCTTTTCAAAGGTAATGGTCAAACTTTTATATTGTCTTAGAAGCATCAATGCCAGTTTCCTCACATTTTTTCCAGTCCTTACGCTAAGCTGAGCTAGGTCAAAACGGCATAACAATAAACACTACAAATATTCAAGTTTATATATTTTAGGATTTATTTATTTGGTCAGTAGTAGAACATCATGTTTGCATTTTTTTCTTGTCTTGTTTTTCAGAGGAGGATTTTACTGGAGAGGAGGAAATGCCTACATTTAGAGGTGAAGGCCACACACACACACACACACACACACACACACACACACACACACACACACACACACACACAACAAACACACACACACACACACACACACACACACACACACACACACACACACACACACATGTCTAACAAAAACAAATAATGTCATCTGAATTCTGTTTTTTTCACCCATCACATATACAAATAGGCCATGTATGTGTACCTACATGCATGATTTGTGTATAAATAAGGATTTGCCTGTCAGAGTGGAACTCTCCTGCAGTTCAGAAGGAAGTAATGCCTCAATTACATTTATTTAACAGAAATAGCAAACAATTTTGCAGATTCAGGTTAAAAATAAAACGGTTAAATCAAACAACCAGAAGAATGTGATTTGTTTTGTGACACTGTTAGCAAGAAGAATAATTCTGCTGAACTGGAAACAAAAAGATCCTCCAGTCTATCAAGCTTTAATGAATGATATAATGAAACATTTGCAGTTAGAAAAAATAAAATTCACCCTGAGAGGTAAGATAAGTACCTTTTTCACAACATAGCAAACATTTATGGACTATTATACTAAATATAACCCCATAAAAAAATTAACAAATGTACATTTTTGGAAAACTTGACAACCTCCAAGTTGTATTATTAATATTAAATCTCTTTTATTTGTAAACCTTATTTTTGTTTTGATATTAGATTTGACTCCACCTAGGGGTTTTTTTGTCGTTTTTTTATTGCTTTTATTTTTCTACTATCATTTTGTTCTTTCGTGTTGATTTCAAGCATAAATGAACATGTACCTGCTTTATTACGAAAGAAAGAAAAAACAATAAAGAGAAGTTTGAAAATAAATAAATAAATAAAACGGTTAAAATTAGTTAAATTTCGGTTAAATTTTCGCCATACAACAACAGAGTGGAGTAATAAAATCAAATTTAGGCACACATGCATACACTGTAATAAATTATTCTGTAGTCATTTCATTTTACTTAATATATTTGATAAAATGTATTAAATATAAATGCGTCCTTGATTTTGAGGTAGTTGTTTAAGTAACTTTAATATAAAAATGTTTGAGATGGAATCTACTTATTTCACTTTATTCACCACTTTAAATCTTGTAAATCTGCACTTTTTTTTCTCGTAGATTTGCCACTTTAATCTTGTCAACTTTTTTACCATTTATTTGAGATTTTTTGGTCACAAATTTGAGATTTTTTTTCCCACAAATTTGTAACTTTTTTTACCGTTAATTTGAGATTTTTTTCTCACAAATTTGTAACTTTTTATACCATTAATTTGAGATTTTTTTTCTCATAAACTTGTTTTGACCACATTAAATATAATCATTTAATTGACAGTCACTTCCTGTTAAGTTGTTATTAACTCAACTTGTAAAGTAGTTAGATTTAAAGGAACACTCCACCGTTTTTTCATATTAAAACATGTTATTCGGTCAAGTAAGACGAGTTGATACAGACCTCTTGCGTCTCAATGCGTGCACTCAATCGCCCTGGCGCGCGGCGCCACTTGGCTAGCACTTAGCTTAGCCCAGTTCATTCATTAGGATCCAAACAGATGGACAGTTAGAAGCGACCAAACTCCTCCACGTTTTCCCTATTTAAATACAGCTACACGAGTAGTTAAACGACCAAGTATGGCGACACAAAATAAAACGTGGCGCTTTTCTAAGCGGATAAAAAGGATAACTATAATGTATGGCGGAATAGCACTTGGGAGCACTTCGACTCGGCGCAGTAATATCATCACTCCTGAGGGGAGAAGATTTTTCAGGAGTTAAGCTGGCTAAGCTAAGTGCTAGCCAAGTGGCGCCGCGTGCCAGGGCGATTGAGTGCACGCATTGAGACGCAAGAGGTCTGTATCAACTCGTCTTACTTGACCGAATAACATGTTTTAATATGAAAGAACGGTGGAGTGTTCCTTTAATTAATAATATTGCGTGCGATCTGTTGCCTCAATTTTATTGAGTAGCTATTGTTTATCTTTTTTTTTTTACAGTGTATCAGATTCTGACTTTTTTCCCCCTCTATATATTTTTCCTGTACATATTCCCTCCAGGTCGTAGCAGAGGGGGCTGTATGAGGTGCCAGCAGAGTCACTCTCTCCAGCTGGCTGTCAAAGTCCTCTATGGATTTGTTGCCTTCCTCATCATCACTGTGGCCGTGCTGGCGTCACTTGGTGAGCTTTCTTTTAACAATCAAACTGCAATCAATAAATCCTATGAAGTAAAAGTCTCGAAGCCAGAAATAGTCCATATATTATTTCCCTGACTCTCTCAGAGACATTAATCTCTCTAAGGTTGAGTGCTGTCAACAGCCTGGTGATTAGTTAGGTAATCTCGCCTGATTAATGCTGACACCATGCATTAAGAAAATGTGAGAAGTGGACTTGTCATGGGAAAACATCAGACTTTCCTATGAATGTGTGTGTGTGTCTTAATGCACCACACACATTTAACTCCCATAGATCAAATGAATGTGGTCCGGGGCTCCGTGTGCCATGTTTTACCTGACAGCTGCTCAGCACCAACAGATGCTTTTCACATTAACATCACCTTTTATTGGGTTTGAAAGCTGTAAATCTTCATCTTTAACTACACTTCAGGGATCTCAGAGAGAGAGAGAGAGAGAGAAAGAGAGAGAGAGAGAGAGAGAGAGTGGGGCTTGCTGAGAGCGATGTAAAATCTCACAACACAAACTGTATTCAGGCACAGAAACATATTAAAATATTAATTTACTGACATATGTGGCAGTTACATGAAGACATATTGCAGGTATTGTGCTGCCTTACGGTCAAAGATGAGGTTGGAATTTCTCAGTTTTTGATTTCTGATCAAAAAACTTGGCTGACTGTAACAAAATGTGTTTCTTTATTACATGTACTCACACTTGAACTCTCAGCAGTCCCCTGGTGTTAGAGGGAAAGTTCACCCCAAAATCAAATATACAGCCCCGACACCAAAGAAGTTGGGACACTGTGACAAACTTTAGACAAACAGAATGCAATGATGTGCAAATCCTTTGCGACCCACATTTAATTGAATACAGTTCAAAGACAAGATATCTAAGGCTCAAACTTGGAAACTTACAAACTTTTTTTGTAAATATAAACTCTGTCGCTGTGTTTTTATTTACATTTTACACGGCGTCCCAATCTTTTCAAATCAAGGAAACTCAGTCTAGATTGTTGTTGTGTGACTTGTCGAGTGTTGGAGATACCAGCCATATTTCTATGGTATATTGAGCATCAGCAAAGGAAATTAAGCATCCAAAAATGGATCAACATTTAAATTGATTGTACCCAAATGCGTGCCAACACCATAGACTGTATAAAAGGCCAGCACACACATAAACATGCACAACACAGTATCGCTGCCCTTTTATAATGCTTCATACACACTACCAGAGTTTGTGTTTGTGTCAACTTCCAGCACAGCTGTACAACACCAAAGCCCTGGAAACTTAAGTATAAACAGAAAAGATATTTCACTTGGCTGCAACTCCCAACTGTGCATGTGCATGAGGAAAAACAGAAACAAATAACCTTTGATTTTCTGTTCCCTGTGGAACATCTGTTTTATAAAAAAAAACACATTCTTCAGCAAAAATCTGTTAAATAACAAATTTGGAACAAAGTAACACATTTTTTTTTAGCTCTTTGCTTTATGGAAAAAATGAGAGTTATTTATAGTGAAATACATTTTGTCATGCCGTCTCATCCAAGGCATTATAAAATAAATACTGCTGTTATTGCATATGAGGAAACCTATAGTGGATGCTTTACACACAGTCTATAATAACATTTCTAAGCTTTGTTGCACAGAATTTATCAAAAGCCCTGAGCCATGTTCAGCATCACTGTCACAGCAGCTAATACAGTAGAGCAGGTTGTATGTGCAAAAGCATGTGGAAGCATTTATATATGCAGACTTCCATTAATCCCCTGAGTCAGGGCTGAGGATGCTAACAAGCATTATACAAACTCACACTCTCACAAACTCACATTCACTAAATCGTTGTTGCTCTCTTGGGAAATATGTGGGGACTCAGGAGCAGGACCGGGCCAGCTGGCTAAACCATCATTCATCAGTGTTTTGGTTACATTTGTTAGCTAAAGAAAACTTTGCATGTTTAGTTGTCAGGGCTTAAATTACAACTTCCTGTTTTCACTCCTTTAAATACTTCCTATATCCTGTTAACGCGGCAGTAGTGCTGATGGTAATCATTTCTGTATCTACTCCTCAGCTTTCAGATTTTGATTTTCCATTGATTGCACTGAACTGACGCCCTGGAACATTTTTTCCTGTGATTAACTTGATCAGTTTGTCTGTGTCTCCAGTGTTCAAAAAGGTTGACAGCCTGTCTGAGGAGGAGTCCGTCTACCACAAGAAGATCACCAGGGTTCAGCAAGGAATAGACGGTAAAGTAGCTGAATTTACTTAAAAATTATCTTTTTTTTAATGTCAAGTCAAGGGTAATTTTCCATCTGGCCACAGTCAGCCCTGAAACTGGCATTTGCTGCTATATCTATATTTGTATGTGCAGGGTTTTCTTGTGTGATCCAAAAGATCTTTTATCTTCTTTATTCTACTAAATAAACAAAATAAACTCATACAATTTCAAAGGAACAATATTCTTATACTTAATTTTCCTCATTAAACATAAAAAATACAGTACACCTTCTGAATTTAAGTTTCTCTTTCGACAAACTTAGACTAGCTTAATTGCTATGATGACTCATTGTAAAACACACTCAAAATACAGCAATATATCAATATACTACCAAAACTACCTTATTGATCCTTAAACATTATGGGAAAGCAAAAGCAAAGGAAAACTCTTATTCCCACAGCAAATAAAGAGTTCTTAATTAAAAAGAAAAGGGTATTTTTTAATATACAAATGGAAAATGTGGCTTCCCTTTCTACTGATTTTGAGGGTTAGCATGAATTACTAGGTTTAATTTCATCCAGAACTTTTTAAAACACAAAAAAATGCTTAAATATGTAGATTACTGTGAAAACTAACCTCATGCCTCTTTGTGGGCTAAAACATAAAACATTGAACTCCTTGACATTATCTTTACAGTTTCACCTCACTTGAGATAGTTTTACAATCGACAGGAAGTCTCTTTTCGTCCTTTCAAAATAAAATCGTCCGTTATCAAAACAGGCTTCAGCATATTACTTATTATTATCTTTTATTTTGCCCATCTATGCATGTTTTTAAAACATAATGATTAATCGATTAATTGATCGTTAACGTTATAGATGTTTGAGTTGGCAGGTTTCTTCTAAACACCTATCCCTCGTAAAGATCTTTGCATAAATGTTCAAGTTTACTTCTTGTTCATGTTGGCTTGAAAAAATTCAATTTGGCAAAAGCATCCTCATTAGAATGACCTTTTAGTAGCTGTTTGGAACAGTTACATGTAGTGATATTTAGTACCTTCCCATCTGCGGGAGAAGATGATCTGAACCTGAACAGCCACTAAATGGACCTTTTGCTGTGATTGTTTTTCCAACTACATGGACCCTGCATACGGACCAAGTATTAAGGTCATTCATGAAGTGTGAAGCAGTACAGATGATTAATTTTGATGTCAGGGGAGTTCAGAACATATTTTTCTCTCTGACACATATGGTTACCAGAAGCTTTTATAATATATCATAAACAGACAGCTAAAACGTTTTTTTTCCATCCTGCCTTACTTCCATCCGACTCCAACTTTTTAGATCTGAGCTCCTCCTCGAACTGTTCAGGCTGCTTGGACGTGACTCTGTACAGCGAGGAGATCAGCAGGCTGAAGAGAGAGTTTGAGGACATCCAGAGAATGATACTGGGACAGGAGCAGGTACTGAACAAGCTCTCAGATTAAAGTAGTGGATGTCTTTAAGCCAGTTGTTTTGTTCAAACAGAAGTCCAAAAACTCAAAGAATTTAAAGCAGCAGATCGTCAAATTTGAGCTTTTTTAACAGTAAAAACAATGACCAGATACAGTCTTTGACACTATTAATTTCTGATCACTATCTCTGCCTCTCTCATCTTTGTCCCCCTCCAGGTCCTGGACCAGGCCTCCCAAACTCAGGAAACCATCAAGACCACCAGCACCCGGCTGACACGCGACATGCAAAACCACCTCATGTCGATCAAACTTCTCAACCAGTCGCTGGAAAGATACCTGGATCGGGTGGAGGGCTGGAAGGACGTGATCGAGGAGACGGAGGAGAAAATGAAGACGATGGCGGAGGATCAATACGACATCAAAGCTACGGCGCAGCAGGTTAACACGACGGTCGCACTCAGGTGAATAAAAAGATACAGAGATGGTCAAATAATACTCCCTGAACTGGGAAGACGATTCAGATGTGCAGAAAGAGAAATGTGCTGCCATCCGATGACAGGAAAGAGAAAATTATATGTGGAATAGCATGTTTTTTGTAGGGGGAAGGAGGAGCAATTTCTTTATGGTTTTTATAATTTTATTTAGTTTAAGTCACCTCTTTTTTCATCATTGATAAGGTGGATGTGTAGTTGCAATTATTGTTAAATGAAGTCTTGTCTTCATTATGGAACAAAAAGGTTGCAGACAAATATTTTTAGCCACATTAAGAAATTACCACTACGACAGCATTTGTATGATTTTATCAACCCCATGTTGGATTATTATCACGTCTTGTTAGCAGCATGCACAAATGTTGATGACCTTTTAGTGAACTGACCAAGTAGGGAGCTTAAAATCTGTGTCTGACAGCGGGCAAGCAGCCAGAGCCAAAGCCACAACTGTAATATTCTGACAAGCAAGTCATTATTTATGAAGGCAAAGTACAGTAAGAATAACAACTGGGATCCATTAGAAAAAGGGCACAGCTGGGACACATAATGCTGATTTAAACCCACTGTAGAATGTGACCAGTGGAGTTTATCATCCATCTTTTTTTGAGTTGTTTTATATACCACCGTAAATTTCAATGGGGTGATGAAATCTTTTGCCACATGCAGTAGTGCACGTGATTTAATAACAAGGAAAAGGTGTTTTCCATCGTTACAGTAGGTCAATTATTTAGATAGATAGTTCGAATAGTAATTGAACACTTGCACAGTGCACCTTGGAGAACCTGATAATGTAATAACTTCCCGATAATGTAATAAAGTGTATAATAAATAATAAAGTAATAAAGTGCATTTCCCAATAATGTAATACACTTTTTACCAATAATGTAATAAAGTATAACACCAAGCACCTTTAGATTTCAAGAAGCTGTTGAATGCATTCGTGTGACGTCATGGATACCTCGTTTGTGAAAAACGGATGAACGGGTCAAAAGTTAATAAACATTCAACTTTGACCTGTTGGTGGCGCTAGAGCTCTTGAGCTAGAGTTGATACACAGTATCACCACTTGAACCCAAGTAATGGGTGGTCTGCTGTTAAATTATTACAATATTGGGGAATTATTACATTATCAGGACTGGCGAAATGAAGGCTAACCTGATAATGTAATAACCTCCCATTAATGTTATACTTTATTACATTATTGGTAAAAAAAAAAAAAGTGTATTACATTATTGGGAAATGCACTTCATTACATTATCGGGAAGTTATTACATTATCAGGTTTTATTACATTTTCAATGGACTCAAGTGCAGATTTTTATTACATCATCAGGGTTATTACATTATCGGTAAAATATTACATTATCAGGTTCTACACACCTCACATGTCATCTGTGTTTTCCTCTGCTCTCCAGTACAATGTGGATCGATGCCCTGCAGAGAAAAGCAGACGAGGAGACTCTGGTCCTCCAGAAGTTGACCACCGACTGGCAGAACTACAGCCGGGTTCTGACATCCTTAAAATCCAACAGCAGCAGCAACACACAAACGCTGCGCTTCCTCCAAAACAACATCGTAGCAGATCACCAGAGGATCGCCATGTCCACTGAGGTGTACTACGACCTCACCCAGCAGGTAGGTGTCAATTTATTTCCCTAAAGTTATGTAACAGCTGTGATTGGAAGGCTTTCTCCTAAAAATAATAGGAGAGAAAAGGAAAACATGCAGCAGCAAAGTGGTGAGAATACCATGACTTGTTTTAGGTTAAAGGTAAATTCCTTTCCCTTAATGATTGTTTTACTTTATTTAAGTCGCAGTCCTTGATAAAATATTGCAATACTTTTGTCACTGGGCCATAGGCTCAATTATCATCCTTTTCCCTTATTCGTTTATGGACAGTGACTCAGCAGACATTTATTTGAATGAAAATCTTCAACTTTAATAACTGAACTTTGTATGAGAATTACCGGCTTGTTAATGAGGGTCTCACGGCTAAAGTACATTTGTTTTTGTTATTTCCTCCAGGTGATGAACCTGCAGATGCAACTTGACAATGTGACGTCTTTCATGGATGAACATGAGGAGAACATGCATGATCTTCACTACCACTCCAGGTAACACTAACAATGTAAACCAATGTCCCTGCAACACAATGAATAGATAATATAAACAAACCTAAAACATGTAGACACAAAAAAGAATATTACCATACAAGAAAGTAAAAACTGAGACAGTAGCCTGCAACCATTCCTCTTTAGGTACTATGAGAACCGGACAGGTGAGCGTTTCTCTGCACTGGATGGTCGTCTGAACTCCATCTCCATGGAGATCGACACCATCTCCTCCAGTATCAACGCCACCGTCAGCCACGTCCAGAGCATGTACAAGTACATCAACATCGAGAGCTCGTCCTGCCAGAGTCGCATGGGCAGACACACTGAAGATCTACAGGTACAGCAGAAGATCTCCTCCTACGGATTGTCTCATTCCCCTGCTTAACTTTACCCTCACATCCTCGCCCTGCTCTCTTTTGTGCAGAACCTGAACAACACAGTGTTGTTACTCCTCCACTTGGCCGACACACTGAGACAGCAAAACATGTTGCTGAATGTCCGACTGGACGTGGACGTCAGGAACCTGTCCATGGTGATGGAGGAGATGAAGCTTGTGGATGTTCGACATATTGAGCTCATACAGAACTTCACTATACTAAAAGGTACAGTAGATGTTGTCAATAGGGGTGTGACACAAGGCATAAGGAAGTGGTTATTTGAGTTACTGTTGCCTTTCTATCATCTCGAACCACATTCAACAAGCAGCATTTTGGCCCAGAAGACTGCAGCTCACTTGATATTTCCTCTTTTTTGGACCATTCTCTGTAAACCCTAGAGATAGTTGTTTGATCAGCAGTTTGTGAAATACTCAGACCAACAACTATGCCACGTTCAAAGTCACTTAAATCACCTTTCTTCCCCATTCTGATGCTCCGTTTGAACTTCAGCAGCCCGTCTTCACCATGTCTACATTAGAGATGTTCTGATAGCATTTTTTTCCTCCCGATACCGAGTACCGATCCGATACCAGTATGTTATAATTTTAAAAAATCAGCCTACACCTGCATGACTGTGATATGATTATCATTGTGGTAAGGCCTGGCTCAGGTTAAACCCTTTGTAAAACATGAATAAATAGAGCAGATTCAAGCCATTTATTTTTACATTTATTTTTAAATAAAACAGTATACAAAACAGTAGTGCAACAGCAACTTAAATAAATAAATCTGGGGGCATACTCTATTTGTCGCTGAAAATGAGGGGGACAGATCGGGATCACTATGAATCCCTAGTGACATCTGCGCGCATGCTGGTGGGAGATTCCAGTGTGAAATACTGCCACACAGCCGACATGATAGTGCTACTTAGCTTAGCTCCAAGCCTCGCGTCAACCTGCTTCCACACACGTGTGTGTCTGTTGTGTCTGTGTTACATAATCAATTCCTCCTCGTCCCTCTAAAACAGCAGGCAGCAGTTCGCAGCACAGCGCCACTGTTTTAAGAGCTCATTTAATAAATGACGTGGTATCAGATCGGTGCCTGGACTCCAGTACTTGCGGATTCCAATGCCAGCATTTTTTGCAGTATCGGAGCCATTTCCGATACTGTTATCGGAATCGGAACAACTCTAGTCTACATGACTAAATGCATTGAGTTGCTGCCATGTGATTGGCTGATTAGATATCTGCGTTAAGGAGTAGTTGAACAGGTGAACCTCATAAAGTGGCTGATGCATGTATATTAAATGTCCACTTAAACTTACCGTCCTCTCTCAACAGGTGCTCCTGGACCACCAGGGCCCAAAGGGAACCGTGGGGAGACTGGCTCAAAAGGACCTGTGGGACTCACTGGGAGCAAAGGTGACCGAGGCCCAATCGGAGGCCGTGGAACTATTGGAGAGAAGGGTGCCATTGGGCCAAAAGGTGTACCGGGTCAAGCTGGTCCCAGTGGCAATAAAGGGGCTGTAGGCGTTAAAGGAGCTAAAGGGGCTCTTGGCCCACCAGGACCACGTGGAGAGAAAGGCCAGAAAGGTGACAATGGCCTCCCAGGTTTGGAGGGCGCCGATGGCCTCCCAGGGCCTCCAGGGATCCACGGTCAGCCAGGAATACCGGGCATCATCGGGCCAACAGGGCCAAGAGGAAAACCAGGGCCATCAGGGCCCCCTGGACCACCAGGAACCCCTGGACCGCCAGGCTTGCCGTACCCCCACGCCCGAGTCAACACCCAGCCCGTGACGCCTGGAACCGGGTCCAAGAGACAGTAGAAAGACAGACGAAGACGTGGACTCAGAGGGGATTGGTCCGGGACAAAGAAGAATTATTGACAGATGTAGGAATATCATCAATTGTGACTGGAGATGGAATAATCCATTTTGTTATGGGATTATGCAAGACAATTGAAAACTTCATGAACAAATGAAACAAATCAAATTGGAGTTGGGGCTCTAAAGGAAGTAATCCTCCTGATTTTTATAGCATGAAAGCAAGAAACGAACTTAAAGAAAGGTCTGAAAAATAGAAAACAGAACTGAACTGTTGTTAAGAAGTAAGGCCGGAAATGGACTCTGTTTGGACAGAATATGAATATGGTGGTAAGTTGGAGAAAAGTGCCTTCATACAACACATGGGTCCCATTATTACTTTTCATGGCTCTTTTATTGTAAACTACAGCCAAAGTAAACCCCAGAGACAACAAGCTCCATCCACATGTAAATTACATGGTATGAGATTTCGCCATAATTAAAAACTTGTTTTCGATGATGAGATTAACGAGAATAAGAAAACACATCTATTATCGAAGTCTTTCCTGGTTCAATGGACTGTGGAGGACGAGAAAATGTTTGAGGTTGTTGTCAAGCCACCAAAACCCCCCGGGGCGTAATAAATAGGAGAGCTGTTAACCACACTTTTGGACTAAAGTTGTGGTGTTTTCCCATCCAGACTTCTCAAAGGTTTACATTCCCATGCACTACTATATGGACACAGAAGAAAATATCCCTTTGTTTTTACATTATGTACACATTGACATGTCCTTTTCTGATGGATGGCACTTTATTGGTTCTTAAAGTGTGAGAATTAACGTGAGGTTCCTTTTGGCGTTTCAGAGCAGGTACTCTGAAGACATTTCTTTGATCTTCTGATCATTTTCTGATCTGCGTTTGAAGAAGTAGAAGTTGCGGAATTCATGGTCTTGAATTTGTTTTCTGTTTAAAATCATACAATATTTGCTTCTATTGTTGCTGTAAGAATGACGCAAGTAACTTTCTTGTTGACTGCTGTCGACAGGTTTGTGAAAAAATTGACACGACTCTCATGGCTGTGAGCTGGAGGCAGCTGGTGATTAGCCTTTGCTTAGCACAAAGACTGGAAGCAGGGGGAAACGAATAGCATGACTTATTTCGAAAGCTCACTAATCAACATGTATCTTTGTTGTTTATTCTGTACCAGGGATGCCACGGTGAGGAAATCATCCCATCAGTTAGAAAACTAACTAAACACAGGCATGACAATGATATTTGTCAAGTGGCTTTAAATCTAAAATTTTGCCAAATTGGCGCATTTGCTTTTCAGTTTGACAACAAATCCTTTGCTATCGTCTTGCCTGTTAACGCTCCGTCTGAACCCTGCAAGTCATAATTGAAATCAGATTGGGTGCAGCTGCAAAATGTATCTTCTGAAATGCTCCCAAGGTGCCAATGAAGCCCTTTACAGTATATAATACATGAAAATAAACTAAATGGGTTAGAAATCGGTGTATGCCCGATTATTAATGAAGTGACAATGAAGCTTCGTGAACCATTTGCTTTATTTTTTGACCCAACTAGATGGCGGTCTTGGCTTAAAAATGGCTCTAGCAATGGTAATTACGTGTGTTTTCAGCCCTTTGTTGAACAAAGAGTGATCGATCGAGTGGGCTCAGAAAATAAAGAAAATGGTTCAGGGAGCTTCATTGTCACTTCACTACCAATTACTGTGTTAGCACTATAGTATGCAAACAGAAATATAAAACATCTGAATGTGTTTTTTAAAGGGAGTTTTGTGCTGTAACTATTTCTTACAAGCAACAGTTTTTATGCTAAGCTAAGTGATGCTAATCACCTGCTGGCTCCAGCTCCTAAACATAATGGACATGATCAATCTCTAACTTTTGGAAAGAAAGCAAGTTAGCATATTTCACCAAATGTCTATTAAACTATTCATGTTAAGAGGTTTGAAAGCTAGAAATGTCACAAAACTCATTAACACACAACACATAAATGAATAATAATGTTTGTAAACATGAAGAAGGCTTTTGTGTCACATTTTAACACTTTGTGAAAGCAGAATAATTCCTTTTGAAGAGGGTTTTTGGGTCTTATAATACACACATAAATATCCTTTTATATCACCGCAAAAAAAAAAAGTCTTACAAAAAGGGAAACTTACTATTTTTGTTAACCTGTGTGTTGTAATGAAATGCGACTGGCTTGCATCGAACTTCAATAAAGCTTTTTTTAACAGACTCGTTCTTGTCGGTGTCCTACTGTACGGTACAGTAGAGTGCTATTGTTGCAGTCTGCAGAAGGGAGTGGCTATTAATTCAAAACACATGTCAAAACCCTCCCATTAGATTTTTTTTTTAAGGCTGGCTCCCACTGACTCGGAGATATTTGATTGTCTAGATTTACTCTGTTGTTCCAATGTACCAAAAATGTGCCCTGCAGTTAACATTTTGCAGCTTCTAGAAGAAGAGTAGGGGACAGACGTGCGAAAATAAGAGTTAAGGTTAAAAATAATACCTAAACAAAAGCATTTATTCGTTTGAGACACTTTCCAGAATATTTTCATGTGACAATCAGGTGCTCGTGGGTGTGTTGTTGTAGAAAAACAGCTGATAACCTCCCTGCAGCAGGCTGCCCTGACCTCCTGCTGACTAATACTTTCACATTTCCTCCTCCTTCTCCGTGCTGGAACATGACAAGCCTTGTGGGATGTCAGGAACCTGATCTCCAACAAAAACTTCCCTTCAAGAATCCACCCCAAATCCCCGATTCCTGCTCTCCTCATGACCGTTAGCTTCGAGAGCGGGAAACATTTGCTCTAAATCACTCGCTGTTTTCGCCTCGGAAACCTGAAGCGTCAAGCTGCGGCCGTTTCTGATCTGTGAATCGGGAGAATATGGATGATATAAAATCCAGGATTAGACTCGTATAAGGCTGAATATTTTATTGCTCTTTTCTCACGTCAGACGTCTTTCCACCATTTCTCAGCTTGTGGCGAGGGAGACCTCCTGCAGATAAACTATTCCCACATGTGGAGCCATAAATCACCAGGACTGTTGTTAAGGTCACGGTATAACAGATGTCACCACATGCAGCCACAAAAGAGACACACTGAGAAAGCAAAGAGACAGTGGAATAAAAAAAGAGAGAATTTATAATAAGAAGAAAAGGATCAAACTATAAATTCACTAGAACCCCATAAATATTTGGGGCCAGTATGATGCCCTGCTGCAAAGAAAGTGATTTAAAAGTTTGCCTGGAAAAACAGATGTTTTTGAAGTGCAGAATTCATCCAGCTAATTCAATTCGACATTAGGAAACAACATAAAAATGACTTTGGATGGTCTTCCATCTTTGTTGTAGCTTAAAACTTAAGATTAAAAAAATTGTCCGAATACAGATGCACAAGGAACCCTTCATAATCAATCAGTCAAACTTTATTTGCATAGCACCTTTCAGACAGGTTAATGCAGTTTAAAGTGCTTCACAGATCATTGACAGGCCACATAGCATTCAGTAAAAGTACTAATACCACACTGCAGAATACTCCACTACAAGAAAAAGTCCTGCATTCAAAACTTGAAGTAAAAGTACAAAACTATTAGCATCAAAATGTACTCATTATGCAGAATGGACCCACTCAGATTGTTTTATATATATTCCAAATATATTATTAGAGTATTTGTATTGATGCATTTATGTAAGCAGCGTTTTAATTTAGTAAAGGTAGGGCTCATTTCAACTACTTAATATACTTTTGGGGAAAAAAGTCTAATCACTTTATATTTATCATGTTTTTTTTTATGTTAAATCTCGACCTGAAAAATAAAAAAGTACAATATTTGCCTCTAAAATGTAGTGAAGTAGAAGTAGAAAGTTACATAAAATGGAAATACTCCTGTAAAGTACGAGGACCTCAAAATTGTACTAAAGTACAGTACTTAAGTAAATGCACTTAGGTACATTCCACCACTGCAAGACAGAGCACATGCCTCGTGTCTTTTCTTGAGACACTATTCGTCCTCCGAATAAATGAAGATAACTGGTAGAGCAGATCAGGTTTGTCACTGATTTGCTGAAATTGGTGTAGGTGAAGGAGATCAGTTATTAGAGTTTCTCTCACTCAAAGACAGAGAAGCATTTCATTATCAGGTACAATGGAAGGGTGGTGGGTTTCTCAATTTGTTGTAAATTAATGAAAAAAGTGCAGGTTAACGATTGACAATGCTACCGTAATAAAATACTACTCTGTATTTATGTTACCTTTCTAAATCCCCAGCATCTGAAGCTTTAGTTGAACCCTGATGCTATTAATAAACCAAACAAAAGAAAAACATTTGTAATTATGCTATTTGAAATAAAATGTATTTTTCTTTGCACACAAAATAGAAAAACAGGCTTATTTCTGGATTGCGTTGAGACTGGAAAAGAAACTTTGAAAAGATAGGAACCTAGTGTATGAATGATCATAATTGATATATAAACAGTTTTGACTTTGATCCCATTTTTCATGAGGTCAAACAAAAGATCCAAGATTTTTTTATGCACTCAGAAAGTTGAATTCTCTCAAAGTTTGTGCACAAATTTGTAAAAAAAAAAAAAAAAAAAAAGTGAGTACTTCTGACAGATGTTGCATATCAACATGCTGACAACTTGCTAGATATTTTTTTCACATCCTGAAAAATGGGACCGAAAACAAAACTGTTTGTATTTTTTTATATCTGCACCAATTTTGATAATTCATACACCAGGTTTCTATCTTTTCAAAGTTTCTTTTCCAGCCTCAGCACCATCCAGATCAGTTACAGTAACATGCAGTGATTTATGCTTCAGATTGTCATCAAACTGAGGTTCACTGGAGTAATATGGGAAAATGGGGCTGGGAAACTGAGGCCTGTGTACATTGGCAGGAATCTCCTGTTAATTTGGGTTTGCTGTGTACACCACATGCTTACTCACAAGGTATATTTGAGAACTTTAAACCTGCCAGAGTTCACGGGCGGGGGATTTTTGGAGGAGCTTAATTATTGTTTTTCTACTTATTATAGTGGCTCGGCATCTCTAATCCTCGAGGAAGAAACACAACAACTGATCGTTGGGATAAAAATACATCTACGGTGTCATCTTTTTGGTGAGTCAGGAAAACAGCAGTGTTTTTAAAAGGTTTAATTAACTTGAAGGTAGGGTAGTTTCTGTAAAAGTACAGCAGTGAATGAAGTTAGAACATGGACAGAGAGAGAAAGCGAGTGAAAGGAAGTGAAGTAAGACGTGTGAGCAGTGTGGGCATGGTGTGGTGCTGCGGTGAAAAACACCAGATGTGCTTTCTGGAACCAGCTCCGACTTTCCCAGGTGGAATATATTTCACCGCTTCATATATATACGTGTAATTTTCCCACCCCAGAGGCTTAGCAACCGGCTGAAAGCTCTAACTTCATAATATATATATTTTTTGTGAGAGTCATTAATAAGCGGGATGTAACACCTCTCCCTCTTTCCACATGAACACTTAGTGGCTGATTGGCTGTGAAGTGGATTGAGTAGCTGTGGTGTGAATGTAATGGAGTAATGGCTCGCACCCCACAGGACGAGTGCTTTCTGCTGACTCAGTGATGTGATGTCATACCAACGCACGGCTGAGATGAGATAGTCCTACTTTAAAGCGACGAGAAGGAACTTTCCTTTTTGTGTTGATTTTGGCGCCCCCTGTGGACAAACATGGTAGTGTTTCATGTCTTAAAGGTCTTGATCAATTGAGGTCTTGATAAATAATTGACGTAGTGACCGTGACATCACCCATACCTCAGAAAAATGAGCAGCGACTCCTTGGAGTGTTAGTCCAACCAAACACTTAACAAGACATTTTGAATGAACAAAACATTAAAATAAACTGTCAGTAAGTGAAAATACAGTGAAAGGGTCAAAGTTATGAGACCAAACCGCTAAAGGTCGTTGCCGTGGATACGCATTGTTCTGCTTCTCTCCTGATGATGGCTCGCCTTGTTAGTGACCTGTCAGTCAAAGGTAGCCACGCCCCAAATCATACAATTCTTTATCTTCTATTTTCTTCCGAATGGGGCCGTTATTTACACTTTTATGGGCAGTCCGTGGCCTAGAGGTTAGGAATCGGGCTTGTAACTGGAGAGTCGCTGGTTTGAATCCCAGTACTGACAGGTCTAGGACTGAAGTGCCCTTGAGCAAGGCACATTACCCAGGTGCAGTAATGTGCTTCCCACTGCTCCTTGCATGGTGTGTTCACTTGTGTGTAAAAAAGGATGGGTTAAATGCAGAGGTTGAATTTCCCCATTGTGGGATTAATAAAGTAATCTTCTCTTCTTCTTCTTAGCATCAAATTGTCTTGCAGAAGATTTTTTTTACTAGCGATTGAGACCGTTGTGTTGTCCTAAAACAAAATTCTGAGGTAATAAATCAAGTGACCACACTTAGCGCCCCCTGCTGGAATTTTCGTAGAATGCAGGTTTTAGTCACTTCCTGGTTTGCCTCCCTGCTCAGACCCGAAGGCTGCCGCCTGATCTTGATCACACCTGTTTGTTTTAGATGCGAAAGAAATAAATAAACCTTAACTAATGCAATCACCAGGGACAAAAATTCCAAACTTTTTCAAGATATAATCATTGGACTTTTTCTGAGCAAATTAAATCTGTTGTGGTGAAACTGAGGCCAAGTCTGCCCGTGTGCAGGTATTTTTAAAATAATTTTTAGTGACAGAACTTTTTTTTGTAAAACTCCTTCAGGTCAAATATTTGCAAAAAATCCTTTTTCAGTGTTGATGTGTAGACAAGGAAAAAAGGCTTGTAATGCTAGCCCTATTTCCATTCAAGTGGAAAGTAAATTTTGAAGGAAAATTTTGAGATGTCACATTAAAGAAAATGTATATACAAGGTCCTTTTGGCTGCAAGTAAGAAATCTATTACACGGAAATGGCTGCAGGTAAACCCGCCAACAAAGGATGATTGGATTGCAATAATAACAAAATAAACTGTATGGAGGGATTGACCTTCTTATTTAGACAGCAATCTGACCAATATATGAGTCTGGAGGAAATGGATTACACAATATACGTAATGTAACCTGTTTTAGTTGGAAATCACTCATGTGCTATTTGTGTTTTTCACAAATAAAAAGAAAGTTACAAAAAAGAAAAAGAAAATGTGAATTAGAGACGTTTCCATCGACCGGTTTACAGCAAATAAACTAAGCTGCAGTAACGTACTTTGGTCAGAAGATGGCAGAGTATTGTATTGCTGTAGGATAATCCATCAGTAAACAGTAGAAGAAGAGAAAAGAGGTTGCTAATCGGACAACTTTGGCCACACATGAGAGAACATGGAGAGAAGTCTTCAGGAATTAGATTCAACTGGGCAACTTATAATTGTTCTTTCATGTCAGAGGAAACAGCCGATCAGTCATGAGAGTTAAATGTTCGCTACGTCAGAACTTATTCAGAAAAGGCGTTTCCATCTTCTGTTTTCCATTTTCACAGCCTCTGAAATTATATTTTGACCTTAGTAATGCTTTGTGATGGACATGTTTATTCTTACATTTTTATTCAGATCGACAGCAGTGGCAAATGAACCCTTCACCTCTGCCACTCTGTGTCTGCACCACTCACAAATATAACGACTTAATGTAATACGGATTGTCAGAATTCTCCAGCTTTTCTCTTCATCTCTTTCAGATAAAAATCTTAATCTATAGATCTTTACGCAGGAAATCTAAATGCGATCAGGATAAATGATTTCTTTATATTCCTCTCTCTCTCTCTGAGCCGAGCCGTCTGTCACTTTGATTCCCACGTCAGCTAGTGTAATTTCAGTCACGATGACATTAAACCTGTCAGGAGTGGGAGGTGGCACACTGGGAGACATTACCTAACAAGGACCAGCACACACACACTTACACATGTGCACACGTACACACACTCACTTTGAGACGTTAGCTAACCGTCGACTTGACAGGCCCCCAAAGAGCTCATTACGTAGACAGCTGTAAAAACACACTTGGCCTTTCACTCTGGCTCAGGTAACTATTATTCTGTATACGTGTGTGTGTGTGTGTGTGTGTGTGTGTGTGTGTGTGTGTGTGCGTATATGTGTGTATATGTTTTAGAAAGTGGGGATCACACCTGCTGCAATTTGTGTAGTGACTCAGCAAGTAACTCTGAAAATAAATAGAGTTTTGGACCACAAATTGTGAAATTGTGATTGCAGCGATGAGGCTCAAGGTTGAGACAAAACAGGATCATTTATCATTGCCTCTCAAAATGAACATTTAATTAACATATGGTTAAGAAAGAAATTACGTATAACCAGGGGGAAAAACATTGCAAGATTGTATATTTTGGGTTTCTGTTATCTACAGTACACTTGGCGCCTATGTTTCCTCATTGTAGTTTCAAGATACAGACTTTAAAAAAGGACTTGAGGGACCTTTTGAACCCGCTGAGTCAGTCAGCTTGAGGCGGTATTTCTGTTGGCAGTGACCGCAGCGAGCAGGGTGAGGGCTCTGCAGAGTCACGACAGACGGTGGAGGAACGGTCTGAACCCTTTCTTTATCGCTACTGAGGTGCTTCATAAGCAGTGGCAGTTCTAGATCAATTTTTACTGTGGGGGCCAAGGAGGAGCCACTGTTTAAACAGATTATCATCACATTAACGAAAAGATGACGCAAAGATGATATTTAAGCATTCAAAACCTTTATTTTAGCTTAATTAAAAATCGAATTTAAGTATATTTGGCAGATAGAAATACATTGATTGAAACAATGAGACTAACCAATGGGAAAAATTATTTTTGTACAACAATGACATTTCTCATTACTTTTATTTTATTTTGAAAGTGCAGCACAGTGAGAATGATCTTTTTTTATATATATACACAAACTTTTATTACACAATTAAACTATTATACAATGTACACATTCTGGGTCCTTTTTGTGTACAATGAGATATTCTTTGAACAAAAAATAGGTAATAATTGTTCCGTCATTCATCGTTATAAATTGATCATTTTATTAATAATTTGACTCAGGGGCCACAGCAGGGGCCAAGGGCTTCTTCACAGGGGCACTGGCCCCTGTAGGCCCCTGTGTAGAAACGCCACTGTTCACAAGTTTCCACCTGAAGTTTGAGGGAGTCTGATCATTGTTTTGTCATGTTAAAGCATAACAGATGTATTGAGTCTACAGGAAGACAGAACATTACTTCCTTTCCAAGATGAAGTTGGTTAAGTAGGCTGTGGAGTTGGATTAGCAGTTAGCACGGGGCAGCGATTTGTTGATCTTACCATAAAGTCTAAAGGGGGAACTAACTAGCCTGGTTGTGTTAAAAGCAGCGGTAACATGTTGTATGTCATTTATTTAATCCATTTACAAACAGTGAATTATGTCCTGTCGCTCCCTCTAATAGTGAACTTTATTTCAAATACTTTGAAGTTTATTCCTGTGTTAACCCATGAGAACTGGGTTAAAAGAGAAACATGTAATTTATAATAAATTAAATGCATTTAACAGTATGTATGCACAAAAGGTGAGCAGTGAGCAGATAAGTTTGTTCACTGAAAAAAAAACGTAGTTCCTCAACATATGCAAATGATACAACCAAAACATCATACGTACTCACTATGTATCTCATAGATTACATACGAACCAAAAGGAGCTAAATCCTGAGTATTGTGTCCTGGTTTCTGCTACAGTACACATCCATCAATCTAATTCTTTCTAACGTCCAGCAGGGCGCAATTCTAGTCTGTATAGAAGCCTATGAGGAAATGACCCTACTTCTCACTTGATTTATTACCTCAGCAAACATTATCACAATGAGTTTGTTGTCTCAATCTTTTGTTTCAAGTCTTCTTCAATACAGCATGATGTTCATTTAGTAAATGATGGTTCCATTTAGAGTCAAATAGATGATAAAGCAGGGTATGCTTTAGGATGTGGTTACCTTGTGACAGACAAGTTGCTACCATGGCAACTTGTCAGTCAGTATGGGAGTGTAGTGATCCATATCCATGGCGTTGTGGACATTTAAATAACTGTGGACGTGGCTACCTCTGGGTCAAAAAAAAAAACATGGCAACAACCAAAATGACACTGGGTGACCATCTGTTACTGGCCCCTCCAAACATATGGAATATACTGTATATGTCTGCATCTGGGTGGAAACATAGAGTCAAGAAAATGAAACATAAATGCTCAAAAATTTATGAAAATACACACTTGCAATTTTCACATCACACACCTGTTTACGTTGAGCCGCGGCCCGGCTCCTGATCCACTCTTTTCCTCAGCCAGAGGAAAAATGAATTGCCTGCAAAACAGCTTCCTTATTGAAGGTATTTCAATAAGTAACCTAACATTTAATTCAGAGACTAAATTAAAGTATTAAATGTTTGTTTGCTTTGCATGGCAGCGGGGGAAAAATGAGGTCTCGTATTATTACAACCATGTGTTTGGTGTTTGCAGTGAAGCTGCAGCCCAATGAGGAAGATTAGTCCGCAGTCACCGGCTGCAGAACATTGGCTGATTTGTTTTCCTTCATTTTTATTTTTGGCACATTGATCCGGCGTGTCCCCTGTTGGCTCTAGAAACTGTCGTGTGAACCGCTTCAGGTTTTTAAATGCTTATTTTATTGAGTCTAATTCCAATAAAATGCTTTCGTTCCAGTTATTGAATGCTGGCGAGAAACTGAAATGAGTAACGCCTTCGGAAGCATAAATCAGGACATTACACAACACATGTGTGGACGATTTATCCAAATAAAAATGTCTCTTTAATGAACAACGGTAAAATGACAACAATTCTAGTTAACTCTGTTATTTTTGCTTTGGATAAGAAACTAAGGAAGGAAGAGCGCTTGTTATTAAAGGGAAATTGGTAATTTGATCCCTTCTTTTTGAGTCTGAGAAGTTTTGTTTACGCGTGGCATTTGCCAACTTTGTTTTCCACCAAACAACCAATTTGAACATAATACCAAAAAGCTCCAGGTCCTGATTATCGTCACTGCAATTTCGCAGCAGCATGGTGGTGGTCTCATTGTGGGTTGGTGGGTTTTCTCTCATTGCTTCTTCTTGTTTGGTAAAACTGTGTACGAGTCATGCAGCGGCCACATGGCAGACAGCTGTGGTATCCAAGAGGACGAGGCATGACAGTTTCTCAACATTAAAAACCAGTAATTTGGTTATTGAAAGAAAAACATTTTTCTCTTTAACTCTGCCTTCGTCTGTAAACTGTCCTCATCTCAGTCAAATCTGACAGTTTGCAAACTCTTGAGCTCATTGCTGAACGGTCAAAAGCAATTTTGCAAAGATTTACCACACGTCAGGGACTGTAGAGACAATACAACTGCATGTCACCATCTCACTCCACATTTTAGCAATAAAAAAGTTTCCCCACGGTGTGTTTTATTTGTTTTCAAGCTTGTCTTTCCAAGTCCGTTTAGTGACGTAACAGATAATAATCAGTTCAATAAGCCTGTAGCTTTAAACACAAGAGACTTATGCAGCAGCAGAACAGTGAGCCATGAGTTTCCAATAAAATGGCTTTATGTCTTAAAGCTGCATAAATCTATGCTTTTATGTAATTTAATGTGAAAGGTGTTGCTCAAACTGACAAATCCAGAGATAATTATCTCTCTGTTTTGTCTATTTTGTCTAAGGTTAATTGTTTGTTGTTGTATCTTTTAAAGTTAGTACGTGAAGCAATTGTCAAGTTGTTCTCCTTCCAGTTGGATGAGTAAGCGGGACGATATTAGCTAACTTACTATGTCTTACTATTAATACACTTACTTGATGTTTGTCTGTGCTAACAAGTTGATTACTAGTTTTATAATGTAATTTCTTCTTTATAACAATAAACATAGTTTATTTCTTTTAATGTACAATATGAAGACATTGCCAAGCCAATTGCTGTTGGACTAGTAAACAATATTAGCTGACTTACTATGTATTGTGTTGCTGGACTTGTCTGTGCTAACAAGTTTTGTAACGTGCATTTTTTTGTAATCATTAGAATAATCTTCCTCTCAGCTCAACAAAGCATTTTAGCATCTTTCCTGAAATTTGTAACACCCACAACTTCACTGTTTTGGTTATTTTTGCTGAAAGTTTAGGACAATTAAACATGGTTTGTTTCTTTAAAGGTACCACTTGAAGCAATTGCCAAGCTGTTCCTCTGACTGTTGGACTAGTGAACGATATTATCTGGCTTACTATGTCTTGCTTTGTTGTACTTACTTGATCTTTGTCTGTGCTAACAAGTTGTTGACTGAAGGCAACAAAATAGGGTTTGTTTCTTTTACCACACTGCGTGGAGCAACTGCCAAGCTGCTCTTGCTGTTGGACTGGAATAGTAAACAATTTTAGCTGACTTACTATGTCTTTTGTTGTTGCACTAGTTTTTGTAATGTCATTTTTTGTTAGTAGTGTAATCGTAAGACTCAAATCTTACATGTAGAAATATGAGTCATGCTATACTCACACCATATCACCACTAATGGAACACCTCTTATACAACTAAAATACTTGGTCTGAACAAACTAAATCACGTTTTGTTTTTTGTGCACTCAAGGGGAAAATCAATCAAAGTGGTGTTCCTTTTTTTTGTTTTTTATCTGTTTTGTTTAGCATGACCCCGTACAGATACACAGTCAGACCCTTGGTTCACCCTCACCCAGTGTTTCTGGGAGGAGCTGCAGAATAAAATCCTCTCCTCATTTCCCTCCATGTGTTTAGAATAACAGAAGTGCAGCTGCTCACATCACTTAACTCTGCTCTCTCTGCCCTCTGTTTTATTTCAAGTGAAGCAGAGCGCAGCGGCTTTGCCAGAGGAGGGATGTTGGTCATTATACATTTAAATAACCTCTTCCATGTTATGTAAGCAGGCTCCATACATCTGTGTTCCTACATACTGTAACACTGCCCTCACTAAACATAAACATCAGCAGGGGCACACATGTGCATGAAATTATTTGGTTTTCTGGGTTTCATTTGCACATAGAGAATGAAAAAGGACAAGAAAAGCAATGTGCTTAATATATTCAGTCAAAATAATGTGATGTAATGAGTCTTTGTCAACTCAAACTTTAAGCAGCAAAGATTTCTCAAAACTTCTCATCTTTGTAAAGAAGACGTCTGACGGTTTTAGTGCCTGACCACCAACATGTGCTACAATTTGCACTTGAATAAAAGCAAATAACAACCTAGAAGTCTGTTATCCAAAAACAAACAAACCCCAATCTATTTCATTCCAGTCTGTTTAAACAGTTTGACTCCTTAGATGTTTTTAATAGGAAAGAACCAACAAGTGAAAGTGAAGCTGTACATAATAAATGGCAGGCATTGAGTGGTAAAATAAATGTATTAAGTCCCAAATTCACCCATTCATTTTCTGCATTATTTGCTGCAAGATTGTTGCTTTTTAGTGCAATGTTTGCATATTCTTCCTAGAAGAGATTTAGTTTGTCCAGTAGTCAAATGATGCTCCAAACGTTCGATTTTATGGGAACACAAACAGAGCCTGAAGAAGAAAACCTGGGTTAACATATGTCACATTTCAATGCGCATTTTTAAGTTTCACATGAGAAAAGCTTGATGGAAACACCAAAATATGATAAGCCTTTCGAAAATGTGCATAAAAGTTTTTACATTCTCTTGAGATGTTTTTTGTCTCCTTTTCGAAAAAATAATAAATGCGCTAAACAGAAGATGGAAATGCTTTGTTGTAGCAAACATTTAGCTCACATGACTGATCAGCTGTTTCTGCCCCTAACCTAAAAGAACAATTATAAGTTGTCCAATTGAATCTAATTCCTGAAGACTTCTCTCCATTTTCTCTCGTGGGCGGCCAAAGTTGTCTAGCAACCTAATTTTTGTTGTTGTTTTCTCTCCACTTCTTTTGTTTACTGACACATTAGCCTACAGAAACACATTACACTGCCAACTTCTGACCAAAGTACGTTACTGCAGCTTTGTTTATTTGCTCTAAATCAGCTGATGGAAAACGTCTCTAATTCGCATCTTCTTTAATGCAACATTTTAAAGAATTTGCTTCAAATTTGCTTCAACCTTAATGGAAACATAGCTACAGAAAGTTGATACCCACCTTTAAGGTACCCATTATCTCTAATCGAGGCTTCAGACTGTACTTTGTGGTACAGCCCTCTGATGTGTTGTTTGTTTATTCTTTGCTGGTGTCAGAACAGTATGTACTGCAATGCGACAAACAAAAGCTTTTTTCATGTAAACAAATCCATGTGAACACAGATAATCATTTCCATGGGCAGCAGATTATGGTGAAGCTGTGTCCCAATGACTGTGGGTCTGTAGGAGTCAGGGGGTCCCCAAGGCAATCAGAGGTAATTATGGGATGTTTATAATGTCTTTGCCTGAATCACACGTAAACATGCACGCACACGCAGCTGCCCACCTACACACATTCTCTGTCACTCACTCACTCACTCACTCACTCACTCTCTCACTCGAGTAAACAGAAAAATAAGACACAAGATTGAGCCAGATCCGTCTTATTTGGAAGCGGTTTTCAGGGTATTTAGGCTGAAATCTTCCAGATTCTCAAGAGCTCAAAGTATTCATATCCAGAAGAGCCTTTTATTCTTCAGGATGATGGATGGAAATCTACTACTCATGGTGTCCAAACTCAGCTTTATTTTCTGCACATAATTCTTTCAGTGTCAAATCACATTTTCTCTACTTATATTCTCATAACAATCCATCATTCTTTAGTACTTGCTCTTATTTATTTTTTTCCAATTTCATTTTAGCTTAATGTCACAGTTCTCCTGAGTTGATTGGAGGGTTATTCAGATCACCTGTTGCACAAGGTGTGATGACGGCCTCCTAATTAAGAATTTAGAGCTGCTTGGTGCTTTTCCCCTCTTGGCCAATCAGGGTGTGATCACTCTTTTTTTAGGGCTTAAGTGAAGTGAAGAATCTGACATTAAGGACATTCTGATCCTTCCCCAACTTAATTTAAGACCTCACTTAAGCAGCCAGAAAGGCTACTTTTGAGACTTTGCTGATGATTTATTGAGAGGGTATTAAAGGGAAACCTTTCCACTAAAGCCTGTCATGCATTAGATGACTTTGAAAGACTTTAAAAAGACTAAAGTCTGACACCGTCTCACATCTGTGTGTTTTTACTTATTATTAAGTTATAACATTTTGCACATTTTGTCGCTATTTACAAGCCTACGACTAGATTCTTTCAAAGATTGTTTCCCATCCTGCTCCTGCTGGAAAACATTACACCAAACTCCCTTGAAGAAATATGACTTTAACGGCTTATGACTGCTGAAATGCATATTTCTAAAAACACAAGCTAAAAGATGCAATATCTTGACAATTTTTTGTCAATTCTGCCTCAATATAATCTGCAAAGAAACTTTTTTGTACAAAACTTGTACATTTTGGATTTTGTTGCCTCAACTCACTACCAGGCTCCATTAGCTAGCTACTTCATTCAGACCATGGGGAAATGAGATGAACCATTGAAAAAATAAAGTGCTAGTTAGTGGAGTAGATACAAACCGACAACAGTATCTTGTTCACTCCACAAATCCTCCAGGTCAACAGCCTTTTTTTGGATTTTGTAACCTAAACTTACTTTCACCCTCCGTTGGCTATTTGAGCTTTTTTTTTGGTGGGAAAAGAACAAGAGGCATCTAAAAAATGATGATGTCTCACTGAAATAAGTGCTGGATGATGAATCGGATAAATGTGAAATTATATACTGACTCATAATAACACTAGAAAAGCTTGATGGAAACACTAAAACATTTGCTAAAACTTCGAAAGAGTGCATTAATGTTTTTATGCTCATTTGAGGTGGATTTGGCTTCTTGAGAAAGAGAAGAAGAAGAGACAAAGACCTACCTGCAAGTCCCCTCCATGTTTACTGTCTACCTACTTTGAGTTTGGTGCTGGAGACAGCACACCTACTGGTTGTTCAAAATGTTCACGACATTGAAGTTCACTATTTGTACGAGCCAACACTTAAAACTTCTGACAATATTAGACATGTTTATTGGAACATCAAGACAAGAAGAAGACTGTTTGAAGACAGCCTGGACTGAGTTTTATGACCACCTTCCACTAAACAATCGAGGGATTTTTTTTCTCCCAGAAAGTGCTTTTTTACTTTACTTTACAGGTTTCTTCCCGATCAGCTGAAATCTGTGGACTCAGTACCACCACATTCTTCTTGCTGTCCAAACATTCCTCTCACAGACTTGCAGGAACCTCTCCTCCGAGGCCTCAGCAGACCTGGCTCTCATTAGAATTTGGAAACCGTTCAGATGTTTTGTATCTGTGATTAATGTAGAGCGCTCGTTCACCCCGGAGCCCGCTGAGAAGTCACGAGTAGTAACTGCTGACACTTCCTCTACTCGCACCGATGCTCTGAGAGGATTTAAGGAGATGTTTGCCAAAGTTTTTGGCCCCTGCCTGACCCACAGAGGCTTTATTATGCTGTCAAAAAGTAAATGAGTGCTCAATATCATGTCAGAGGTGCACAATACTAAGTGGCTGATGCACCAACAAGATCATGTGAATGTCCACACATACATGGAGGCAGAAAGAGGACATTTTTGGGGGTGGAAACACATTTAACAGGCATTTTTTGTACATTCTGTTCATTGGATTACTTGTTCTTGAACACTAATCCAAGCATTAAATCAGAAAATGTAATTACATTAAATTTTTTCCTATAAAATCAATCACTGTCGTGCCTTCAAGTTCTGCAGCAACATGCAGTTTGCACGAGGAAACAAAAGATTGGTGGTAAATGTGGTTTTGTGTAATAATTTTCAGACATCTCCCCCTGTGCTCTCATTTGTTTTCAATATTTACATCAATGCATTGCATTTAATTTGACAATGAGTGAAGTAAATATGGCATCTCCCGCACTTTTACTGTAAATAATCACAAAATCATAAACATGTTATGCAAAGCTCACACTAACATGAGCGGCTGCCAGTTTGAGCAGCAGGAGCGCACATGCTGCAAATATAAAATGATCTCACTGCAGAGCTTCACCTGGTACGTGTTAGCTGCATGTTCGTAATGAGTCTCATCATAAACTTGAGAGCAAAATAATTTGAACTAAATGTGGAGGATGCCACTGACACGGTGGATCTGCTGCAGTAAAGGAAGAGGAGGAAGTTCTGTGTCTTTTATGACATTTTATTGGCAACATAGTGGGTGGTTTATTTTCATTTTCAACCGTTTATATCACAAGATGCTCCCTCAACTCAACACCAAAGCATGGTGATGTAATTGATTTAACCCTCCTTTATGTTGCAGGTCAAATTGGCCCATTTCAAAGTTTAAAAATCTAAAAATAAAGTATTTTTTTGGGTTGAAACTTCTTCTGCTTGGCTAAATAAGTGTAATCAACATATAAAATTTAAATGGTTAATTTCACATATTTGCAGCCCCCTGAACAGAAGAGGTGTCGTGTGTTAATTTATCACTCCATAATGAGAACATTTAAAAAAAAATTTAAAATATTTTTTTTAAATCAATGTCATGAAAAACCATTGTATTTTATGTACGTCTTTCTAGTATACATATAAAAAAAAAAGCTTAACATGCTTTTTTTTTTTTTTTTTTTAATGAAAAACGAGTGAATTATCCTCATTGAACCATGATCTGTGAGAGGTAAAGAACACCATTGCACTAAATATTGATTGAAATGGTTAGTAATGGTGTTAATAATGAAATATGAACAATGTTTATTGGGATTTTTTGGTTTCTGACACTTTTGGAGAATTAATCATGCCCCTTTGTCAAATTGACCCATGAACATTATTGCTGTTCCTGAGAAACGAACATAACAGGAGGGTTAACGAAATGCATAAAAGGCGGACTTTTTTCCCCAACTATACCAGAATAATTATGTGTGCTGCAAGACCTTCTTTCAGCTCTGACACAGCTCTGTGGAGACAGGTCTGGCTCTGGCTGTGCAAGACTTATTGGACCAAGTTGCAGCTATTTCGGTTTGTTTGCAGTAGGAAGATAAAATCTATGGTATGTCATGATTTTACATGTCTTCTGACCCAGTCAGCCTACACTTATTATTAAATGTTTAATTTTTTGACTGGAATCTGGATCATCAACATCAGCCGGGGAGATAATATGTTTAAAATAAATTGGCCAAGAATAGCAAGCAAGAGTGATGATTATTTTATCATCCAGATTATCAGGTTTAAGTGCAGAGCCACAGCTCAAGTTTATTGCTTTAGTTGTCTGATTCGGTGCAAGAAAATGTATTGACATGAATGATGCTATTAATGGTCTGCATTAATAGCATCAAGATGAAAAGAAAATATTTGTTGAAGACTAAAATCAATAAATCAACACCAGTTTTCCCCTTGCATGCACAATAAAATTTTAAATAACATTACAAAAGAGATATCTTCAGACAAAACATCAGTATTGTCTGTACTGAACAAAAAAACAAAAGCCCAACTTATGTTGACTCAAGTGACATCACTTGAGACATTTATCAGATTTGTTGCAGCTCTCTTTCAAGCAACAAAAGGCTTTATATTACATTTTTTTCACATATGCAAAAGTCCTCCCAGACACCTGTAAACACACTCTGATTTATTGGTTGATCAAAATGTTCATGTCATTGAACATTTTAAACTATTTGCATGAACAAAGACTAAAACTTAAGATAATATTAGACATATTTTACCTCAATTGGAGTGTTGAGACAAAAAGACTGAGTTGAGACATTCTGGACTTAGTTTTATGACCACCTTACACTTAACAAGAACAAAGGAGCACACTGCAACTAATGATTTATTCCAACATGGTCAGTTTGTCTGCAATGCAACGCTTTTAAAAGTCGTATTCTATACTTCTTGCTGTCCAAACATTCTTATTTTTTACATATGCAATAGTCCTCTCCAACACCTGTAAGCAAACTCTGATGAAGTTCCCTTTTAGACTTTTGATTCTGTTTCCTCTAAAGTTTTCCTCTCTGAGCAGTAAAAGAACCAACGGACAGATATCAAAGCAATCGTTGGCTGTTTTCAGACAATTATTGTGTCACACGATGCCCCTCTGCTGAGCTTTTTACAAGGCATTACAGTAATTGTTATTGTTGACGGGAAACAGTCTTTTAATCTGCCTCAACAACATCATTTGGAAAACTAGGAAAACCAACATCTTCACCAGCAGCACACAGACAAGACATGTTACCTCTGAAACAAACGAGGGTCGACCTTTTGGACCTCTTGTGGGTGACTGGTTTGCACGCACGGTGAAGCATGTCTGTGTGAAAGGACACACACACACACACACACACACACACACACTCAGTCTTCAGGCTGTTTCATTATCCAACAAAAGCAAACAGTGCTGTTAAGCACAGCTTGGTAAAGAAGCGTGTGTGTGCATGAACATGTGACATTGTGCTCTGGTGCGAGGTCGGTCAATATGGCGGACACATGGGAAGAATAATTTTGTTTCTTGTGAAGACGATTTATGCAGAAGTACTCGTGGTGTTTGTGTGTGTTATCACATCGGAGAAACACTGAGATGGTTCAGCACACCTCCCTGTCAGTGTGTGTGTGTGTGTGTGTGTGGTCCTCTTCAAGCATTTTCAACCACCAGCAGATGTTGGGGTGACCACCACGGGGGTGGTAGACGCTATTTCCATGTTTTCAGTGTGTGTGTGTGAGTGTGTGTGACCACTACAAGGGTGGTAGAGGTTATTGTGACTGGAGGCCTCACAGATAAAACAACACGACCAACTGAGACCACCTCAGACCTTGACTCTTCCTTACACACACACACAGACGCACACACACCACAGACACACTCACGCAAACTGCTGTGTGCAGACCATTTGGCACCATGGGTAATTTTAAAAAACGGTTTCCTTTTCTTTTGCACGAATCGTCTCTGATTCTTATTTGTTGTAGGTGGAGGATGGACTCTGGAGAGGATGACAACATATCGCCTACACACACACACACACACAAACACAGATACGCACAAATCAGTGGCAGCACAGCTTCTACTTGAGCTACAAGTGTTACTGTCAGCGATAAAACCACCAAAAACAAGTTTAAATCCACTTATTTCCACAGAAAAAACCTTGAAAAGGATATAAAACTAGAAAGCAATCAAAATATTTTTTTCTCATAACAAATATGAATTCAATTTTAAAAAGGCAGTCAAACAAGGTCAAGGACAGATTGTGTTTCCAGCCAGAGGAGCCGACGCCCTGCACCACAGAATGAAACCTTTCTTCCTCGCTTGTTCAGGTGAAAGTCCTCACTAATACACTATTTCTGGTTCACTGGATTAAAGGTTTTCCACTGGAGAGCGTCCATTATGGACCAGACAGTGACCTCTGGCTGAGACCACTGTGAGGTTTTAGAGGGGTGTGCTGCTATTTGTTAAAGCTGTGGTTCGTTTCAAAGGTTATGTAACCACTGTTCTTATGTTAACATACATGTAATTTAGTATGTAGTTGTAGTAAATTTACCTAAAACTTGCATAAGTCAACTAATAACTTAGCACACATACACAGATGGTATTAATGTGTAGATTTTTGGCAGATGTAATTATTGGCTTAAATGTCCACCTGGAAATACCAAATAAATAAATCTGTATGTAATCAGAGAGAGAGAGAGAGCAGCATTGGTCAATTGAGGTAGACATTGAATGAAGAGAGGAAAAAAGAAGTGAATCAGAGTTATTTGTTCATTGTTTAACAGTGTTTCGATGTTTAACTAATTAACATTATTGTAAACTTTTACCTTTTTAGCGGATTTTTAGCTAAGTGTTAGCTAACAATCATAGACTGTATATAAATAATGGACGTAGTCACCATGATGTCACCCATTGGTTTGTGGCCTGTTGGAAGCATCCAGTTCAGTGTTACACTCGTTGCCATCTTGCGTCGCCATCTTGTTTCCGAAACAGGGAGCAGACCATATTTGGACTGTGGAGGAGCGAGAAGGATCTGACTACACGCCTCTCTACACCTCAACCTGACTGAGAGAATCACTGCTAATTCATGTTAGCATTAACTGGAGCATTAACTGGGTGGACAAAATGTTAGCTTTGGCTAGCAAAAAACATAAACTAAGTGTACGTTAAGAAAAATTAACAGCGACTCCTTGGAGTGTCTGTTAGTCCAACCAAATGCTGAACAAGACAATTTTAATGAAAAAATGTTCAAATAAACTGTAATTAAGTGAAAATACAGAGAGAGACCAAACTGGTAAACGTCCTTTTTTCTATGTATATAACGTTTTATATAACTTTATTGACACGTTGCCGTGGATACGCATTGTTCTGCTTCCCTCCTGATGACTGATGATATCTTGTATTTTCTTCTAAATGTGGCCATTATTTACACTAATAACATCAAATTGTCTTAAAGAACATTTTTACTACCAATTGAGACCATAGTGTTGTCCTTAAAATAAATTCTGAGTCAAGTGAGAAGTTTTCTCATTTTGTATTGAAATGAGTGGACTGAAATCTTTCTGCAGCCGTTGTCAGCGCCCCCTGCTGGAGTTTTTAGTAGAATGCAGCTTAAGGCACTTCCTGGTTTGCCTCCCTGCTCAGACCCGGAGGTTGCCGCCTGCTAACAACAGATTGAGAAAAATAATTAAGGTCACTGGTAGCTCAAATCGCTACTGGCAACTTTTAAGGTGGAATTTTTTCCTTGCATTTTACTCAATGCAAGTTGTGCATATAATTGAAACCAAATATTTGAACTGTAGATTTTCTATTTTGTCATTTTGTCACAGTTCAGCTCTGCTTCCTCTTGCTCTTTCCTGCAGCCTTTGTCTCCGTACTTTTCCCTCCCTGCTCGCCACTCTCACCTCATCAGCCCAATTCCACTCACCTGTTAACTCAGCTGCTTCAGATCTCCAATCAAGATAGTATAAAGACTCCTATCTCACACACACTCATTGCCAGATTGTTTTAAGCCTTCTATGCTTTACAATGCTTTACTTTGGACTGCTTGCCTGTTGCAGACCATGCCTGTCTCTGACTCTCCTGCTTCGTCGATTCCCTGGTAAATGCCTCTGTTCCTCCTGGTTTCTGTCTGTCTGTTCCTGTTGCTGTGTGGTTTTTCCCTGCCTTGACATCACTTGTAACTAGCAAGAAAATAATATATATGTATATGTATATATATATATATATATATATATATATATATATATATATATATTTACTGTCATATATAGTAAATGTATTAATAACAATCAAATTATTGAAGCAGTGACAGTAGCGAGAGAAATGGTACAGTTGTAGTCAGACTAATAGTTGTCATATTTGTAGTATTATTACTAGAAGCAGTGCAGCAGGAGTTCACTGTATTCAGCCTGTTGAAACCTGTTTTCTCAGTGTCCTTTGGAGCAGGTGAGACATCTCAGTACATCAGGAGACAGCTGGAACATCTGGAGTGATGACTCAAGTTTTCCAAACAGACGTTGGGAACAAATACAACTTCGGCTATTAACACTGGATTCCCAGCATTTCTTCTTTGGAGTTTACAGCTTCAAGATAAAAAAACAACTACTAACTAATGTCTTATTCGCTCCAGTGCATCGTGGGAAAAATAACTCCAAACAGGCGGTATAATTTCCTCCTTTTACAGCAGTAAAATACTGGAAATGAGGAAGGGGCCGGCTGGCTGTGGGGTCCAGTAAAATAAAAAGCTGAACGACACACTCACATATTGAAGGCATGGATTATGGGAACCGTGGGTGTTTGGCAGGACATCTTGTCATTTCTCCCCATAAATATGAAATTAAACGTCGGTGACAGAGCTGGACCGGCTCCCTGCCGTGAAAGTCTGTCCTAATTTGTTCTGCCAGACCTCTCTGCCTCTCCCAGTGTCACCGCCAACACGTTTATTGTGGCTGATTGGGCTGACCCTTTGCCCTTTTACAAATAACAGTGTCTCTTGCCAGTATTTTATGCACCCTGTCATTTCAGAAACTGTCATTCCTTCTCTTGCCTGCTGTAGTCGTTTTAAAAAATTGTAATCTGGATCCGAATTGATCCAATCTGAATTACTTGGATTTGGAAATCTCACATTTTGCTATCCAGGATCAGATAATCCATCTTTGGACATTGCATTGGATCGCTGGGATCCAGTTACAAACTTTTAAAGATGATGATCAAACCCAGCAAACCAAAGCTCTAAATGTGACAACATATGACAATGTAGCCTACTAGTTTGTAAATCACAACAGGTAGAAGAGGCAATATGGGGTCACTTTAAAATGGGTTATTTTGGGGCTTTCTTGAAACTTGACCTTGCTGTATGAAATTACCTTTTCTGGCCTAGAGGATCACCACAGTCTCATAAAACTTTACAACCACAAGTTAGAGACCTAGTGCACTCAGAGGAGGTATGGCTATCCTAGATGCATTGACAATAAGAGGGTGTCTGAGCAGTTTACAACACTGAAGTGCTGACTATATAATCGCCAAAATACAGAAATCTCCAGTCCAAAAGGTCTTACTGTTTTCATGTGGCATTATGGGGGAATTTTTGACATTTTTATTGATGTTTGCCTGACAAAAAATAGCAAAGTTCAGGACCAAATGTGTGTAAACAATGGTATCAACCAAAAATTTCTGCAACAATGGGGTGGAATGAAAAGGGGTTAATGCATGAGAAAAACGGTGTTTTTTGCCGTAAACTGCATGTTATCATCATAAGGTAGGCATGTACGAAAAGTGGAGACTTGTCGGAACCCATAAAGTCCATTTTCATTCAGATATCTTGAGGTCAAAGGTCAGATGGCCACTTTGAAAATTGCTATGTCAGTGTTTCCACTCACTTAAAAAAATAGCCTAACTTTGGAGTTAAAGATCGAATCTGCTTACAACAAAAGAAAAGTCTGAATTGTCAAATCCTAAAGGGGTTAATAAAGTCTGGGCACTGGTACTGTAAGGCATTCCCTTCTGAAATGTTTGTAGACTAGTTGAGTGGAAGTATAAAGTAACACACTTTCCACCTCTGTACATGAGGAATTCTGAAATAAGATTTATAAATGAAATCACAATCAAATTGTTTAATTGTGTACCCTTAAAGAATTCAGTGCAATTTAATTATAATACAGGAGTTTGGACAGATGATGTACAATGAAACTCTTTCTATGTCAATTTGAACAGGTTTTTAAATTAATAATAACAACAACCTTTCTTTAACTGTCGGCTTCCTGAACAAATTAAAGGCCCTTTCTTGTCACAACATAATATCTTAATGCACCGTGCATTAAGCTTTTCATTCATTTAGATTAAAGACAGAAACTAAACCAAAGTCCTTCATCATCCATCACAGTTGCCACAAGAAGAGTTTACAGCAACGCGTCACTCTCCTCTGCACTCACTCCCTCTTGCGTCTGCACACGACAATGTCATAATGTATTTAAAATTTAAGACAAGTTACTATGAGCTGTAAAGTACAAAGAGCTCTGTGGTTTCACAGTATGGATATACTGTAATCCCCATATATACAGGAATAATTATATAGTTTTGCTCTGCAGCTTTAATGACCTGGAAAATTTTATTCGTGCCATTTTATTGTGGTCAGACTCTGTCCATAAAGTGACTGTGTGACAGGAAGTGCTTCTGTTATGATTTATTTTCCATATGAGAGTCTGCAGACAGTTTATAATTAGCTGCTGGATTCCACAGTTTCTCCCTCACAAAGACACTACAAAGAAAACTCCAGTTTGACTTCCACAACACATAGAACAAAACATTTTTTATTTTATGACGCATTTTTTACAACAATATCAGAACAAAGGGTCCCTTTTCCACAGCCAGACTAATTTATTCATAAAAGCACAGCAAAGCAAGACACTGGGAGTGTAATGCGTCTTATAACATGAGAACTCGTTTGTCTTTAAGTAGAACTGAGAAAAATACAAACACTTAAGACACTTGAATGGAAGTGTTTGTCTCTCTTATATGAAGTTATTACATAGTATTTCTGCACCACCTGGTGTTCAAAGAGCAGACTTCAAGAAAAGATGACTGGACAGAAACTTGAAATTCACATTCTCTAAAACTAGATCATGCACAGTGATTGTTAAAGTTTAATGAATCACAAAACATGTAGTAAATATATTTTGATTATTGTCTTTGCAGTATGTACTGTATGCATTTAAGCATTTATGTATTCCTTCTGTGACAATTATTCAGTGGTGGACGAAGTATTTTCGCTCCTTTACTTAAGTAAAAGTACTAATATCACATAAAAAACACCCAGAACTCAACGTGACACCTTTATATAGTTTGTTTTATAATATTATATTAGAATAAATCATCACATTTATGAGGCTGGAACCATGAAATGTTTGTCATTGCTGCTTGAGATAAGGGTTCAAAAATAGTTGCCAACTTAATTTTAATCACTTTATCGACTAAACAACTTAACATTTCAGCCCTAACTTTATATACTGTTGCGTTTTTATCCTAACTTGTAAATACATATAAAGACGGCTATAGCGGACTAAAAAGTACAATATTTACCATTGAAATGAAGTGGAGTAGAGAGTGGTGACATGCAACTATTTACTTACTGTGTGTACTGTGCAATACTGTAATAAAGTATTTCAATGTTATGTAACTTTATACTTCTACTCCACCACATTTTGAGGCAAATATTTTACTTTTTACTGTTGAGATTTAACATAAAAAACTGTTCAGTGATAAATGCCATAAATATATATAGCACGAGCATAGAGTCGTGAGTTTACTTTCAGTAACAAAAGTTAGAAAAAAATATGGAATAAAGCGATTTTTTCTTTATCTAATAAATAAAATGAATCTTTGTCTGAAAGCTGTTTCTATGTCTCGCCTCCAACTGAAGGACTTTGCACAGGATTAAAGCCTCTCTGCAGGTTGTTGTATTTACATCTTTGCTGGATTAAAACCAGTGTGAGCGCAGTTCTTCCAGTAAACTGTGACTCGTCAGCGGACTGGGAGCTGAGTCACAGACCAGCTGGAGGCTGCAACAGGACGGATCTGTAATGAGTGGAAACCTGGCGGAAACATAAACGAACTTGAAGAAACACTGAGCCAAGTCCTTCACCAAGAGACACATACGTGTGTTTTTCATATTGAAAGTGAAGTTTTTAGTGTTTGAAGCATATTTATACCATATTACAAGACAATTGCACTGTATCTTTGGGTTTTTGTATTATGTTAAGTCACAGATTTTGTTTGCCACTTTATTTTACTTCATTTTTTCTTTCATTAGATGATAATATTGTATTTTTCTGTAATGGTATGTTATTGTAAATTATTATTTTCCACTTTGATGGGTAGTTGAGATTATTGCCCTCATAGTTGACTGTTATGTGATTTTTTTAAAAAGTCAATATGTTTTATTACATGCCTTTTTTTCTTTTTAGTTTGAGTAGACCCTCCAATACATAATTTGACCTCTGACCTTCTAAAAAGGGCCACAAGGCATCTGCAGATATAAAGACGTTTATATATTTGAATATGATTGTATTTTTTATATTTTTCATTTTTGCTTTAATATATTAAGCTTTTTAAATCCACTTTTCTTGTTCTGTCTTGTTATCAATTTGTCAGTCATCTTTGAAGCACTTTAAACTGCAGCAACCTGTAAAAAAATATTCATCACTGACTAACAAACATTTAAGTGATCGAAAAATACTTTTTGTTGAAGACTTATTAGAAAATGAGAAACTCATGACCCTTTATTATGGACTTTATTGGTGGTTTTATGAATGAAATCTGCTGTGACTTTCAAGTCTAAACAGCCGTGAAAGTTCAGACAGTTCAATAGCTTTAATTGCAGGATCAAAAACAAACTTTTAACAACCTTCAAATCAAATTATTATAAACCTATAACACTGAACATGGTCATTTTCTGATTATATTACTTTAGAATAAACACAACCTCAAATGCTGTATTGGATAATGTCCTTGTTATTCTTGTAGGTTGTTCCGTAGCAAATGTTCAGCCTGCAAAAAACAAAACATTATTTTGTCAGCTGCTGCATTCATTCACTATTATTTAACAAAAGGCACGTATGCTGAATATAGAAGGGCTTGTGTGTGAATACCAGAAAGTCGATGGGGTCGTCTGGTTTGATCTTGGAGCAGTCTAACATGGCCTCAGTGAGCGATGGCATCACATACTTCATCAGATAGTTCCTCAGAGGGAGAGAGTGAGCTTCCAGCAGCTCGTACTCCTGCCGCTTCACCTCAGACAGATTCTTCTGCTATTAAATCATTAAAACCAGTCAGTATTTACCACTTATTGTGCTCTGTTGAAGTACACTACCGGTCAAAAGTTTTAGAACACCCCAATTTTTCCATTTTTTTAATTGAAATTCAAGCAGTTCAAGTCAAATGAACAGGTAAACAGGAAAGGGTACAAAGGTAAGTGGTGAACTGCCAGAGGTAAATAAAAAAAGGTAAGCTTAACCAAAACTGAAAAATAATGTACATTTCAGAATTATACAAGTAGGCCTTTTTTCAGGGAACAAGAAGTGGGTTAACAACTTAACTCTATGGAGTCTTGGGCTATTTTGTCCATTTTTCAATTCCTTTCATGTCTTTGTAAGTCATTTTGTGTCTTTTTTTGGTCATTTTGTTTCTTTTTTTAGTCATTTTGTGTCTTTTTTTGGTCATTTTGTGTCTTTTTTTTAGTCCTTTAGTCCAACATAAAATGTGATTTTGAATCTTTTTTACTTTCAAAACACTATCATGCTCAATAAAGAATTTTAAATGTTGCAAATGTGCATTCATTTCAGAGTACACTGAGACATTAAACTGCATAATTTTCAATTCAATTCTGGAAAAGGTGTGTTCTAAAACTTTTGACCAGTAGTGTGCATTAACCCAGTAATATATCACCAACACTCACCCATTCCTCGTACTGAGCAGCCATCTCAGCCAGTGCAGCTTCATTCCTGCGTTTCCTCTCGGCGGCCTCAGCAGCCGCTCTCTGCCTCTTCTCTTCTTCTCTCTTCCTGTCTTCTTCCTCCTGCTCCTCTGGAATCAGACCGTAGTTTTTGGGTACGCCGACCATCTCTGTGATCATCTTCATAACACCTGTGTACTCTTGGTCACCTGTGTTGACCTCTGGAGAGAAACAAGACACACTTTACTGTAAACAAACAGAACCGCTGTGAAGTGAACTGGCAACTTCTACAAGCCTCTTTGTAGAACATTATGTTGGTTGAAATTAAGTTGGATGATGAGATTGAAATATGGTACAAAAAAAGGAAGATTCCTGTCTTTTTTTTATAAGAAGACCCCCCAGTATAACCCTGTGTAAAATTGAGATTTGTTGTTTTTACACTTTTGTCATTTATACTTTGAGATTTTTCACAGATTTTTAAAATGATGTTGACCAAAATAATTCATAATAACGATATTATAGAAATTTCTACAGAAATTGTTAAATAAAATGCTATCAGTTAAATTCATCTTTTACTTTGTATTTTGTGCATTTTGTGTCTTGTCTTGGCAAATAAATTGCACTCACAAATAATTGTTGGGAGGCGGACAAAGAGTCTAACAACTGTATAAAAAAGTACAAAAAGAACAATTACACTTAATGAATGAACTGATAAGTAAAAACTTGACAAGGCCTTTTCTGAGAAATAATCTAAGTGTGTCTGGATAATTTGCATGATAATATAATTTATATTATTTACATATCAATATTTATTATTATATCACATAAAATAAAACGTGACACAAAGTGCTGTTAAACACCTGCTTCTAATGACCAAACTCACTGTTTCTAAAGTTTCAGTTTTCTACATCTGAGTTCATATTTAATATCGTGTTTATGGTGTGATATGAATGATGTGTCTTTATGACAGTACCAATGTGTTCTGGGTAAATCTCAAGGTCTTCAAAGTAGTCCAGCAGCGTTTCCTCAGCGGTGCTCAGTTGTCTGTATCTCATCAGGCGAGGGACAAACTCCTCCTGAGTGTAATGCATTTTCTCTGCCAAACTCTGTGGAAGTCCCCCAACTCTCTCTGTCAGGAAATCATCTGAGGCATTGAGGACAAACACATGCTCTGCAAGACATAAAACAAGTAGCATAAGAATGTTTTGTATTAGTAGAGTTATGAAGAGAGTTCTCAGTTATTTTACATATGATTCCCACTTTGTATCATCGGTTTCATTTGTAGTAAATAAAAGAAAGAAGTACGTCAACAACCTGGAGTGATATTGTTGTTCAAATCCTGGTTCTCCGTGTCTTCATCTGAGTTGTAAAAAAAAAAACACATCCACATTATTATTATTGTTTTAAACTTTATACGGTAATTAGATGAATAGGTGAAACTTACCAAAGAAAATCAGCTTTGCCTGCTCATACGTTTTAGGGTAGCCGTCGAGAACAAATCCCTGGTTCCTGCACGGCTTTGAATTCAGCTTTTCTTGCAACATGTTGAAAACTAGATGATCAGCCAGTCGATCTAAAGAATCAGCAAAGTAGTTTAGAAAGAAAGCGAGGAATTAAAAGACTCAATGCAACCCATCAATAATCCAACTGCAGATGCACCAAATACAAATATCTCAGTAAAATGATCCTATGGTTAAATTAAATCAAAGTTTAGAAGTTAACTTTAAACTTTAAGAATGTATTAAAGGTCACGGTTAACCCTTAATTTCAACCCTAGAGAATATTGGAGGATATTACATACAGCTAGAATGTGTAAAAAAAAAACAACATACGGACCCGGGGGAGGGGGATAAATGTTGAGAAATAAATTGTGAGAAAAAATGTGCAGATTTATGAGATTTAAAGTGGTGAATCTGCGAGAAAAAAGTTGCTTTTTTCCCACACTTTTTTCTCGTAAATCTGTGACTTTTTTCACGCAGATTTGCCACTTTAAATCTCTTAAATCTGCAACTTTTTTTCTTGTAGATTTGCTACTTAAATCTAGTAAATTTGCAACTTTTTTCTCAAAATATTTTTATTTTTTATTTTGGATATCCGCTGAAGTTACCAAATATGGTTCTTAGCCCGATAAAGGGTTAACACGCTTTTCTTTCACTACACTGACTAAGCAGGTTATGGTGTAATAACATTCTCACTTTTAATATCTCATAGCAATGTGATCAACAGTTTTAGTGCACAAGTTTGAAGGACTCCAAAGGCTGATGAAGTCAAATAACTTCAACTTTTAAAGTCAAAACCCTTAAAGATGTGCTTCTAATTTGGGGCTGTGCTTCTTTCACTAACCTGCATTCGCCTCCATGCTTTTGTTAATCTTTTCAAGTTGTTTTTGTGCATCTGCCACTACATCTTCACTGCCATTTTCAGGGTCAGCTCCGTTCACTATCTCCTTCTGTGGTATTTGTAAAGAGAAACAAGAAAAATGATTCTCAAATATTTCCCTTTGTTACATGTAGCAGAAATATAAGTCTTCCCACTGACCAGTTGTGCGATTTTTTCCTCAATGACCTCTCTGATCTTTATGTGGTGTATCTGGTAATAACTGCAGAGCTTTTCTGCAACTGTGGTTTTACCCACAGCTGGAGGGCCAACCAGGAAGATTCTGATTGGCTGTGGAAATAAATGGAAAAACAAATAAATCATTGCATCAAAACAGCTTTTATATACCAAATATCCCATTAATGCGTTCATGTTTTATAGATTACTTCATAGACATATTGAATTCAGCCCCCCTGTAGACCAAAATAACAGAAATTATATAAATATATTATTTATATGTATTTATCACTCACAAGTAGCTGCCTTGTTTCTTTGTATTCCTCCACAATGTTCGCCATGTTTTCAACCATTCCAGCTTCAGACGTCCATTGGAGACTGAAGGAGTCTTTTATAATAAAGGCATCCATGCGGAGGTTAATATTTAGGTACTCCAGCTCCTCTGGCTGAAATAAGAAAGAAAACATCAAAAATTATTAACGCAGCATGTTTTAGATCAACTCTTTATTGGGAGAAAAAATCACGAGTGTAGAAATAATGTGCACATTGAACAATAATCCAGACTAGCTTCTAATGTATTTAAAATAAGAAACAAAAGTGACATACAGACATACTTTACCTCAAAAGCCTTCATGGTGATGGCATCCTGCTCTTGTTTCATGTCAATCTTTCCAGGCCCAAGAGTATCACTTATCATCTGAAGAGAATAACAATTATGTTTATCGTTTTCTGCACCTTTTTTTTTCTGCATTTCGTTTTTGAGGTTCATAGTAGAAAGTTCACATTAGAGTGACAGGAAAGACGTAGAGAAGGCATGTAACAAAGGTCCCAATTTCAAATAAGTCTAGGTCTAGGCAGTAGCGTTTTACAACAAATTAATTATTTAATGCTGAATTTATATTTAGAACAAGGTTACCTTTACAATATCCTCTAAAGTGTTCTTGGAGTCATCAACAGCAAGAATGTACTTCGACTTAGGCTTGAGTTCAATGGTGTTTTGAATCACTCTAAGAAAGAAAACACAGGTCAGCCCTGCAATAATTACCTAAATAAGAAAAATATGGAATAAACAAAGGAGTTCAGTAAGTTAAAATCACCCTCCAAGGTCGTAAACATGAATCATGGGGATGTGATTTGTACCCTGTCCAAAGAGAGGAACTTTTGGAAACTGCATCAACCAAGACACCTGTTTGAAATACAAAAAAACATTTTACAGAAGTTGATATTACAAGTAAGCATGCAGCAAACACACAGACATGCATTATAATTATCATCACATTAATATCTACCTTGAAAAAGTAATGAAAGAGGTTCTCTCCCTTCCCGTACTGAAGACCAGAAGCAACAACATATCCAGTGAGCTTGGACTTTTTCTGTAAAGTTAGAAAATCACACAGAATCTGTAATGCTTAGAGGCATTTCTTTTCATTCAGTCTTTTAATAGCTGGTGTAAAAATCTAATTTTCTGTTGGAATAATATTTCAATAATGTACTTACTCCTCTTCCCAGTTTGAGCACAAGTTTCTCCAGATTATTGTGGTTTCTGAAACTGGGATGTGGCCTTCTTCTTCTGAACTCTTCCTCTGTTAGCAGAACAGCTGTTTCTTCCTGAGGAGAGAAATTAAAATCACATTGGTTATGATTTCACAGGATAAGTTTGTCCCTACATTTTTGCCTGCAAGCTCACCGGATTCTGTGGCTTGGTCATGGCCCAGGTCATCACGCTTGAGACTAAGATGAACATTTTCCGAGACTTGAAGTTCTCCATCTCTGCATGAAGGGCTGTTTGTAAAAGAAGGAAAAAAGTATGAAAATTTGAAGAGCAATAGGCTTTTATTTCTGGGTAGAGAGACCAATGTATAATTAAGCCAGTCCACAATATAAAAGCCTACATACTCCCTTACCTGTGATCGCCCATGTTGCTTCTTCAACCTGCTGTTTTGCACCATTTTCTGAGATGTTGTACACCACAACATCACACTCCAGCAGGCGCTCAAGAAGCTCATCTCGAGTTGGTGACTACCAATAGAGATCATAGACCTTATTACACATGAAGATGTAATTTGCATTATCGAGAAATAGACATAATGTACATATAGTGATCATACCTGTACATAGTGGCAGTAGAAATGGCCACAATATCAAATCCTTAATTACAAGTAGAAGTAATGCATTCAAACTATTACTTCAATAAAAGCACTGATCAGCTCTGTATTATCAGCGAAATTTACTTAACATATTAAAAATGAGAGTACTTGTTATGCAGGATTACTATTTATATGATTGCAAGTATGATTAGTATTATTATTAGTTGATGCATTAACTTGTAAGCAGCATTTTATTGGTAGATTTTGTCAATATAAGGAGCCAATTATGTATATTTATTTATGTATGTATATAATGTCTTATTTTTAATTGTTATATCTTTGTAAACTTGTAAGCTGTATCTTATTAAGCTGCTGTGAGGACTGAATTTCCCCACTGCGAAATAAATAAATCCTTATCTTAACTTGAGTAAATGTACTTAGTTACATTCCAGCACTGTTTAACATTACAAACATTCACAAAATTCCTGGAGACAAACCAAAGACTGGTAACTTTGGGCCTAGTTGTTATTTAGTGTCTGACTCACCGTGAACTGTTCAAGCAGAAACTTTTCTTTTTCATCTTTAATGGAAGGAGACACAGTCCCCACTATTTGGAAAGCTGCTTCACCTGAAGTGGAGCTGTCTTCCGCTTCAGCTTCCTCAGAGGCCACACATGTCGACAAGAACTGTGAAGGCAGTCAGAAGAAAACACGATAAATTGAGCCAGTTTAGATAAACTAACCTAACGTCGCGTATTCATGCTAACGTTAGCTACCTTAGCGATGTGTTTGGAGGAATATTTGTCGACGTCGTTGATGAAAACACGTTTGGGACGGCTTTGTTGCTTTTTGTCACTCATTTTAAAAAGGCGAAGATTTGTTGTTACACCTTTTTGAGCTTTCTGTAGCAGTTATTAACTTCATTTAAAAAAAATAAAGAAGTGAGTTAAAGCTCTCACTAACGTTGTTAACTAGCAGCTTAGCTAGTTATACCTGTTGTGTTCTGGGTCCGTTGCTATGGACTCACTCTTGTTGCTACGGCCCAGCCAATGAAATGCTACACTGAGAATATGTATGAATGACGTAATCGGAAAACATTCTGACGTGAAATATTTATATAATTACTAGAAATTCATAAGCAATACTAACCATGCTAAAAAGAAATGTTCTACTGGGATTAGTTAATTGATCTCTAATAAGATTAAAGAAATACACTTTAACATTTTGCACAAAATCTACCCTTACAATGCAATGCTATCTAAGTTTATGGATATGGATAATACATGTGTCTTCTGTGATGTGGAGGAATCTATTGCTCATGCATTTTATAAATGTAATGTTGTGCAGGATTTTTGGATGGATTTGAGAAATAATTTATCTAACTTTCTTAGTGTCTCATACCTATTCACCAAAAAATATGTTATTAGTTATTTTACACACTGTAACAAATCGGTTAAATTTGAAACCAATTCCTTAATTCTCTCTCGTAAGTTCTTTATACACAAACACAGATTTCTCAAAGCTAAGCCAAAGTTTACGGTGAACTTGAATTCAACTATCTTCTTAAGTCTCTCAGAATTGTAAAAGACAAAAAAAATGAACTATTTCTTCAATATTATGACAGCTACTATGATGAATGTATAACCTTAATTTCTAATAACTATATGATTTTTTTAAATCATTACCAGTGAATGCACAGACTTTATGTACTTCATACTCTCTGAGTGAACAATGTATGTACCTCTTTTTCTTTAAACATTTTTTTTTATTTTTTACTACTATTTCTCCTGATTAGTTCTTTGTTTCAAGACATTTGTTTCTTGTAATCCCCTTTTGTCTGACCTCATGGTTAGAGTATTATTTGGCATTCTTACTTTCACTTAACCTGAGTACTTCATCCACCACTGTATGCTGTTGGGTAGCTTAACTTTTAATAATAATTTTAATAATCATAATTTGTTTGTTGATTATCAATATTAATTATATAAATCTGCAAAGTAACAAAAGCCAATAAATAAAACCAGTGAAGTAGAAGTATAAAGTTGCGTAACATGGAAATAAAGTGAAGTACCTGACATTGTGCTTGGTTACAGTATGTGAGTAAATATACTTAGTTACATTCCACACTGGTGTCACAGTAATATCCCACTAATGCTCCTATTAATTACCCTCCCGGCAGCTCCCCATCGGACTCAACACACAATGCAAGACGCGACACAATGAAGCGTTGACATGGAAACTTTCAAAGCACCCCATATATTTATAGAGCTGACATTATCTGAGAAACTGCTGGCAGTGCTCGACTGTGTCTGCTCTGCACAGGTCTCAACACAACCTGTCATATATTCACAGCACAGTGATACTAAAGGGAACTGCTGCATGCATGATTGACTGTTTATTGCCATGTATAGTAAACCTCTAAATTTAAATTAACCACTTGTTTATGTTTGTTTGTTTTTTGCTCCAGTAGGTCAAACTCCTGGAAATTCCTGAAATATCATGGAATACTGAGAATGTCTGCTGTCACATTTGTCACACTATCTATCTGTTTAATGGTTTACAATTACAAAATAGCTGCTGGTGTGATTGTTGTGATTGACATGTCAACCAGCCGAGCTGTCAGCTGTTTGCATCAGGCATGTGTCGCATAACGATAACGGCTGCTGGTGCCAAGAACAACTCTGCATGTTTATTATCAGAGCCTGTTTCTGAAATGTATTCCTGCGGTGACAAAGTTATGGTATTGTAATTGTCATTCTTTTGGTGTTATGAAAGTGTTCAAAACATGGCAGACAGATTATCAGTATGATTTTTTAAAAGTTATGAAAGAAAGCATATTTATCGAACACATTGTCCTTTTAAGTAAAAGAAAATCTCTATTTTAAACTTGCTTTTTCATTGTTTTTACTGTTGTTTCATTATCCTTTGTTGTATTTTATCATAATATTTAATACTTTTTTTTATTATATTAGTTTTTAAATTGTATGTAAAGGGCTTTTAACATGTTTTGAAACACACCTTATAAATTAAGGTCTTCTTTTTATTTTTATTTCTATATTTTTAATTCATTTTATAGACATTATATTATTCTATAGGCAGGAAGTATAATACCTTAACTTGAAGTTATTAGCTTGATTCCTGCAAATTTTGCTTTTACTGTTATTTTCCTGACTCATTTGACTTAAAGTAGAGTTGAAATGCAAATTTGGTCTTTTTTTCTGTCTTATCTTCTTTTTTAAAATCTTTTTTTAAAATAGATTTCCAGGAAACATAAACAATACATTACTGTATTGATAAAATAAAAATAAAATTAATTAAATAAATTAAACAGATACATCAATAAATACAAAATAAATCAGTAATGTCCAGTTTCATCCCTCCATAGAAAGAGTATTTATTCAAATACAAAAAAAAAATTTCGTGAAAAGTTGGATTCAAAGTTGTTGCAGATATGACTCTGCTCTGCTAACATTGCCTTCTCTTTGGTAAACAAACCACAGTTGAAGCAAGAACTCAACTGTTAAAAAGCAATTGTTGCTAACAGCTGCTGAAGTGTGTGCATGTGTGTGTGCTGGAGGAGGAGGTGGGGGTGAGGTGCAGAGGGGGCAGCTGCTGTCGGGACGCACAAACCGTGTGCTTCCTACGTGTCCTTATAAGGACGAATGTCCCTCAAAACCATGACCCATTTAAGAGCAATCTGCTGTATCCTGATACAGACCTGGTGATAAAGATAGGACCAGAAAAAGTGCTTCCTTGACTTGAAGGGAGCTGTTGACAAAATACAGCAGCGGTTTCATCCAAAAATTATCGTGATGTGGTTTCACTCCGGCTTTCTGCTCAACAATGTGTGGCAGTCGTTCCCTTCACTGAACAAGAGTCATGTACTGAAACACAGATTATTAAGTCTGTGTAAATGTTCTTTTAGAATCATTCAATTAGACTTTGGTGCTGTTTCTTTATTGGCATTTTATTCACCAAGGAATTAAACCTTTTTTTTATTATTGCGAATAGAATTAATGTTTTCTTTTGGGATTTGTGGATGTGGGAAATCATATATCATATCATGACATGAAAGGTGGATTATTTTCATTTATATGGCCCTGGAAATTTCCGCCATTTTTAAGATTTCTTCACTCATTACTTTGAACTCTTTGCTACACTGACCACCACAATTGCCTATTAAGCTTTCAGAAAACATGCACAAATGTGGACGAAATGATTGCAGAGTACGGGCAGAAGGCTTTGTCTGTATATGTATCTATGCTGGGCATAACACCTTGTTTCCACAGCTCTGTGTATGCAAGTCAATTGGAAGTTCATTCATTCTTATGGGGAGCTCCATGAAATGTAATGTGTTTAACTCCTCCTGTTTTTATTGGTCTGGAATTTGCCGCAAGTAGATTTTGAAAAGACTGATGCACTGTATGCCACTGGAAGGTAGCACTGGAATTAGCCTATTGAGTATGTTGATAGTCAAATCATGTATAATTGTATGATTGAAAAGAAACTAGTTCAGGTAGTTTAACTCAGCTGAAAGGTGGCATTTCTATCCATTCATAAGGAGATGCATTCCCTTGCCTTAAACCATAGATTGTATGACAGTAGTGGACTAATCACAGTGACGTCACCCATTAGTTTGTGGGCATTATCAGGAGAAAACAAATTGTTGTTTTCTCTTATTATTTATAATGAGTTAACTAGCAGCTTAGCTAACGTTAGTTATAACTGTTGTGTTCTGGATCCGTTGCTATGGACTCACAGTTGTCGCTCAGCCCAGCCAATGAAATGCTACACTGAGACAATTTTGGACTGTGAAAAAACAACAATATCGTCCCAAACATGTTTTCATCAACGACATGGACAGATATTCCTCCAAACACATCGCTATGGTAGCTAACGTTAGCATAAATACATAGGTTAGCTAATCTAAAATGGCTCGTTTTATTGTTTTTTCTGACTACTTTCACAGTTTTTATCAACATGTGTGGCCTTCAAATTAATTTCAAATCAAATCAAATTAAAATTACTTTATTTATCAAATAAATAAATTCAAATTTCCTGCAATGGAGAGAGAGGAGCCATCCACTGCTGTTTATCTATCCATAATGCATTTCCTTGCCTTACACCATAGTTTGTATAACAACAGTGGACTAATCACAGTGATGTCACCCATTAGTTTGTGGATGTTATCAGGAGAAAACAAATAGTTGTTTTCTCTTATTATTTATGATGCTATAATGTCAAATCAGCTGAGGTAAATGCCTTCAAATGGCCCAGATCAGCTGAAAGTGACATACTTTTTTTGTTTGCTTTGTTGTTCTTGCAAAGTCAATAATCTGTGATAAACATTCTAGAATTTTCCCCCCAAAATAACTCTGTAATAATAATCTTTGGGCACTCCCATAAGCAATGATATCCAGTTCCGTTCTCAGTTAGGCATTTAACATAAATATCTTAAATGTTACTGGAAGGTTACAGGTGATTAAAAGAGAGAAAAACTTTGCAGACTGTGGTGATTCACCAGGAAATGCACCCTAACCCTATAGATATACTATGTGAAGGTAGCTCAGCTCTCTGTTATGTAAAAGCTCGGAATAGAAATAGATAAGTAGGTTAGTAGCGTCTCCCTCTGAGGTACATTACAGCACATGGCTACAAATGGAATATTTCAGCGTGTTGATGGTGTTGGGGGGTATTTACATTCTTATTGCACTCTCAGTGGCCTGATAGGGCTTCGGCGTGGGGACGTAGGCGCTGCGGGGGCAGTGCGAGGTGACGAATAAGGAGCCTGAGCTCTGGCCGCAGTCTGTGGCGACATGCAGCCGCTGGCACCTGTTACACTCCATTTCCCTAAAAGGAGACACTGGAGCCAATCAGAGCTCAGAGCCGGAGCTCGTCGCTCCCTGCACAGGCCGTCCTGGGGATCTTTCGTCTGCTGGAGGTCTGGGGACCCGGCCTCAGCTCCCTCCCACCCCTCTTACAATATTGCCTCTCAGCTGTCTGGCATGTTTTTGGCCCCCCCCTCTTTCCTCACACATGCCTCGGCGCTGGCAAACTCTCACAGGCAGGTTTCCCCTTAGACGGCTCCTTAACCAGATTGCTCAGACAAGATCTCAGGTTACCATCGCACCCTCCGATCACCCACATCCCCGGTGCCCTGCTTAAGCTTAGTCATATTAACACTTCCTTAGAGACCTGAAGGGCAGCTCCACAAAGTATGAGTGGAAGAAAGATGCTGCACTGGATGAGACAAGAACTTTTAAAGTTCAGTAAGTGACTCAGTGGTTTTTCTGAGTGTCCCAATCTCTTTGCCACATTGAATTTAATGGGTATATGTTGATATAAAGGTTTAAAATGATTCGTAAAGAATTTACACAAATAATTTGACACCGAAAAGACAGCTAAGATACATCAACCATACATTCAGTCATTATATGCCCATTGTTTTCTTCAATTTCTTGTTCATTTTAATGCCTGGTACAACTAAAAGTAAATTTTTTGGACAAATATAATGATAACAACAAAAATAGCTCATAAGAGTTTAATTTAAGAGCTGATATCTAGCCATTTTCCATCGTTTTCTTGATAATAACCAAAATCATTATCATTTTTTCCATGACTGTATATGTGTCTCAAATGTGCATTTAGTGATTTAGAGCTAGAAATCTTAATAATCACACTAAAATTCATATAAAACTGGAAAAATTCCAAACTTTTTTTAATCCGCCCAGGTTAAACCTCCCGACATCTCTCCTGTTTGGTGGTGTCCCTGGCACAGGATCCACTTTACTGCACCATTTTGCTAAGCAGCACTTAATTTGGGCTTGTGTGAACTCCTGAGCCCGCCCACTGGCCCCCCAGCCCCTCAGCCTCAGGACGCTGGGACGTATTTAAGGACCCCCTCGCACCCACGGCCTTTTGTCCCAGTGGAAACTCCAGTCTTGTGGTTACAACTTGGTGAGTCCCTTTGCAGTCTTCTTGCATTTCAGTGGGGGGTTTTTTTGGACTGTAGGGATCAGGGAGGATGAGCTGACACTGCTGCAGGACATTTTTACTGCAACAACATGGATTTAATTTTTAACAGTTAGAAGTTGTTTCTGTGGTGATGATGTGATGTTGGGGGAAGGATGAGAGCTGAGCATAAGAGAGAGGGAAGTAATTAAAAGAAAGAGAGATAGAATGGAAAGTTTGGGGTGTTCAGAGTTCAGAAAGTGTTTCAAAATATGGAAAGGTCATTAACATTCATTAATAGTGACCTGCACTCTGCAGACTAGGAGAGACTCTGAGGTTCAGGATGCAGGGATGTGATGCTTCCTGTGGAGAGGCTGACATGAAGCTCTTACTCAACATCTGAAAACGTTTCTGTTTCAATTAATGTTGATCTGCTTTTAAATTAAATAGATAACATTAACCTTTAATAGTTTAATCACCAACAAGAACCATAAAAAAGCACTGTGTTTCACCTAATATTTTGATGGCAGGGATGAAAACCCATTTGAAATAGCATTCATAGAGATTTTTAATAAGCCACAATAATCAAAGACTAGTCTGCTTATTTGGACGCTCTCACTAAATCTCACCGAGGCTTTCCTGGTTAAATGAAGTTGAAAAGTAATTCATAAATGAGTAATTATTGAAAGTATCTATTTAAATGTACGGCAGTACACTTTGGAAACCCTTCTAGACTTCTAAATCTAAATGTTGTTTATTTTATATGTTACTTTCATACAATACTTGTCAGCAAGTTATATCACCCTAAAATGACAAGACTGTGTTCGGCAGGCATGAAGCTTAAACTCAATTTAGTTACAACCTGAGAAAACTTCTTAGGTGACATCAATATTGACTGACTTTCAGATTAAATAGATAATATTTTACATCTGAAATCCCACAACAACAACATAGCAGGGATTAGAAAACCCCTGAAGTAGCATTCATAACATTGTTGGAAGCTAAAATCTTAACACTGAAACCACCAATAATTAAAGTCTAGTCTTCTTATCTTGGCCAGGACACTCTTTGAAAGGAGAGTTTTAATCTCACTGAGACTTTCCTGGTGAAATGAAGATATAAAAGGAGTTAAAAACCTAATGAAGTAGTTATTTATATGCATGGTAAACCACCAACCAACTCAAATAATGTAGCATATAACTTAACAGTTACTTAATTTATTGATTAGTTTTATAAAATAATTTTACGCAGGTTGTACCACCCTGGAATGTCAAGACCATGTTTATCTGTATGCAGGAAGTGTTTGATTAAATTAATGAATAAGATTTCAAATGTACAAACTCATATTTGATCAATACTTATTCTTGTACTTTAGCTCAGATCAGAAGAACCCAGGAACTTAACTCATATCAGCCATGAATAACACAGAAGTTTATATGAATATCATCTATATTGGCCGGATGTAGCAATATTTTGGATGTTCTGGATATTTCCCTTAGTAGCTTCATATTTGCCTCATTTAAAGTTTAAATTAAGCTGTCATCTGCAGCATGGACAGACGCTTATTTCCATGTAAGCATTACATAGAATGTAACAGCAGATGTGGATTTGAACAGGCCGCCTGTATAAAGAGGAGGGGGGATGCTAGATGCACTTGGGATGCAGACAGAGTCCAGAGACCCTGGATGGATCAGAGCACATGGTCTGGCTCCAAACAGAGGAGTCCACTATGTGGCGACAGCTGAGCAGAGAGCCAGGCCTCCTCCTGCCACTTGTCAAAAGACACACCGCCTCAGCTGTTAACCGCCTCTGGCTTTACGATGAGATACAGAGGACGGGTTGTAGGGGGGCAGAGGAGGGTGACAAGGGTCCCGAGGCTGAAAATAGACCCTTGAGTGTGTGTGTTTGGGGGGCGCAGACACCATGTCCTGTTTTGGCTTTCCAGGCAGCTGTGAGACTCAGAGAGGAGATTAGAGCACTCAGAGGGGTCTTCATACTCCACATAGCGCTGCATTGTTTCTCTCATGGGAAATCAGACTTAAATGGAGATATTTAACATGATAGGGGCATTATTTTTCAGCAAATAATCACCTTTGTTCAACTGAAGACACCTAAAGTGAGCAAATATGTTCTGATCCAGACGAATTGAAATTTCCCGACTAACTAGCTTTGTCTCTGTTTCCATCTTCTGTCTCGTACAGAAGGCCAGACAAGAAACGACCAAACATGTGCGACGACGACGAGACCACCGCCCTCGTGTGCGACAACGGCTCTGGCCTGGTCAAGGCTGGGTTCGCCGGTGATGACGCTCCCCGCGCTGTCTTCCCGTCCATTGTTGGACGCCCCCGTCACCAGGTAGGAACCCTGGAAGAGCCATGAAAGGTTGAAATGTTGTAGTGTAGTTCCTGAGATCCTGAGCGGTGTTTGCTTTGTGTCCTCAGGGCGTGATGGTGGGTATGGGTCAGAAGGACAGCTACGTGGGAGACGAGGCCCAGAGCAAGAGGGGTATCCTGACTCTGAAGTACCCCATTGAGCACGGCATCATCACCAACTGGGACGACATGGAGAAGGTGAAGAAAAGCAGCAACGTGTTCATGATTGAAGCCTAATCGGAGTCATTTCTGTTCCCGACTTATACTTCTGTGTCCCTGTTTGGCAGATCTGGCACCACACCTTCTACAACGAGCTCCGTGTGGCCCCAGAGGAGCACCCCACCCTGCTGACTGAGGCCCCCCTCAACCCCAAGGCCAACAGGGAGAAGATGACCCAGATCATGTTTGAGACCTTCAACGTCCCCGCCATGTATGTGGCCATCCAGGCTGTGCTGTCCCTGTACGCCTCTGGACGTACCACCGGTGAGTCTCCACCACAGACTTTAACTCTGAAATAAAAACACACTTTATGTGCTGCCTTCTGACTAGCTGCTGATCTTGTGGGCAGGTATTGTGCTGGACTCTGGTGATGGTGTGACCCACAACGTGCCCATCTATGAGGGTTACGCTCTGCCCCACGCCATCATGCGTCTGGATCTGGCCGGTCGCGACCTGACTGACTACCTGATGAAGATCCTGACTGAGCGTGGCTACTCCTTCGTCACAACTGGTAAGAAAAGCAACAACAACCAGTGGTGGAAGAAGTATTCACATCCCTCACTTAAGTAAAAGTAGTAATACCATACTGTGAAATTACTCCACGAAAAGTAAAAGTCCTGCTTTCAAAACTTATTGAAGTAAAAGTACAGAAGGATGATTTATCAGATTAATAGAATATTTCTGTAAGTTAGGAACACTAGGGGAGTTAGTTTATCTTTATTTAAAGCAACGTTGTGGAACTTTAGCTGAACATTGACCACACTAGATTTGTTCTACACACGTTTGAAGATGGTTGAGGTTAAACACTGACTTCAAGTGGTTTGGGTCAAGATAACTCAGGGTATAGGAGCCGAACAAATTGAATAAATCGGTTAGTAACATTGGTGATCATGAGATACTGGTCATACCCATGGATGTAGAAGAAGGAGTGGACACTGGATCCAAAGATGACGACCATTCAGTCCAATATCAATAGCTCACCCGGCACATAGTTTATGCCCCCAAAAAAAGGCTATTCTTGGCTCGATAAAACTTTTACAAATATAACCCCCCATGGATCAAACTATAAAGAGTCATAATTGACCGTGTTTGTGTCCTGTCAACAGTTTTACACACTCTTTAACAGTGATCTATAAAAAATGTCTTGGGGGGGTTTTCGCTGTTTTCGAAAATTGGAAGTAAGGCTCAGCAGCAGTGCTGTATCTCGGTCTTATCATACATTCATGGTCTTACTGGAAGTAAGGCTGTAACAGCCAAACAACTGAGTGTATTTAAGTGAGCAAAGTCATGAATTTGCATTTAACATGGCATTTTTTTAAAGATATCTTTTGGCCGATTTTAAGGCTTTATTGACAGTGGATAGAGGGTGAAAGGGGGAGACAGGGGGGAAGACATCCAGGAAGGGGTTCCAAGTCGGATTCGAACCCCGGCTACCGGCTCTCGAGAACAAAGCTTCCTAATTTATAATTGAAAAAATAAGATATTTCTCATTCTAAAAGTTTTTATCGTCTCTCTTCAGCTAATATGTGCTCAGAAGCCTTTCATTTCCAGGAGAAAGGACGTGTTATTTTGTATTTCAGAAGATACATAGTGTCTCTTTAAAAAAATGACCAGACAAGTGATAAGAAAGAGAAAACGTTGGACTTTGAGTTTGAGCTCCAGAAACGAGCGCAGAAAGCTGTAACTAAACTGTGATTAATGTTCTCCCTCCAGCCGAGCGTGAGATCGTGCGTGACATCAAGGAGAAGCTGTGCTACGTGGCTCTGGACTTTGAGAATGAGATGGCCACCGCCGCCTCCTCCTCCTCTCTGGAGAAGAGCTACGAGCTGCCCGACGGTCAGGTCATCACCATCGGTAACGAGCGTTTCCGCTGCCCCGAGACCCTGTTCCAGCCCTCCTTCATCGGTGAGTCCTGACAGCAGCCTGCCGCCAACACTCTGCAGTCTGATTTATACCTGATTATGTTTCATGTCTGCAGTTAATGGTACCTAATGACCCAGTAAGACATAATAATTAGTACAAGTACGGGGATATGAACAATAATTAAAACTGATATTTCACATAAATGCTGATGAATGCTGTATGAGCTGATAAAAACAATATTTTGACAAAAAAATATGATTCATCTTAATCATTTTATATTGAATTATTTCTCTTAATATGTAAGATATTCAATATGAAGTATATATTGGGAAATTGATATTCAATTATTTATATGTATTATTATTTATTATCTCTTAATGTGTATAATATTTTAAAAACAGTATGTTGTTACATTTATATTTAATTATTAGTATTTATTATTATTATTATTATTTATTTTTATTTTAATATGTATGATATTTCAGTGTAAAATAGGGCAACAGTGAAAAAAACAAAAAAACAACAGGGGTCATATATGTTATTATATTAATTATTTATATTTATTATTATTTATTGTCCTTTAATATTTATGATATTTCAGTGGACCAAAAACAGAGCTGATAAAAACAATAATTTGACTAAAAAAGCATATAATATATATCTATATCTATATATATTGTTTTCTCTTATAATTATTTTCAGTTGTTTTTATCTTTTTATCATTTGGATGTTATCTTCTTTTTTTATTCCTTGTTTCATTGCAAAGCACTTTGTGTCTTTGTTTTTAAATGTGCTTTAATTTCCACATTAGCACACATTTACTGCCAGCCGTTTGAAGCCTGACCTCTCCCCTCTCACCTGTGCAGGTATGGAGTCTGCTGGTATCCATGAGACCGCATACAACAGCATCATGAAGTGCGACATCGACATCCGTAAGGACCTGTACGCCAACAACGTGCTGTCCGGTGGAACCACCATGTACCCCGGTATCGCTGACCGTATGCAGAAGGAGATCACCGCCCTGGCCCCCAGCACCATGAAGATCAAGGTGAGAACTAAAACCTGCCGATAGAAAAGTTTAATATCTTGTTAAATGTCCTCGTATCAACCCTTTCCTCCTCCGCTCCTCCCTGCAGATCATCGCTCCCCCTGAGAGGAAATACTCCGTCTGGATCGGCGGCTCCATCCTGGCCTCCCTGTCCACCTTCCAGCAGATGTGGATCAGCAAGCAGGAGTACGATGAGGCAGGCCCCTCCATCGTCCACAGGAAGTGCTTCTAAATCTCCAACCGACACCACCGAAGAAGAACAACCCCACACCAACTGCACCAGCTTTCCATCCATATCTATATTTCTACTGTGCCTTTTGCTGTATATACATGTTCTGTTGTAATAAAGATAGTTGCTTTTAACAGTAACAGTGTTGAAGTCTCAATATATAAACAGGTAGTGAGCATGTCCCTGAACACATCATAAGATGTCAACATAACTGTTGATTTTTTCTGCAGTAAATAATAGCATTTTAATGCCTCTTATGAGGTGTGACTTTACCATATCTTTCAATTTTCCCCTATGATAAACATAATAATCCTAACCTTAACCCTAACCCTAATCCCACTAAATAGATTTTTTTTTTTTAATTGAAGTAAAAGATTCACATTTGAGACATTTGTGATATTAACTTTTTTTGTGACACTTATTTGTGACACATATTTCAAGCTTTCTCTTATCCATGAACCTTGCGATTAGAACATTAAAAAAATAAAAAAACACAGCCAATTCTCACTTTAATTAAATTATACAGTAAAATGTCTTGATTTGGATATTATTTTTTTTACTTTAAAAAAAATAAAAAATAAAGTTAAAGTAAAATGTATTGATCTGGATTTTTTTTTCACCCTGCAAGATTTAAAACAAACATGCTTTAATTTTGCCACCTAAAAATGTATTTATGAAAAATATGGTCTTTTGCTCTTAGAATAAAAAAAGATAATAATTATAATTATAATCATAATCACCATAATCATAATAAATGAGAATATCACAAGATAAAATAACGTAAAATAAATACCCTCACAGTTCCACTCACACACATACTGTAAATCAGAATCAAAATAATTTCTATTGCCAAGTAGGTTCTCACATAAAAGGAATTTGTTGTGGTGTATTGGCGCAAAAGCACAAAGTATTCATTCATTAACCTTAACAGCTAACACATAGAGACAGACAATCACACTCTCATTCACCCCTACGGGCAATGTACAGTCACCAATTAAACCTAAGTGCATGTTTCTGGACTGTGGGAGGAAGCCGGAGTACCCGGTGAGAACCCACGCTGACACGGGGAGAACATGCACAGAAGAGGCGAACCGGTGATCCTCTTGCTGTGAGGCGAGAGCGCTAACCACTACACCACTGTGTATTTAGCACAAAGTACTAAATATAAAAATATATCAAGGTAACAAGTACATAAAGTAAAAAAAACAGCAGGATAACCTTCAGGCCATCACTTTAAGATGTCTACTCAAATGTTTTTCAGAGCTGAACAACTTTTATGAAGCTGGAGTGAAAGTTATTTTCAACTTGAAAGCTCATATCTCCCACCCTCCCTCTGTGCCATGAACTCAACACTCCCCCTTCACTTCCTGGTCACCTGTGCCACAGGTGATATTGATGAGCTCCATGCAGCAGTGATATTACCAAGTGAGAAGCAGAGAGTGGTGTTTCAGTAAAAGGCTGTTGATTTGAGTTTTTAACGTATTTTCAGTGATAATTAAATCATGAAGGTGACGGACAGCAGTGTGATCCGTTTTCACCTCCAAGTGATTTACGGGATAACTGTGAAGAGCTTTGAGAAGAGAAAGGAGCGACTGTTCTTCGGTGGTGCAAAGATCTTCGGTGTTCCTCTGGAGAATTTACCCAGGAGATACATCCCTGAGTTTGGCCTGGTGCCCTGGTGAGTATCAGCAGGAGGAAGTTCATGATATTAAACTGGAACAAAAGATCAGAGATCCTCTTAATCCTCCATTTGTTTAATGTGTTATGTTTCAGTTTTCTGGTGGATGCTTGTTCCTTTCTCCTGGAGCGTGCAGGGACTGTCGGCCTGTTCAGGAAACCAGGCTCGCTTCCCCGCATCAAGAACATCAGGGTAAGATTTTAACCTTTTGACCTTTTTAATATCAATTCTACTGGAGCAATATCGCCCTCTGCTGGTGGGAGCAAACACTACTTTTATATCTCATCTGATGTGGCGATATTGAATAATTTGCCCCCCTTGTGTATATACATGTTCTGTTGTAATAAAGATTTACTCAGTTTTAAACAGGTAGTGAGCATGTCCATGAACACACCGTAAGATGTTAATAAATCTGTTAATTCTGACCCAGAAATAGATTTTTCTGCAGTTAATAATATCATTTCAAATGCCTCTTACGAGGTGGGATTTCACCACATTTTTTTTTTTATTTTCCACATGTGAAAGAAACATTGTCATTTCCCCTATGACAAACATAATTTTCCCTCATTAAATAGGTTAAAATATTGATAAACTGGAACAAAAGGTCAGATTATTTTAATCCTCTTTTTGTTTAACATGTTATATTTCAGTTTCTGGTGGATGTTTGTTCCTTTCTCCTGGAGTGTGCCGGGACTGTCGGCCTGTTCAGAAAACCAGGCCTGCTTGCTTTTATATCTGATCTGACGTGGCGATATTTAATAATTTTGCTCTTCTTGTGTGTGTTTCAGGCCAAGCTGAATAGAGGAGAGGGGTGCCTGTCCACAGCCCTTCCCTATGACGTTTCAACGCTCATCAAACAGTTCTGCAGGGAGCTGCCGGAGCCGTTGTTCCCCTCTGAGCTCCACCCGGCGCTGCTCAAGGCCCAGTCGCTGTCCAACCCTCAGGACAGGACTTCAGCCCTGCAGCTGCTGTCCTGTTTGCTTCCCGCCAGGAACTCCTCCTGTCTGCATTACCTGTTCGACTTCCTCTGCAAAATCTCCAAAAGGTTTGAGAGTAAACTAATCGTGTGGGGAAGTTACACTGCTGTAGAAAAAGTGTTCAGTGCATTTGAAAGTGTCAGTATTTACACATTTCAGGTGGGGATAGTTTGCTTTCATCAGCACCAGTGTGATTATATGAAACTAAAGTTGATTTAATTTAATATGATCTGCACTCAGTGGAACAGATAACACAAAATATTTTAAGGATAATTTTTCTTAGTTTTACACCAACTGCTGTTGTTGATGCTTTTCTCATCTGTCAGGTGTCTATGAAAATTTTAACTATGTAATGTCAGAGAAAGAGGCATTTAAAGCCTAGACCATAGCCCAGTTCAGACTTGTCAAAAGTATTGGTACTATTTTCAATACTGCATGTTTAGAAACAATTCCACCTCGATTAATTATACATACTGTGGTATAAAAAGAAACTATAAAAAAGGACCTAAAATCTGTTATTTTAAACCAAAGCTGCACAGATTAAACTGTGTTCAGTGATTTTTATCTATTACTGTTTGCAAGTTTTATCATCTGTGTCCTATGTGTACCTAGGAGTTTTTTTTTTTGTTATTTTTGCTGTATTATAGAAATACTGTTTATTACAATGCTAATATTATATTAACGTTTTAAATTATGGTATTGTTACTTTAGTGCAGCTAAGCTGTCCTCTATTGCTTTGAGCAGTCTCTAATGATTTTATATGTTTTTATTTTATTATGTCTATTTCCTGTAATCATTTTGAGCAATTTTCTTTCTTGTTCTGTTTACAGTACGAGTTTAATGTTCCTTGCTAGAATTCCACAGTTTTCATGTGAAATATTAATGATTTAATTTCATGCATTTTCTTTTTCGTTTGATATACTTCTGTTAGATGCAATGAGAACTTGATGACCAGCTCCAACCTCGCCACGGTCTTCGGTCCGTGTCTCCTGCCGCCTCCCAACAAGGCGGAGATGTCCGAAGGGCGACTTGAACTCAGAGTTCTCGTCTTAAACACCTTCATTGAAAATCCTCACTTATTCGGTAACAAATCAGATCACTCTGTCCTCTCGCTATCAATTCAGTAGAGGTATATTTCAGACATGATATTTGAAACATTGAGATCTTTACTGTGTTTGCTTCAGGAGTGATTCCTAAAGTTGTGATGGACAGTATGGAGTTCCTGATTAATTTCCATCATCCGAAAGACGCAAAGAGAGGACACAGAAAACGACACAGTTTCAAAGGTAAAATGTTAGAAAAATGGAATTGTGCATTTAGCTTAATCTCAACTGAAACTCTTAATTTTATCTTCTCATTCTTACAGTCATACGGTCTGTGAAGACGGCGCCCTGGATCCCAGCGAGGTCAAAGGTCAGACCTGCAGACTCTGAGCAGAGCCAAGAGTCCACCTCAGGGGACAGACCGGGGCTCAGGAGGAGCTTCGGCCTGGAGACTTTCCCCAACGTCCTGCTGTTCAGGAACTGTATGCCTTCTGCAGGTAAACACAACGTGAAGAAAGAAAAAGGCTGTAATGGATGTGAACTTAACATTTTTGTTCAGAATGTGATGATATTTAAACTGTTTTCAGATAAAGAGTTCAGTCCTGCAGCAGCTTCGTTGGAGAGTCCCAGTCCTGCTACCAAAGAGGCATTCAAGACCCCTAAAAGGTAAATTATAAAAGCAAGGTAATTTATTTTACAGGAATACTTTACAGTTTGGAACAAATTAAGTCATAAGATTGGAGATTTAAAGGGACAGTTCACCCCAAAATCAAACAATGTGGTATCATGTTAAAAAAAAAACTGGAAACACCCCAAATCTAATACAGGTGCATCTCAATAAATTAGAATATCATAAAAAAGTTTATTCATGTCAGTAATTTTTTTTTTTAAAAAGTGGACATAACGCGTTATATAGATCAATTACACACAGAATGAAACATTTCATGTCTTAGTTTATTTAATTTCTTCTAATTATAATGATTATGGCTTACATGTTACAAGACCTAAAATTCAGTGTCTCAAAAAAATGTAATATTACAAAAGACTTTTTTTTTTTTTAAAAAGAAGAATTTTAAAAAGTATGTTTAATATGGAAATGTTGGCCTCTGAAAAGTATGTCCATATGACTCAATACTTGGACTATTTGACTTGAACTACTGGAAATGGACTATTCCAACATATTCACATATATGTAGTGAGATGCACCTGTAAACGTAAATCTAAGGTTTTTAATTTGTTTGTGTCCCTTTTTTGCATTCAGAGATCTGTATCTGGGTAATTTCTCGAGGTTCATCAGAGGACAGGGTGCAGACGGCTCCGCTGTGCTCACTGGTGTCGGAAAACTGCAGCTCAGTCCTTGGAGAAGACGCACGTCATTATAATCTTTTTAAATATTCAGAAGTCATGTGGGTTGCCCTACATGTTTTTACACATTTTAACATTTTAATGAATGTACATATTTATTTGACAACAACACTTTTGTATGGATGAACGGTCACCATCTTTTTTTATCAAGTGAATAAATGTTTTTCAACTTTTTTCTCTTTTACCTGTGCATGTTACACTTTATATTATACATGTTAATTAGTTATAAGCAAAAGACAGATAAAAGCAATTATTAAAATTAATAAACCAACACCATTTTAATTGTTCCCTTGATTGAATTCATCATCAAAATAAATAATTTAGGAAAATTCAGATTTTTAAGATTGACATATCCTATCCAAACGACCCAACAACAGTTACATTGATATCCCATGGACTGCAACAACAACAAAAAAGATTTAGAAAACAAATTAAAACAGAGTCAAGCCCAGGGGTACAAAGCAGGCCTTCACCTGTAAACTGTCGCTCAAATTAAGAACAAACCACAAAGAGACTCAAAATGACCACAAAGAAATATGAAATAACTGCAAAAAGATACATTTTATGCTAATAACATATTGAAGTAAAATAAATAAATATAGCCTATTAATACTGGAGTGAGTTAGATAAAGGCTAGTTTATACTCTGATTTGTCCTAATTTAAAGTAAATAACTGAGATGAAGAAAACATCTGTTCAGAAATGGATTAAAAGGTCTGTTTTTGGTGTAAATATATGACGTCAGCTGCAGAGTTTTTCCTCTCTGTGCAGTGTTTGTGCAAATAATTGCCACAATGTAACAGCCAATGAGAATAGAGGATTTCTGGTGGCTTGGCAACTGCATCTGAACCGTGAAGCGAGGCGGATCGCATCCTCCTGCAGGGTTGCGTAATGACCACTCTTGATGACAGCAGAAACGAAGTGTTCCCCTTCAAAATAAAGTGGGAGAAAATGAAAATGACCAATCAAAACGTTTAGGACAAATATTTTAGAACAAAAAGAAAGGATTGAGGCGTATACTTAAGCTGCATCAACTGTGATCTGATTGAATTTAATCGAGAAACAGTTTTTGAAACCTGTTTTTCGTCGTGTTTGGGAAGCAAGCTTTTATTCTGGAAACCGGAAACGAGGTGTTTTTTCTGGCCAGCTTGACAGAGGTCTCGCGCAGCAGGCAGGTGCCAACATCAGCGAGGACATGGTAAGAAAAAAAATGCATTTAACAATTTTTGGGTTATTTGTGACGTTTTCTAGCAATAACATCTCACATTTAATCAAATAAATGCAATTAACTACTGATTTAATCGTAAATGATGGTGTTTTTTGTTTATAAGGCATATCATGAAGGCTATTTATAGACTATTTACATCGTGTTTACAGAGTGAGTGGCGCACCAAGGCTTTATTCCATTAACAGATACATTTACTGCCTTTTATGGTTTCTTTTTAACCGTACTAACAGATAAAACACCCCATATAATCATTATTCCTATATATGTTTTCCCCTTTTTATGTAATTGGCTTGTCATGTGTCTAAGAGGAGATGCAGCTGTGTTTGCACATGATTGGTGTCCATCTTTTGTACCCAGTGAAATCTATTGTGTGTGTGTGTTTTTTTTTCTCCATAGATGACAGAAATGAGCTCGGCGGTGCGGTTATCGTTGCTCGGCCTGCTCCTGTGCCTGCAGGTCGGCAGGGCTCCAGCCCGCAGCCCCCGCACGGCGGACCAGGTGTCTGAGGCCGACATCCAGCGGCTCCTGCACGGCGTCATGGAGCAGCTGGGCATCGCTCGGCCCAGGGTGGAGTATCCTGCACACCAGGCCACCAACATCGTCGGGCCTCAGAGCATACAGGGTAGGAAACACACTAACATACAAACAGTACTGTATATTGTTATTTGTTTTTATTTATTATTATTTTGTTAGTTAAAAACAAATCTGAAAAATAATTTGTTGTTAAACAGCAATATTAATGTCACAATTTTAATATATGTTGTGGAGATGCAAAGAAAAAGGCAAATTTGTGTTTCTGTAAGCAGAAAAGGTGTTGAGTTTATTGATATTAAAATTAGAAATATTATAAAAAATAAATACCTTAAACGCCCAATGTGACATATATGTCACATCACAGATCGTTGACATATGACATCATAAATGTGTTCTATGTGGTCCACTTGGTCCGTGGTATACCCCCCATAATTTTCTTTCAAGGATAAATGGGTCTGGGTTTTTATGGGTTATAGTCTTTTACATGTTTAAGAAAAGACAAGCCAGGTGATCCAAGAAAAAAGACCCTGTGGCTAAAATTTAAATTATCATTCTCTTTCTCTTTTATCCAAGTATCCATCTCATTCTGATTAAACATCCTAAACAGGAATATAAAAATTGTTTACCACCATTAAATGGTATTTCCTGTGATAATTCTATGCATACTTTTTCACTTTTTATTTATATTTTCAACCACAAAACTGAACAGGTAATGACTGGAGATCAGCATACACATATAATGAATTATTTTATATTTTATTTTATGTTTTATGTGACTAGCAGTCCATAACTCAAATATATTAAATTTGCAATTATGCATGACAAAAAAATAAATAATAATAATCCTCAGCTTTGACGAACTGAAACCAGAGTTTGGGTGTTTTTGCATGAAAAAAAAAAATACACTGAAACAGTTCAATAATTATCAAAATGGTTGCCAATTCATTCACCTTTTTTAAATGTCCATTCAAATACTTAATGTAAGATAGTGTAAGTAATTCCTAAGGCTTTTATTCATACAGAGATACGGTTTCAACAAGACTTTATCAGGTCTTCATGCTCTTGTAACATGGAAAATCAATCAAACTTCATAGATATCTGTACTTGTATTATGAAGCGTATTCTAACTGCTGTTTTTATGGTGATTGTAATGCCTATTTTCTTCCACAAGGTGGTGCTCATGAGGGGCTCCAGCACCTCGGCCCCTTTGGAAACATCCCCAACATTGTGGCCGAGCTGACCGGCGACAACGTTCCCAAAGACTTCAGTGATGACCACGGATACCCAGACCCTCCGAACCCCTGTCCCCTGGGAAAGACAGGTAGAGAGTCTTGTTCTAAGCACTTTATGTAATAAATCAGGGAAAATGTTGTTAATGATGCCACAGGTGCTGATTCTTTCTGTTCTTCATTGTATTGTTTTTGCTGTTTTCTGCGTCTCATCACATTCACAGCAGCCGACGGCTGTTTGGAAAACGCTCCGGACACAGCTGAGTTCAGCAGAGAGTTTCAAAAACACCAGCATCTCTTTGACCCAGAGCACGACTACCCAGCGCTGGCCAAGTGGGTGAGTACAGAGAAGTAACTAATTACTATCACAGATCAATAAAACGGTCAAAATTGGTCCTTGATCCAGTATTACCCTGAGCTTCAAATTGCTTGTTAATCCTCATAATATTAATCCTATGCATAAAGAACTAATTAACAGTTATTTACCTGTTAATAAAGTAAACCTGCTTTTAAATTTAACTGAAACACAATACCAGCTGGATAAAACATGTTTACATTAATATTTTCTCTTTTTGTTTCATTACTTTAATTTAGCCTTAGGAATAACAGCTACATGATTCCAAATATTGCATGTGCAACACTCTCTAACAAACTTGTGATTATTATGTGAGTGATTATTTTGTGTTTTTAGGTTAATTTTTTCAAATAAAGTGATGAGTTAATCAATAACAATAACAGTATTTCATGTTTTAAATGACCACTGCTGTAATAATCTAATACATGTCTAGTAGTCCTATATTGTCTGTCGTAATTCTATACTTATTCTCTTTCTGTTGTATTAAATTTTCCATCTCATTCTGATTAAACAACCTAGTAGACAGTAGACAAATTGTTTTCTACTATTAAATGAACCCAAATTATCTGTCAGTGATATATTCTTTCTTTTTCCTCCCACTTTATTTTTAATCTTTATTCCGTACTTTTTAACTTCCTTTTTAAATTTTAAACCATAAAAATATAACCTGTCAGAACAATATGTACAAAGGCATTCAGTGTTCAGTTTGATTCCTGTTGTGAAGCACATTTGCATTTCATACTGACCAAACTGTTGCCCTCAATAAGTGATGAGTAAACGGACAAATGTATTTCAGCTGCTGGCTAACATTATTCATGCTTTAAACCGACACTGTTGTAATAATTCAATAAATTAATAGAAACCTCACCCAGTTGCCAGAATAAATGTTGGCATTGTACATTTTTGCAAGTCACTGGTAACGGTAAATATCTACATTTTTTAACCAAAACGGCTGCAACATGTTCTCAGGTAATAAAGTAGGTTTTTCAAGCTGCAACAACAAGCGGTCCTTGAGCATGCAGTCATAAATGTGCACAGAAAATCTGAGGCTGATGGATCTGTTAGTATGTGAGAGATTAGCTGCAGACAGACAGAAACGCATGTATGCACAGACAGACTCAACCAAACACATGATCACTTCCAGGCTTCCACCTGGCAGACATAACTTGTATGCTGCTGATAAACATGTATTCTAGTTTCACTGTCAAACATTTGAAAAAGAGAAATGAACGTTGGGAACAACCAACCCAGCAGTCACAGCTTTGTTGCTCGAGGTCTGCTCGTGTTGGTGACCGCTTAAAAACAAAACTAAGACAAGACTTCAGCCATTTAAAAGATCACATAAAACTTGTTTGTAATTTACATGGATTCCGTCTTGGTGTGGGTCTGCAGAAATCGCCCTTTTGAGTGTTTTCGTCCGGGCAATTTGTTGACTGTAATTTAGGAACAAAGGGCCCCGGCTGTAAAACAACAGATAGATGATTTAATGTCTGTGTTTCCTTTCAGAACAAGGAGCTTTTGTACCAAAAACTCAAGGGAGGACCGAAGAGAAGAAAAAGGGTATCGTGTTTGTTGTCTTCTTCCTTTGTAGTATTGTGTCTGAGCAACCACATAAGCAGCTCTGAAATTGACCCTGAAGGGAGCGATGTACTCTTAAACTCACTGCTTTAGATGTGAAGTTGAATTTTTCTGCTACAAGCAAAGAAGAATGTTACATCTTTATGTTTACAGTGTGTATATATAGTAACATATTTCCCTGCTTCTCTGCAGAGTGTCAACCCGTATCTGATGGGCAAGAGGCTGGAAAACGTGGTCGCCAAAAAATCAGTTCCTCATTTCTCCGAGGAAGAGGAGGAGGAAGCACCAACCGTTTCTGCTACTGCCAAATCCACCACCTAAACTCCTGCACCTGCAGCACTCACTGTAATATTAAAGTACACTCTCAGATACACCAGATTAGCACCACTTATTTAAGCATTTTGGGTAAAAAGCCATGGATTTGTAACTCCAGTGCAACTATTGTGAAATAAGAAATAGTAAGCAGAGAAAGGAAGAGCAGCTTGACATTTATTTATTTATTTATGTTTGGGTTTTTTTTTTCATGTTTTTGCATTGCAATCATATTAATTGGCTCTTAACTAATTAGACACTTCATAATGTATATCAGTATTACACAGGGTTCCCACAGCTTCTTTTCTTCTATTCAATGATTTTTAAAATTAATTTTCAGGCTCAATTCCCTCAAATTTCAGGACCAAACATGGTTTATAGTTTCAGTCATGGATCAATTACGGCCACAACAGATGTTTTTAATGGGATCTAGCAGTACTTTACAGAAACTTATAGACAAAAACTAAAAAAGGATAGAGGCTTGAATGTGCGAACACTTCTCATTTTGCTGTTTTACGTGCATGCATGTGACCGTTGCACTTTCTCGAGACAGGTCATTTGTGAAACACTGATGCAACTGTGGGAGACACATGCAGACAGCCGAATGTAGCCTATTTACTAACATCAAATGATCATAAATCATAAAAAAAATCAAAAGAACTTGCATTTCGGTTCTTGCACAAAATATAGAAATTCAAGCAAGTTCAATGACTCATATTTATTTATGTCTATTTTCAAAAATGTTCAAGGCCTTGGAGGACCTGAGGGAACCATGCTTACCTGGTGCTCTTATTTTTTTTAACACAATAGCTTAATTAGTAGACCTCTACAGTCAACATATTCTCATGAAGGGATTTCTTGTGAAAAAATGATGTAGATAGCAGAAAAAAAGTGATTCTCACTTCACTCATACCAAGCAGTTTTACCCAAAATGCTAAAATACAAAGTGTTAAATCTTGACTGACTGCACACTTTATCTACAACTGTATTATAATTAGAAGTTGTATAAAGATATATTGATTTGGAGGAATGTTGTATGAGAAAGGTATTATTCATGACTGTACAGAAATCAATCTACTCACTCTGAAGTTAATTTTTTTGTATGTCTTGATATAAACAGTTAATCACCTCTGTGTCTTCACAAGCAAATGTTCTATACAGGTCATATTCTCAGAAGTTAATTCTAAACTGTAGCAGCTTTGCTTTGTCATGTAAAAGGATGAACTGTGGCATGGCAATATATTCTGATTAGTGTTTATTCTCTTATTCACCATACTGCAGTAACATGAGTCTTTACACACAGCACTCAATCTGTCATGTGTCACCTCATCTCACCAAAAAATGATGTTTGTGTTATGTTTTTGTTCTTTGAAGTCAAATAAACGATTTATCTGCATTGACAAAGTTTGGAGTTGGATTTTTTTTTCTTCCTTTTCAGACAGATAAAGTGAGGATCAGGGCTCAAAGGGGCGTGTCCTGTTAAAGCTCAAGACAGTTTAGAAAAGCCCTCAGTGTGCCATTCATAAAGTCACTACATAAGAGGAAAGACCTGGAGAGGAAACACATTCTGGAAACTGTCTGACTGGATAAAGTTTTCTCTTAAGGAGCTTAAATATACAACAGGTAACTGAATCTTATAACTGGTGATTTTTTTCTGTAAACTGAACTCCTTTATAACTTATTGTCCTCGTTTAGTGCGTAATGTGCGCGTAAAAGTTGTGCGTAAAATCCTGACAAATGCGTAAAAGTCTCCCCATCACTGACTAACTCCTGTGTTTTTTCTCCTTCAGCTTCAGTGATGAAGACCCCATCAGTGCTGATCTCTGCAGCAGTTTTGGTGTTGCTGCTCAGTCAGCTCAGGAGCACAGACGCTGCCACCTTTCAAGGCGCGTTCCCACACCCAAACAAATACAACCCAAACGACTCGGATCGATGCCAACAACCCGCCATCAGTGGATTAATTTCGCGCGGGCCTGGGCCTGTCACCTCCACCGACGAAGTGCTGGAGTCCAGCCAGGAGGCGCTGCACGTCACGGAGCGTCGCTACCTGCGGCTGGACTGGTGCAAGACGCAGCCGCTCAAGCAGACCATCCAGGAGGAGGGCTGCCTGAGCCGCACCATCATCAACCGCTTCTGCTACGGACAGTGCAACTCCTTCTACATCCCGAGGCATAACTACCAGGACGGGGACGCCTTCCAGTCCTGCTCCGCCTGCAAACCCAAAACCTTCAGCACCGTCACGTACACCCTGTACTGTCCGGGTCAGACACCAAACACCAGGAAGAAACGGATCCAGCGCGTAAAGCAGTGCCGCTGCACGACCATTGATACGGATTAGACGCAAACTGACTCATCCTGGTTGATAATATCCGCTTAAAAATACCAGAAAGTGTATTTTGCTTAAAGGAGACATGAGAATGAGAAGGTGTGAGACTTATCTGAACCCATTTTTAGTCATTATAATGGAGAGAAGATGCTGACAGACCATATGTGGTTGATTCAGATGCCACTTCCCATCTAATTTAAGCTACAATTAATAATTCATCACACCCAAATATCTTGTCAATTATCAGTCATTGCTTCCACAAAGTTTTTTGTTGTTGTTGACAGATTTGGAGGATTTGTTGTCAAATGCTTTTAGATGCAGCCAACATTTAGTGACCTAAAACATAAGAATGTTAGCTTAAGCTTAAAGGGACAGTTCACCCCAAAATAAAAAAAAATCTTAATTTTCTTATTACCTGTAGTGCTATTTATTAGTGTAGCTTGTTTTGGTGTTAGTTGCAGAATGTTTGAAATATTAGCTGGGGAGATTTCTGCCTTCATTTGAATATAATGGAACATTATATGGTATAGGTGGCACTCAGCTTGTGGTGCCTTTGCAGTACCTGAAAGATAATAGTTCATACTTCTAAAGGTCGGTGGATACTCTTGAGCATCCGAGTCATGATTTCTGGAAAGAGACATTATGAGTTTTTCAAATGTATTATTATTATGTATATGTATTTTTTTTTTACAAGCCAAGTGCCAAATAGCGCCATTAAATCATCTCCAACACCCTGCAACTCACACCAAATATACTGTAGATTCATAAAAAGCCCTATAAGTAAAAGGGAAAAAATATATATTTTTGACTTGGGCTGAACTGTCCCTTTAAGACAGGCTCCTTTTTAGCAATTTATAATACCACATTTGTTGCAGACATGCAGGCGAATGGACATGTTAATCAGAATATAAGTATAAGGACACATCTTCAAAGGACTCAGACTCTTGCATTGTTTCCACTGTGTGGGATGTAAAGCTGATCATGATATAAAGATTTTTTTTTCTACAACCTGCACTGCTAAATGCCACTTCATTGTATGACTGTGTATAATATGAGTATCATATATTGTAAAGTTGTGAATAAAAAACAAGCTACGAAATCATCAAATTATTCTCTGATCGGTGATTTTTATTGGTAGAAAAAAATATTCTAGCAGGATTAAAGAAAATCAATGCAAATAATTTTCTGCGTATAAAGTTCAGTGCAAGAATATAAATACAACACTGACGTTTATGATGTTGGATTCTAAATATTGCACATTTATTACACTTTTAACATCTTTAAAATAAAAGTACTTTTTTTAGGAAGTCATACAACAAAACTCAAGATTTCTTCATTCTCTGGTTAACATAACAGGTTTAAAAAAGCTATGCAGTTTATTTTTTAACAGTTTGTTTGGTATCATAGATGGTCCTGATGTTTCAGCTTTATATACATTCTTTCTCTTAATTCTCTTATGCTGAAGACAGATGGGCTTCTTTCTGACGCAGTCTCTCTTTCTGTTGGGAGTAAAATATGATCAGTATCAAAGGAGAGAGACAAAAACACTGCACTTAATATATTATTAATAGACACAGTGTTCTAACTTTAGTTGGGCTTTCAAGAGCAAGCTTAGAAAATTTTACTTTGGACTTGAAATAATTTGTAGGCGTGAATGCAGTGGTGGAAAAAGATATCTTACTTCAGTAAAAGTACTAATACCACAATGTGAAATTACTACACCACAAGTTAAAGTCCTGCATTCAAAACTTACTTGAGTAAAAGTAAACAAAACGGCATCAAAATGTACTTAAAGTATCAAAAGTAAAAGTACTCGTTATGCAGAATGACCCACTCAGATTGTTTTATATATATATTCGAAATATATCATTGTTTCATTATGATTGATGCATTTATGTGAGCAGTGTTTTTTGTAAAGATAGGACTCATTTTAACTACTTAATATACTGTTATGAGGTTTAATTAATACATAAAAAGTCTAATTATTTCAAATATATCATTTTTTTTTTTATGTTAAATCTCGACCTGAAAAGTAACTAAAGTTGTCGGCTAAATGTAGTGGAGTAAAAAGTACAATATGTGCCTCAAAATGTAGTGGAATTGAAGTATACATTTATATGATATAGAAATACTTAAGTACAGTACTTGAGTAAATGTACTATGTTACATTCCACCACTGCATTAATGCTTTTTTTGGAACTGCATGTGCAAAACCTGGTCTAAGAAGAGTTTTTTTCCGGGGAAATCTCTTCCATATATCGATTGATTTGTGTCCTACCAGGCTGTTGGGGTTGATCTTTCTGGTCTCCACCTTCTTCTCTGATGTGATTCTCTTCACCGACAGCTGAGCTTCTTTTAATCTGCAGAAACAATGTGCAAAGTTCATTGATTCAATAAGACATGTAAAGGCTATGAGAGGTTAAGTTTTTTAGAGTATGAATTCAATGTATCAAGGAGAAAATTGTTCACTATTTACAGATAAGTAAATAAGTCACCATGAGTTCAGTTCAATCAAACTAAAAGGGTTTTACACTGCTTGCAAATTTGACACATGCAATACTAGGCATTACTGACTGGATTTTTTTTTTTTACAAAATACTCAGGGGAATTGTGCAATACATTCACTGAGAGAAGACGACTGGATTAACTTGCATATTTCCTCACATTATCCAAAGGTTTTTTCATATATTTTTATTATTATCTTCACCAAAGTGTTCATGTTTGTGGGTCGGTTTGTTTGTCTGTTTGTCAGCAGGATTATGGGAAAAACTATCGGCCTAATTTCCATTAAACTCGGTAGAAGGATGCAACATGAACCACAGAGGACCCATTAAATATTGGAATGGATCTGAATCCATTGGGGGTGGATACACAAATAATTTTTCAGATTTGTAAATATTGAGAGATTCTTGTGGTGTCAGAATATTTGGAAAGATTTGTATTTGACTGGGAAAATTCATGTGATTGTCCTCTGAAGTCGATACAACAACTCAGAAAGTTGGTGAATATTTTGGTACACAAATACTGAACATGGCCATCAGTATGTTGTTTAAACACTCTTAGCATTAAAAAATACAATACAACACATGTTCTTTGTAGAGTCTATGTTGTTTTCACATTTAGCCCACTAACACACAATTATATGCTTTTTTAAATGGTGTTGGCTGGACTCATACCTTTCTTTCGAGATGTTCTTGTTCTCTCTCTTCCACCTGACCTTGAAGTCGGCACAAAACTCAAACCAGAGCATCAGGAAATGAGCCGTGGTCACCTCCTTCTCTCCCGTCTTCGGCTTCAGTCCAAAGAACAGAACCAAGTCCTGAAAACTGAAGAGCAAGTATCAGAAAAAAAGAGAGAGGGAGGTTTAATACACAATAAACCAACATGGAGCAACTGAAGTTGCCCAGTAAAAGTTAGCAAGTTGAAAAATGATAATAATTAATACAATCTCCGCCTGACATCCCTAAAAATGATCAAAAAGAACATGAAATTAATGTTTGTGAGTGCTTGGGTTGACAATGAATTTAACCATCAAATTTACATAAAGTCCAGCATGATTTAATTCTCAAACCTTTTTTGTACGGTCATCTGCTGATAAGAAGCTTCTGCGTGTTCTTTTCGTGCTGCAAAAGAAACAGACGAGAGATCATTTTTTGCCGATTTCCCCGCAAAAAATCACAGATTATCTTTTAAAAAGTTCAGCCATTCATACGAAGACTTTTTTATGATACAAATACTTTTAGAAACGCAATAAAAATATCTTGTATGGTGATGACTTTCTCAAACTGAAGCAGACAAACTCGCATTAATGCACAAAAAAGTTTGTACCAGAAGAAATTAGTATAAAATATTAAATAAAGCGAAATCTTCTACTCAAAGTGATGCAACCATTTGCTCAGTTTGATTTAAAAGCAAAAGAGATTTTTTTCAACTTTATTCTGCTGCAAGTTCAGACCAATTAATGACAGATACTCTTCTAAAACTTTAGTTTCTTTGTCTGCTACAATGGTGGTGCTTGTCTTAAAAAAAATCTTGAAACTTGTTTGATTTTACACCTACTGCATTTTAAGAGGGAAAAAACACTAACTTTAGCACTAAAAGTTCCAGTCAGATAACAAGCAAAGGCTTAAATCCTGTCGAAAAGATGCATGCAATACATTTTTTTTTTAACGGTTTTACAGATTTCAGAAAGTATTCAAACCCCTTTTATTGCATAGCAGCCTTACTCTTAATAGCCAACAATTAATAGCCAACAATGTCAACATAAAAACAGCATTTTAGAATGGTTTGTACAGTTATTAAAAGGGGGGAACTTAAATATCACATTGATATTCAGATCCTTGGATTTGGAAGCTGAAATTTAGCTCAGGTGCGTCCCATTACTCCTGATTATCTCTGAGGTGTTTCTCCACCTTGTCTGGAGTCCACCTGTAGTGAATTAAACTGATTGGACTCACCTGTCTGTATAAAGGGCTCACAGCTCACAATTCAGAGCAAAATGAAGCCTTGAGGCTGAAGAAATTACTTGCAGAGCTCAGAGAAATTGACTCAAATTTATTTTATTTTAGCATTAGGCTGCAACATAACAGTGGTTGAAACAGTGAGGGGGTTTGAATACTTTGTGAATGAACTGTGCAGCAAATGAAACAGCGTTTTCTGGTTGGAGCACATGTTCTTCTCTCGCTTTACTTTGAAGTTTTCATGTGTCACTTTTCATCACAAGCAGAAAAAGTGATTATATTCAGAACATGACATGTATTTAGCAGCTACAACCCATCTGTGCCATTTAAAAAAAAACGGGGACAGGAAGCTCTTTACTGCAGGACTTCTCTTGTGATTTATCTTGAGATGTGTCACTATAAAAATCTTACGACATCAGTTAGTTGGGTATTTCCTAGTTGCCGTTGTGTCTCAGGCAGGAGTCTCTCAGTCATTGCCAAATCTGTCTGATCCCTATCAGAGCGTCTAGCCTTTCCTCTGAGTCCATCCTATCTCCTCTACAAACACACACAGATACCAAACACACTCCGAGAAATGAAAAAAGGCCGGGATCTGACTGCGGAAGACAAAAGTTTAGATGGAGCATACGAGGAAAGAAATAGAGGGAGAGTTGACAGGTCCCTGAAAATAGACTGGCCATTGTATTTAAATATAAAAGTAGTAAAATATAAATATATTGTTAAATAATATGTTTGAGCCTTAAAAAGGTTTCAGAGGTCTTAAATGTTGTGCTAAGTCTGGAAATAAATCTACCTTGTTGAACACAGATATATAATAAATATAACCAGTCATGTGTCGTTTAGACATGTTTACATTTTTAAAGTGCCACTTGGGTTTTTCATCTGTTAAATAAATGACTGTAACTACTCACCACTGAGAACAAAAGCCTCCATCTTGTCCTTAAAGGGCTGCAGGTTTTCTTCAGGAGAATCAGAGCAAACCTTCTGTACATCTTTCTCACATCCTGATAGACGGAAAGAAACCAGAACAAGTCAGAGAAATGGGGAAAATAAACAGTTTAAAGTACCATTTGTATTGTCAATGTGTGAACAGACAGTATCATCACTTAATACGACAAAAATGTTTGGGATTTTCTTCTGCCTTACGCAATCTGATAAATATGTGCTGTAGTGTTTGTCCCGCTAGCTCCACCAGCAAGTTCTTGCTTACCACGAAGACTTTATATTTCAATGACATCGAAGATTTTTTAAATCATCTTCCTCGGCTTGAGGAAAGTTTTACAAATATAAAACCTCCACGGATCAAAAGGTCATAATAGAAAGGATCCTAATGGTTTACATTTTCAGGTGTCCTGTTAACAGTTTGATAGCCTTCTCTTTAACTAGTGTTGTTTACGGGTAAAAAAAAAATTGGGCCACCAGGGGGATTTTCATTGCAATACCATGAGTGGCCACTGGGACAAATTGTCTGCAAAGCTCAGCACCGACAACACATTCAGTTCTATAATACATCCATGTCTGTCTTTCTTTGTGTTGGAAGAAAGCTTAGCATCCTTTTTTCCCCTTATTTTTCTTACTTGCTAACTTTATTGCTGCCAAAATACTATCTGAGTGGTTAAATTGGGTTGTTGGCCAAATTACTTCACAAGCTTATGTGATCTTACTGATTTTAGCCAACAATTAAAGGCTAATACATACTCCACAAGAACAGAGAAATGTGTTCTCTCTGAATGACGTCATTCTGTTCTTGCAGCCCAGGGAGACAAAACTAATTTCTCTGTTCTTGACACGTCATCTGGGCAGAACTTTTTTCTTGTGTGGTGTCAGACAGCTACTGTGTGTTTGGTCAGAAATTTGAATTTGATGTGTGCTGCAGTGTGAGGGCCCTATAAGGAGTTCTGCACTTGAGTGTCTTGTAAAGCATGAAATGTCCTGGCCAGAACTAACTTTGTTCTTGCCACCTTAAGAATACGAACTTCTTGCTGAGTAATCATTAAGGGTTAATGTTGCAACATTAATGAGCAGAATTGTTTACCAGTTACTTTCTACTAACCAGTTGCAACAGAAGGTTGAAGCTAGATAACTTTAATAAACGCCATGGATCTTGCTTGCGTTGTCGTGTTAGCTGATAAAGTAATTTGCAAACAGCAAGCTAGCTACTATAATAATGATGATACATGATATCAATATTATACTGGTCAATCACCTCCAGTCTCATTTATGTCATGTTAGTTTTTTTGTCCTTTCCTCGCTCACACAGACGGAGTGCAAAAAACAAGCAAGCAACAAGATGCTGCAGTTCACTTAATGCCCACTGGGGGTCATAAAATAGAAGATTTTTCTGTCAACTCCATAAAGCACATATTAATTTAACCTTTCTATTTATTTTTCCTACATTTTTTTCGAGAAAATACTTTCTTCGGGCATGCTGCTTTTTCACTTACATTTAAATTCTGGTTTGTTTCCTTCAGCACCTTTTCCCACCTATTACCACTGCACCTCTCTTCTGCCTATACTTGAGATATACATTTAAAAATCACTTGCAGCAGAAAGTTGCAGCTTTAACCCATAATGCAAGGAGAATTCTGGGTTAAACCAGCTCCACCTGTGCCCCAGCAGGAGGTTATCAGCACAGCTTCCTCTTCAGATATCACTGGGAGAGATTCACCCAGAGATGGCGACTGCAAACTCTCTCGCTCTCTCTCTCTCTCTCTCTCTTCCTCTGCCAGTCTGTGGCTCCATGTTGCTCTGCGTCCAATCAGTGGATCAGAGGAGCCAGTCTGCAGAGCCAGTCATAATAGAGGCTGCAGAGGGAGCCGAGCCCCCCGCCCCCGCCCCCACCCTGACGCTCGATCAACATCTCCCAGATAAGATTACAAAAGAATACTGTTTTCATTCAGGATTTGTGTAAACTTTGGAGGCGGGTATCTCTCCCTCTCTCTCCTTATTCTTTCTTTTGTCTGCCCTTTGTGTCGGACAGAAGTTTGCTTATTTCAGACTGAAGAGGGTTATGGACGCTCACATAAACAGAGCCGGCTGATGAGGAGTGTGGAGCTCTTTAGATGTGAGCCTGAAATTACACAAACTGCACTGAAGCAGCGACTCGGTTTCATAGTGAGAGGACTTTTAGGTTTTGATGATGATATGTTTACAGCAGTCACATCATCAGTCACAGCAGAATTATAGCAAGGAAACCAAACACAGACAAAAATACTTCAGAAGTGTGAAAAAAATGGGAGAAACATCTTAATTTAAGACAATTACAGCATAATTAGGCCATATATGATCATGGAAATACATTTTAGTAATATGTTAAAAGTATAGGGAATGAAAATGATAGTGGTAATAAAGCTAAAATGGCCTGTTAAAATGATCTATAGTGCACGTTCCAAGCCAATGTGAGTAGATTATTCGAACGATTTCACTCCCTCCACACTAAACTTAATTCAGAACTTTATAATTCAGATTTTAAACTACAAAAATCTTTTTAGATGGAGGTCCCAGAAACTAAATCATGGCCAATCTGTATCAATTTTGGGGTCCTTGATATGGAAATGGTTAAGAAACGTTGATCTAAAGTGCATTTAGGGAGTGTCAAACTCCATTTCTGCTAGTTCAGCAGGGTGTAATTTGGGCCGTAAAGTAAGCTGCGAAGTAAAATGGGGTTGCATTTAGTCCTAATAAGTCATAGGTGAGCTGAGGGCGTAACATGAAAGAAACCAGAGTGTCATCTCCCCAGAGATGCAGCAATAGCTGCTATTTAAATGCAGATTTGGCAAATTGGAGAAGTAAGTGGTTTCCTGCCTCTGCCAACATGCCCATGGGTGCATAGAGGGGTACAATGTGGGTGTTGAATGTAAAAAATGACACCTGCTTCAGTCTGAGACAAGCAATGAGAGTCTTTCACGCTGGGTGGGAGACTGGGATAAATCAAAAGTTGGCTAACAACAACAATGACAATGCAAACATGCTGATAATGTTTACCATGTTCATCGTCTTAGTTTAGCGTGTTAGCATGCTAATATAGAGTGCTTAACACATTTATCTGAGCAGCGGTTTGTGCCACAGCTGTCCTAAATAAACAGCATTAGTTATTACTAAAATCACTTTTTATGTTTCTGTAATGGTTAATACAGCAGTATAAAAAAGGTCTTTAACCAAAATTATATTTTTAATGCTAAAATATAATTATTATTGTTATCTATGAATTTTGAAATTTACTGTTTTACAAAAAACCCTGTAAAAATAGTAAAGCACATTATTATTTCTTGATTAGGAGTCAAATTATAGTTATCTAGTTGCATTCCTGGACAGAAAAATGAGTTTTAGTGGTTGAATGTTCTGCTATAAAAAGATGAATTCAGTTTATTTGCCAAATAACTAACAATAACATTTTATTTTAAAAAAAGCTTCTGAAATATTTCGTTTTTATGACAGGTGGTCTAATAGTTTTGATAAGCAGTGTATATAAATTTGCACTAAAAAAAAACAAAGTACAGTTTTGCAGGTTTTTGTAAATAAAAGTGAACATTGATATTATATCTATATATCTATATATAGATATATACCCCATATATATAGATATATAGATATATATAGATATAGATAGAAGATAGAACAGTTGAAAAAAGTTTTTCTGTAGTATTTTGGGTACACTTCAAACGTTTCAAAGTGAATAAATGAGCAGAATGGAGTCTTTCTAATACAACATAGTATTTGGACTTCATTTCCTTCAACAGTCTCCATGGATGACTTAAAAGAAACTAATCTCCCTGTGACTTTGTTGGGAAACATTTCATACCAACCAAACAGAAAACACAGGGAGAGTGAAGACCGACAGGAACGGGCATGAGGGCGGTTCAAACGGGGAGAACAAAAGAAAGCAGCCAGATTGCACGGTGGTTTGGGTAGACGGCCCGATAAGACAAAGCTGTGTTGAGAGGTAAAGAAAAGAATCTGCGGCACACATCTGGGGGCCACACTGGAGCCCAGGTGATACGGCCGAGCAGGTTAAGGATCCGTACATCTCTGCAGAGGCCCGTGCACAGATACGACAGATACAGGAGGTCTGGAGATTACATAAGTGGGGAGCTATGGACTCCCTGCGCTGGCGACAGGGGCACAAAGGCACAACGATGGGAGATCTGATGGGCAGGAGGATTAGAAGCTGGATCTGAAAGGCGCCAGGCCTGTATCAGCAGCGAGACTCCTTCTAGTCTCTGCTGAGTACACGCACGGCGAAAACACATGTATACACAGAGACAACAATGCACTCAGTCACAATCGTACTCATGTAAGAGAAAGCATTGTCCTCAGCGTGACTTTAACCGGCTGGCATGTTGAATGGCGTCATATGGGCACACTTAGAGAGAGGAGAGAGCGGGCTGGAGGGATAAGAAAGACGAGAGGAAATCTTTTGTTCTTTTAGCGAGTTTGGTAAAAGAAGCAGGACTTCTTGAGCTCTGAGTATAAACAGTTACTCAATGGCGGGGGCCGGTGATGGGAAGCCAGGGTGGTGAAGTGTGGAGGAGGGGGTGTCTGAGGAAAAACGGTGCCAGACAGGGCTGAGGTTTGCTCTGTGGGAACTTCTCGAAATCAGAGTGATAGAGTTACACAAGCTGCCTGAGGTTTTCAAACAAAAACACACAACAAAATGACCACAAGGCGAGACGAGTCCTGTCATACGGTCACATACGGTCGCTGGAGATAATGTTTTGGGGATTACTATTTAATGTTATGAACCTAGACAGAGACACATAAGAGAAGAGGCTTTTTTTTTTTTTTTTTGCAAGAGAAGGAGCTGGGATAGTTTAAGGTCGCAGTAGTGATGTCACATACTTGTCAGATCTCGTCCGAGCTGTCTCAGGTCTCTGGTGAGGTCGTCGAACTTGACCTGTGCAGCCAGGAAGACGTCCTGAGGTTCAGGGAGCGGGAACACACTCATGTCTGTGCCGGCGTTCTTGTGGGACACAATAAGAAACAAAACAATGAAACTAGAAACTCAGGAATGTAATGTGTGCCTTGAAATTGATACAGATTTAAGAGGAGTAAATAAAGAAGTAACATTTTAAAAAAAGACCTTTCTATGTGGATTCTTGCACCTATATGACTCTGCAAAAGTACTCAGAAGGCTGCTTTCATACATTATTATGCAATATATTACATTATCAGGTACATTACTATCTCTGGAGAAGGATTCACACAAGTTTACTGCCTTCATCTTGAAGTTACAGAGGAAAGAAATTTGTACCTGTCCAGTGTTCTGCTGCACAAACTACGTGATGACCCCATTTATAAATCACCCTATGCATTGTTCTTTTGTATTATATATTCTGTAAGAGAATACATTTTATATCAGACAACATATATGCCGATACCTATAGCTACCGATAAGTCTGTTTTTTCTCTACTTTAACAAGCTAGAAACACACAACAGATTTCCGTTTTTGATTCTTGTGTTTCTTTATCAGAGTCAGGAAACATAGAAAGTTGTAGTCAACCTAGAAACGGTGCAGATAATCGTTTTAACTAATACCTTATCCACATTGTGCAGGTAGTACGACACCACGTAGTCCACCAGGCTGATACGGTTGTCCTGAAAAGAAAATCAAGAACTGCATCAGTAAAAAATGAAACTTACAGCAAGTGTGCAGGTTGGCAGCTCACTGTCATATCCCAAGGCCTTCATTAAAACTAGGGATGGTAAATATGCATTTTCTATCCAGCCAGTAACTGGTAATCGCCTGCTTCTCATAGCTGATACTGATAAAACAATTCACAAAGATACTTCGGCTTTTATAGAGAATTTAGCCAATGAATTTAAATCAAATGCTTTGATATAATCTGTCAAATCAGACATGAATTTATCCATCCCAAAGAAACTGCCAAAAATAAACTATAGAGCAGGGATGGGCAACTTAAATGCTGGAGGGGGCCACAATTTTTCATCGACACTACCACAGGGCCACATATAGGACCGTGCACTTAACCAGATATGATGAAACTGCAATTTTAAATATGTTTACAGTGCAGTAAGTTAACATATTTCATGCTCAAATGTGTGTAAACTGCAAAAAAATAGGTGTCTAAAAACAAGATAAAAACACTAAATCTGAGGGAAATTATCTTGCTACATGGACAGATAATTTCACTTGACAAGATTTCTTGAATTAGGATTATTAAATCTAGAAATGAGCTTGTTGAACACTTAAAATAAGAAATGAACTCTTAAAACAAGATAAATTATCTAACACTTCTTAATCTAAATTTGTTTTACCTTAAGAGCCAAATAATTTGCAGTGTGTAACAGTATAAATAGGAATACAAAAGGCTTGAAGCAAATAAAAAATAACCACTTAGTGTGATTTATTTTCTTTTTTTCAGTGCAAGAACAGCAGACCAACATTAATTGCAAGAAGTAATTTTGTGCATTTTTACACTGCACTTTTAAGATTTCATGCTCAAATGCATGTAGTTGTAATGAGGACCACTTCAAGTGAGGGTGCGGGCTGTATGTGGCCCCCGGGCCCCCAGTTGCCCATCCCTGCTATAGAGTAATAAGGCAAGGTGTCTTCCTAGAGTGCAGCAGGTCTTACTCTGCTCTTGACGTCCTTCAGTTTGGGTAAAATGTCGAGGCCGAAGCCGTCGGCCTGACCTCTGGTCCTGTTGCCTCCGTTCATGTGGTTCCCCAGAGCCAACACCAGCCCCATCACCTCCGTCACTCCATCGCTCTCCAGCAGAGCCTCCAAACAGGAAACACACTCAGGATCAACTACAGAATGCTGACAACACACTCACGGACATCCAGCTGTGAGAGGAGCAGGGTCGCAAAATGCCAGGAATTTCCATGTGAATTAACAGGAATTTATGTGAACTAACGGGAAGTTATGGGAATAAACCATGAATTTACAAAATTGAAGGTTGGCTATTAACAGGGAACTTAAATATAGTTGGGGAAAATATATTTTAGCATAAACTTCACGAAAACATTTTACCCATTGAACCCATTTTTGAATGGGTGGGATCAGGGCAGATGAGTAATGTTTAACTCAACATTCATGTTTTTGTTGTTGTTCAATAATAGAATTGATTGTTCAATAAAATGTTAAATTATTAAATTATTAATTTATTATTATTATTATATATTATTATTATTATTATTATTTAATTTTTTTTAACTTGCAAAAAAATCTGTTAAAATGTCATGTTTTTTTTTAAATATTTCCAAAAATCCCCAGCTTAACTTTCTATGGAAATTTCTGGAAATTTACTGGAAATTTTAAGATAGGACCCCCAAAAAACACATTGAATTCAGTTGTTTTTGCACCAAATACACACTGAACATCTCATCATTAAACTGGAGGGAGTCAGATATTAATACTGTGGGTTCTACAGCTCAAATACTTGTTAGGATATTAATATATTGGAGACAAAGTGAGATAATTCCTCATGTATAGCAGGTTGCAGTCAGGTGCTTTTGTCTCTACCTTACACACAGATGAAACTGTGCTGAGCTTGCGTTGGATGGAGGCGATCCCGTCGATGAAGGCCGACTGGAAGATGATGCAGTGAGCTCTGCCTGCAAAGTCTGGGATCTGTGAGAGCTCGTACAGGAACCTGCAGCACAGAAGAGTACGCACAATCAGTTTCTGATGCAGAGTCTGTAAATGTCTGTCTGCAGGTTCTGTGAGATACTGACTGTTCAGGTTTGTCCAGCAGTTTAACTTCCTCCTCCTCCGACGTCTCGTAGTGTCTCCTGATTCTCTCCAGTTCATCTGGCTGTGCTCTCTGACACATAATAAAAAATATACATTAATGGGCACATAATGATAAAATACTGCTGCAGTTAAAGCACAGTAGGTTGTTGTGATACCTACATTTTCATACAGTGCTTCAATGGTCTCCAAGTCCACCACAGAGTGATCCACTGTCAGAACAGCTGCAGCAGGGAAGGTAAAGAAAAAGAAAAAGCATTTAAAAAAAAGTGGAGGTAAACGGTCAGTGTTGGAGGACATAATCAGATCTTTTACTCCAGTAAAAGTAATAATACCACGCTGTAAAACCACTCTCTGACACTGTCTTACAAGAAAAAATACTTTTAAATTACAAGAATAAGTATAGAAGTACTATAAGGACAATTTAGGTATTCAAATTAAGTATTAAAAGGATAAAAATGTCCACTGTGACTGTCAAAGTATCATAAAGCACTGTTACTTTATAATGATTGTATAATTATTTTGATGATTACTTTCTCCTTTATTTGATTGATTGTTTGGTTTGAAAAAAATAAAAAAAATAGTGAGAAACCGCAAAATTATTAACAATTAATTTCAATTATTATAATTATTGAATGGAACAGTATATTTTCACATTGATGAAGCTAGAAATGTTGATTTTTGCAACAGCATGACTATTTTAAACCAGTCCAAGTATATTTCCTGTTGCAGTCGTTCACATCAGCAGCTGACAGGAAATAAAGGTGTTTCTTTGCAATGAACTCACCGTGTTGTATGTCTTTCATCTCCAGGTGGAGGCTCGATATGAGGATGCCCACGGCCTGAGAGCGCTTCCCGTCCAGCAGCTTAATGATCTGAAACACACACACACACACACACACACAGTTAGCATGTGGGCATGGGACCACCTGACCACTAGAAACCATTAGTGAGTCATTAGTGGAGAGTTTGTTGTGAAGCTATGGTTGTATTCTTCCACCAACCAGCCAAGTTGCAGTTTACTTCCATGTCTGCTTCTCATATGAAGCCATGGCAGTAGACGATTTGGATGTTGCATCAAAGCTTTAAATTCTACAAACTGGATACTTCAAACAACCTGGAGATCTTACAATCACTACGGTTTTAAGCTGGACACCTCAGATTAGTGTCAACATTCAGTGTTAATTCAGTATTGGTGTTGAATAATGGACAGAAAAGGGGTTTTGGGACGTATTTCCATTACTTTTGGGAATGTAAACTAATTTCCAGATTTTGGTCACTTATTTCAAAGGTGGTCAGTGGGATATTTAAAATAAAAATTAAGAAAGACCTTGGAGTTTTCCTCCAGAGCCTTCCCTCTAGGGACTTACATCTCACTGCATCACATCACAAGCTCCTTGATAAACTCCTTCTAGTTGCTCCAAAGTGTATATTAAAAAACTGGATCAAAACCCTTCCACCTAGTGTCACCCTTTGGTGCAGGGAGATCTTTGATATCCTCCCTCATGAAAGATTACAAGCTGCTGTAAAGGGTAAAGACTAATTTTTCCTAATTGTTTGCACACCCTTTCTTGATTATATACCTGCAGATCTGAAAAATCTGCTGTTGATGGGTAGGCGGTTTCCTGACTGGCGATCATGAGTGCCTATTGCAGACTGGAGACAAACTAGAACTGTTTTTTATTTATTTATTTATTTTTATAAATGATTATGTCACTATTATTGCCTTGGTCATTATGATTATTTTCACCCTTTTTTTTCTTTTGCCTATCTTTGTATAGCATATGCTGTCTGTCGGGATGGGGCGGGGGGGGGGGGGGGTTCTGTTTCTGTGTTTTGTATTGATATATATGAATAATGTGTGTTTAGAAAAGGGGCTTTGCAAAGCATTATGATGTCACAGTGAAGTTGACCTTTCACCGTTGGTTATATTATATTGGATATAAAATGGTACCAAAATGGTACACATTATTTAATCATATTAGACTTTTTAGGTAAATGACTTGTGTTTTGTCCTTTGGATTGTCTTCTTGTTTAAGAGCCTATAACCTTGGGGAACTTGCTGCTTGTAAATGCATCAACAATGATATGAGGAATTGTAACGCATCAAAATTTGACACAAAAACAGTGGGAAAAATATATCTCTTGTATAGACAGTAAATTAATCATAACTGTGAAATGAATATAAAACAATTGAATTCAGGGAGAAATTATCTCAAACATTGGGGGGAATCATTAGTGTCTTTGTTGTCCAAAAATGTAAAGTCCAAAAGTAATTGTGTCTCAATCTGGATTTTAAATGCTCATTTCTTATGATCTGTCATACTGTATGTAGTCTAAGTGGTATCTGCTCCCTCTAGTGGACGAGCAACGTACTGCAACTAATCCAAAATATAAAGTGTTAGTGATGTTTTAATTTAGGGATACTCAACCTGCTTTGCTCAGGGGCCTGTTAACCCATGACTCAGTTTTATTTAAATTCATTAATTTATTAACGCCCTTAGTTTTGCGTGTTACCTTCCGGGCTTTGGCTTTCTTCTCGTAAGCCTCTGAAAGCGGCTTCCTCTTGGTCTGTGTGGTGGTTTTGGCGAAGAGATCCTCAAACTCGCCGGCGTTGATGATATTTGGTTCCTTTAAAATGTTCCACAGTGTTTTGTTCCTGAAGGACAAAGAACATAATGTTTAATCAGTCTATTTACTCTATTGAGTTATTTTCATTATCATTTAATTGCAGTTTACATTCTTGATTTAAGAAACATTAAATAACATTAAAAAATGTGAAATAAAAAGTGACATCTTTAAATAACTAGTTTTGCCCGACCAACAGTCCAAAACCCAAAGATATTCAACAGAAAACAGAAAATCATCAAAATTGCAATTGAAAAAAAAAAAAAAAAATTAGAATTAAATTAAAATAAATTAAAAGAAAATAAAAAATGTAAAGAAATAAAAAATTTTAAACTTTTTATTGTTATTTCTATTAGCTAATTGAAAATGAATTTCAATTTTATTTTCAAATAGTCTATTTATCTCAGTTGTATTTGATTTAATTACATAAATTGTATTTTTGTGTTTTATGTTAGAACTACTTGACTCAATTGGATGGAAATTTTATATGTAATTGAAATCGAAAAAGTAACAAATAGACCAAAAATGTCAGTTTCAGATTATTTTTTTATTACTATGATGTTTTTGTTTAATATGAACCTACTTGTTGTCCTGGACCTGGATTCTGGTCCAGTAGAGAGGCTTCATGGGTCGGGACGGCTCCACCGTCGGTTTCCTGGGAGGAGTTTCAATGATGAGACTCCCGAATGGAGGAGGAGGAGGAGGTGGTGGAGCTAAGCCTGGTATGGATGGAGGAGGAGGAGGTGGAGGAGGAGGGGGAGGAGGTGGAGGACCATTTGACGGCTGCATGTGGTTTTTGGTTGAAGGAAAACATGGAGGAGGAGGTGGAGGAGGAGGAGGAGGAGGCAGATTGTGTGTCCTGGTGGTCTGAGGAGGAGCAGGTGGAGGTTCTGATGGAGGCTGTGAGGCTCCGGGTGGAGGCAGAGTTTGGGACGGAGCGTCATGTGAAGAAGCGGACAGGCTGAGGCTGATAGATGTCAGGTCCAGCTTTCTGGGGGTCAGCTTCTGCTGCTGAGGGTTCACACAGACTTCCTCATTCTCAGGAGTTTTAACAAAAGTCTCCCGGTCGGTCTGGATGCAGACCGTGCGGAAGGATTTGTGTACAAAGTCGTCTCCGGTCCATACAGCGACGTCTTTGAGCTCCCCGCGGCGGCAGGTCCCGACCTGGGAGAGTTCTGCCTGCAGCTCGGCCACAGCGAGCTCCAGACGGGTCACATTGTCCTCGTTCTCTACCTTCAGTCTGGAGAGCTCCTGACCAAACTCCTCCTGGAAACAGTGAAATCACAAAACTCAGCATCAGTAATCTCTTTTAATCTCTAGTGATCTTTTGTTTATCTTCAATAACTGCACTACACCTTTAAAAGTTTCCATATTTTTATTTATACCTATGTACACTTGATTTGAGAAGGAGAGGCAGAACACACATGTTTTTTTAACAACATAAGACAACATAGAAATCATAAATTAGCAATCAGTCAGTCAGTCAGTCAGTCAGTAAGTTAGTTAGTCAGTTCATTTTTTGGCCCCTGGAATCAGGGTAATAATTTAAAAAAAAGAGAATAAGAATAACAAGTTTAAAGGAATAAGAGTTTATACAAACTTTATTTTACATATTCCATTTTAAATGTTCTCCAATTGGCTCTGACTCAAGTTGAAGTATCATCATCTAAATCTACTTAAGCACAAAAATTAAAGTAAAAAAAAGTATATATTATGCAGAAAGAAATTATTTCAGAAATTTCAGAAATATATAAAATGTTTGGATTATAATTATTCATGCAATATGTTCAGCACTTTTTTGTTGCAGCTGGTATAGTTGAAACAAATGGTAATTAATTTATATACTGCTGGGTGCCTTAACCTATCATAATATAACATAATATAGTTAATAAGTAAATTTTGTTTTTTGTATTAAATCATACAAACTTGCAAAATAAAAAGTAAATATTCAAAATAAATATAGTGCAGTAAAAAGCACAATATATGCATACAAAATGTAGTGAAGTAGAAGTATAAAGTACCTCAAAATAGTACTTATATGCAACATTTAAGTAAGTGTTCTAAATTTCTGTGCAGCCAGACTAGCTTTCCCCCTATTTTCAGTCTTGTGCTAAGCTAAGCTAACCATTTGCTTCATATTTACTGAAGACATAAAAGTGGCATCTGTCTTCTCCTTTAACTCTCAGTAAGAAAGCATATATCCCACAGCACATGTTTAAATGAGGCACCATGGTTTAACCCCTCCTGTATCCTTCACACTGACCTGTAACTTCTCCAGCTCCTCTTTACATTCTCTCTTCAGCTGCAGCAGTGCAGCCTGGTGCTCTGACAGGAAACAGAGCAGAAGAACATTTTATAACAGCCGACAGATGTTCATTATTACAGCTGTGCTGCCCGACAGCGCTTTCTCTATCACGGAGGGAACAATAGTAATGTGGCTGGGTACAAGCTGCAGACAAACACATTAAAATAACTGGGAGCCACTTAAGAGCTGAGTCTGATTCTGCATGAGAAAACAAATGTTTGAGGATGTGTTAACAGTACTAAGGTTGACCAGATGGTGGCAGCAGAGCTTCAAATGTAAGACAAACACAGACTGGCTCACAGCAAACGTTTATCTGCCAATGGATACTTTGAACGGTCAAACAGAAAGTGTATTTACTGTCTTGACGGTGTTCACAGGAAGTGAATTTGTGGGTGTGGGTGTACACAGTTTGATCCCTGCTCAAACAAATTTAGGTAGATATTATTCAAGTCAGCTGAGATCATTTGTAACTTTTGACAGCTCATCCGAAGAAAGTTTTAAAAAGCTGTTAATGATATGGACATGCCTGTTAACTGTGACTTAAAATAGGGTTTAAGCTGATTTTGTCTTGTCAAAATAAAAGCCCCAATCATTATTTTGAGAATTATAGTACTTATTAGTTGCAGAAATGTGTAGAAAATATGTCTCAGACTGGTCTGTGGTGTTAAGACAGTAGGCTTGTGTGGTTATTATGGTTTTTAGGATTTAGCAGGATATTTGGAAATTATTTTCAATACTGTCAAAAATACAGATGCTGTTTTTTCAGTCTGTATAAAACTGATAGAGGGATGTTGTAGCTTTTGATGTGTAATGCACAGCAGCCACCACCAAGGCGGGTATTTTTATGACGTATAACAAAACGTGAACATCTCTTAAACTTGGGCTAACCACAGACCTTATTTCAGGCATGTAACCACAAACACATTCAAAATCCTTTACTTTTAGAGGAGACACCCCAGGGTGCTAAGATGCTAATGCTAATGGCGCCCTATAGATCCTGGTATAAATAGCATTGTTAGCTGCGGACCAAGGTTATTATAGTTAACGAGAACTAACGAATTAACGAAAACTGGAATTGAAAAAACATTTTCGTTAACTGATATAAAAATAAAATAAAAAAAAACGATAACTAACTTGAACTGTATTGTGTGATTACAAAACTAGCTAAAACTAACTAAAATTATAGTGAAAATGTCCTTCGTTTTTGTCTTTGTCAACTTTTTTCATACTTCCAGCAGCAGCAGCACACCACCGCAGAATACACATAGGAGAAACACTGCATAAACCTTATTGGTGCTAAGATGGATAAAACCAAAGGAAATAAAGGCAAAATGTATTATGACCTCTTCGAATCTCGCACCAAACACATAGCCCATTATAAAAAAAATAAAGCTAACACTAAAACTAATAAAAACTAAACTAAAACTAAGCATTTTCAAAAACTAAAAACTAAACCAAAACTAGCAAACTCACTCTTAAAACGAATTAAAAGTAACTGAATTTGAAAACATAACTTCACAACAAACTAATGAAAAATCCAAAACTATTATAACCTTGCCGCGGACACCTGGGTGCTAATAGCATCTGCCTTAGTTTGATGGGAATCAGACGGTTCCACAGATACAGAGACTGTATGCTAGTTATTTCAAGAATAAAAACTAAGAACTGAGAGCCACGTTTCCATGGTAACAGTCACTGACATCAGCTGACCAGTGTTTCCATGGTAACCATTACTGACACCTGCTGACCAGTGGCACCGAACGACAGTGAATCCCGTGCTGGAGTCGTTCAGACTGGTTTTCTGTGGACTCGTAGGGTGGAGTTCGTTTACAGAAGCAGTGGAGCTTCATATCATACAGAGCAAACACTCTGCTGCTGCTGGCTGTAATTAACAGTCAGAACAACGTGTTTAACATAATGAATCCGTGTGTGATTTTATTTTCATCTTGGTGATATATCAACTTTATTTTTTAGAGTTTCTTTGCCTGAATTTTGTCTCAAATCTCCACATTTTTAAAACCCTAATAATGATACTAGGCCCTCATTGAAAACTGAAAACCCATCCTTAACACTGTTCCATCCACTTGACTACTTTTACACCGTCCACACGTCCCTAAGTTTTGAAAGTTTGAAAATGATGGTATGTCTGCTAGATAAAATGACACATTACTTCAATTTGACTGTAAAACTACTTTTTTAGCAACACTATCCCTCTCAAAATCCCCCAAATATGAGGAGTCTGTCACTGTATTTCTGTATTTTATGACTTCAAATTCATAATAAGTTATATATATTTATATTTAGTGTAGCTCACTTTTTTTTAATATCTTTATCATATTTACATACTTACTTATTTCTATTTCTATTTCTATTTCTTATACAGGAGCAACTGTAACAAAGTATCATGCTGCAAAATGATAGAAAATCCTCAAAAAAAACAACAAGCAAACAATGGACCCACCCATTAATAAAAAATATTTTTTGAGGTTAAAAATAGTACCTTTTAAATGCTTTTCTATATATTGAATTTTATTGAGGTTAGAAGAAAAGAAAAGTCTTCAAGTCTGCAAACAATGAAACATTTTTTTGACAATAAATATGACATTTGTGCTCACCTGCTTCTGTGTACTTGAGTCCAACTTTTTCCTCTTTAAGTGGCGGCCAGACGGCTTGCAGACGACCAGGAGTTCTCTCCTCTCCCTCTGCTGGGGTCGAAGCTTCAGACTAGAAAGGAAAAAACAAGAGTTCAGCTACAGATTTATAACAAAATCAATTAAAAGTAAAGCAGGACAGCGTCCAGTCATCTCTTCTGTGAAGCCAGCCCGTACTTTGCCATCAGGTGACTCTTTCTTCTCTGGTGTTTTATTGGAGGATCTTTCAAAAAGCGCTCTCAGGACATCCTTATCTGCTTTTATCTTCTTCCTCACAGCCTCCAGGTCTATTTTCTCTGCCGTTGGGTCCCTCTTTAAAGGCTTTGGGGTGAAAAAAGCTTTGAAGGCATCGAATGCAGCCTCTGCACTGGATACAGGAGGTTTGGTGGAGTCAAATGAAACATCTGCATCCTCTTCTGTTTCAACTTCTGTCTTCTCACACTCTTGGCTCTCCTCTATCTCCTCCTGCTCTCCTTCAGCCTCCTTCTCCTCTGGTTCATCTCCTCTCTTCTCCCTGTTCAGGAACTGGGAGATCTGGCCCAGGAAGCCGCCCTGAACTTTAGCGTCCCCCTGTTTCTCAGCGTCCCTCTTGGCTCCCTGAGATGAAGGTTTAATCTGGGCTACGGTGTCGTGCTCGGGCCCGACCACCCCCTTCCTCAGGACCCTCAGGCCGCTGAACAGGGCCGGGAGCTGGATCTGCTTGTCCGTGGGCGAGCCTGGAGAGAAGGTGGCCCGTGTGAAGGTGGATCCAGGTGGAGGGTTATTATCTGCAGATGCAATGAAAACATTGGGGGAGGTGTCGTTGGGGCTGAAGTCTGTAAAAACATCTCTTCCTTCTTCTTCTTCTTCTTCTTCGCTGTCCTCTTCTGTACCTCTCCTCTCTTCTTCTTCATCATTTTTAAAGCTTGAAAAGTCCTTAGTTTCCTCCAGAGGTTCGTCCTCCACTGCAGGACCTGTCCGAGTCACCGTTATCACCACGTGCTTGGCTTTAGGTCGATTTTTCTCAGATTCCTCCATGTCCAAACTGTAAGTGTCGAACTCTTCCTGAGAGTAAACAGCATCTCTTCCTCTCTGTTTGGCTTCTTCTGTGTCTTCCTGCTTAACTGGTGCAACACAATCCCATCCTGTATTTGTGCAGTCTGTTGAAATGTGTTGACATTTTGCACGCACAGATTCATTCAAAGCATCCAGACGGTCGTGAAAACCCTCCTTGCTGCAGCTGTTTACTCTCTCTAAAATCTTATTATTTGTTGTCTGTTTCTGCTCGCCATTTTCAGCGTTTACAGCCAGACTTTGCTGCTCTTTTAGGTTGATTATATTCCTCTCCTCTTCTGTCAAGTCTGACTCTCTCTTACTTATACGTCTCACTGACTTGGAGGTCGTCTTCTCTCCTTCATGAGCCAATATCTCATATGTTAAAGAGTCTCTACTGCTCTCCACAGCATCTTCAAAACTCATACCCCCATTTTTCTTCACATTAAAGCTCAGCTCGGGGTCTCCTCCTTGCATCAAGTCCTCATTCTCCTCCTCTGAGAGGGTCCTGAAAAACTTTAGGATGGCTTCTTTTTGCTCCTCCATCGTTCACAAGTCGCTCGTAAAGAAAGTGGTGACGTTATACAGATCGAAAGAAAGCCTTTCCCCAGGACGTCAACATTGTGGTTACCAGTCAAACTGCTCAGATGTGAGACTTAAGTGCGACATTGTGCTCAGAAAAAAGCAGCGCAGGAAGAAGAAATGGGTGTTCAGGCATGCATTAATTTGTTTAAGTGCTTCCAGGATCATGCAACTTCCACTTCTGCTCGATAAGAAGAAGAAAGATAAGTCAATAAAGTCATATCACCACAAATCCGACCTGTTTCCGCTCCAGTTTGTTGAAAAGAAATAGATTTCTCCGTTCACAGCAACGGCTCCTTCACGTCTTACCGTACAGCTAAATTTACAGTAAAACTGGAGGCAGCTGTTAGTCACTGAATTACAGGAGAGAAATCCACACAGTAATGGAAAAATTATAGTTTCCCTGCTCCACGCCGGCGAGAGTGACTCAGCTCAGCCGCAGTTAAAAGTCAGCTCCAAGTCCTGGTTTCGGCTGCCAAGCTCTGCCTCCTCTCCCCTCCGGCTGCTCTACACCTTCTCTAGTAAATTACCCAGCAGCATCTTGGACGCCACCCTGCAGACTGTCATAGTGTAATCGCAAGCAGATGGTGACTTCAGCCACCGTTTGTGACAACACCCTGACAGATCCGTGAGCCGTGAGGGAGGCCACCCAGAACAGATGGAGGGCCACCACACCCAGAGCTGCAGGAGGGTAAACAGCGCTGCCAGGGATCACTTGTTAAACGTTTTGGCCTGTAAATCTGCGGTGACAGGGAGGTCTCTCAGCTCCCCTGCAGGCTCTGAGCAACACCCGGTTAATCTGGACGTCTTAGTGGGTCCGACCCCACCTACAGCAGACCGTTAATCAGCTCACATTAAATCTAACATACGCTGTGGAGAGGCAGGCTGGTTTCTCAGATTATTGGCTGTAAAAATAAAAGTACTTAGTTCATTGGCAGTGTTATTGGATTAAAATTTACACTATTAAATTCATTGTTTAATTGCATTTTGTAAAATAAGTGATTTGTGTATGAAACTTGCTCTACAAATTAGACTTGCTTTTTTTGGTGCATAGAGTGCATAAACTGAACAAACAGATAAATAAATAGGTTTTCAAGATTAATTTACAAATTAAAATAAAAGAAGAAAAAGTAATGGTAATAAAAAGTGACAAAAAGTAAGAATTATTTTTTTTAAGTCTTGCAGGCTAACAAATAAAGTATAAATTAATTAAGATATAAGATATAAAAATAATATAAGTAATAATTCTCAAAACAAATGTGCATTTAGTGAAGAAGATATTGATACAAAAACATATAAGAAATTAATTAATTAATTCTTAAAACAAATATATAAATTGTTTCACAGTCATGCTGGTGATATTGAACAAGAAAAATTAGAAAAATTAGATTGGAAAAAAATATTTAATTATACATTTATATATATAAATCCATTAAGAAAAAATAAATTCTTAAAAGAAAAAATACATATTTGGTTTGAAAAAGTGTCAAAAAGGTAATAAAAACAAACAATATTTTTTTTTAAACAACAAATTGATTAATTGATTAAAAAAAAGGAGAGACGAATACAAATAAATATATACAACTAAAGTAAACTTAAAAACGATAAAACTCATAAAAGTGAAATAAACTTAAAATACAATAAAACTAAAATAAATATATAACAAATAATGCCCAATAAAGCACTTTCCCATAACAGTATGAGTACAGTAGAGTATAATATTTTAAAGGAGTGTTTAAAGACAGGAAAAAAAGTTCTCCTCAGTTGATATTAAAAAAAAACGTCCTCAGTCACCGGTTCATGTTTGTATTATTCTTAGTTCTCAGGTTCCGCCCTTGTTTGCTTTTCTGATACATTATCAACAGCAGCAGCAGCAGGTGAGTGACTCTGTTCCAGTGTGTCGATACTCTGTGTACCTTCAGACACTCACAGACCTGAAACCTGCAGCAGCTCTTAATCTGTCAATGCTAATAAAGTGCTCTTTGCATTCTTCAGGCAGGGACACTGCTGCCTTTATGTGAGCTGTGTTTATGTAACAGGAATGAATCCAGATAATCCCATGAAATAGTATTAGAATCAGAGAACACACACACACAACACAAACACTGGAGTGGACCCAGCATGAGGCTGCAGAAACACAGTGTGACTGATGTGCTTTGTACGGTGGATCAACATAACACATAGTGTAACTGTAACTGTCAACGCTTTTAACTGACCTTAACTTACCTACTCATATCTCACCTGATTCAGATCAAATGCCTCAATATTTTCTAAAATGTGTTCCACATTACAGAATATTTACACTGGCCAAGGGATATGTTAGTTTCAAAAGTTTATAACTCCAAAAGACAATAACTTGTAAAGATGGAAATGATTTCTGTTGATGTTGGAACCAATTTTAGACAACTTAAAACAAACTGCAGAATGTGACATTTTTTAAATTACTTCTCAACACTTATTTTTATCTTTTAAAAATAAATGAAAAGCAAAAAAATGTTTTTTAAATCTATTTTATTTTTGTTTTTATTGTATTTTTTAAAAATCTAATTATCGTTGCGTTTGTTGTTTATTGCATTTCACTTTTTTATTTTTTTATTTAATTTAATTTAATGAGTTGCCAAATATTGAACTCCTTATTAAACCATGCCAAGCCCTTATAACTTTGTTTTCAAAAGTATTATTATTATTATTATTATTATTATTATTATTATTATTATTATTATTATTATTATTATTATTATTATTATTATTATTATATTATACATATTCTCCACTTTATTCTTTCTAATTTACCTGAATCTCAAATCAGATTTCTGGTGAGCGAATTTACAATTTTAAATAAAATGTCAAAAACTTGAAACCTTAGCTTTCATGTTTTTATTGTGTGATGTTTCAAAAAAAACATCTTATTTGATTGTGTTTATCTTTGTTCTGGTGTCCTGCTTTAGTCTTTCTTTAATCAAAAATAAAATTGCATTTTAAGAATCATTTTAGATTGAACCTCATTCATTCATTCATTCATTCATTCATTTATATATTATTCTTGTGTAAGTGTGTATTTATGTAACATGTGTATGTAAATTGTCTCCACTATATGGTCCACACATGTAAACAGAGAGAAAGATACAGAGCTTAAGAGCTTTAAACCCAGTAAACGACCGTGTCATGCTAATACAGATAACATTTCTTATACAATGAACCTACACAGTCGTATTAAATCCCCCTGTTATATAACCACAAGGAACTCTTTGTATCACACACACACACACACACACACACACACACACTGTACAGCATGAGGCTGTTTGTTGATCAGGACTGTAAACCAAGAGACCAGATTCTGTCTCACTGCAGAGTGAATATGTAGGTTAATGTCATCATGATGCAGCATTATTCATATGAAAAGTGTTTTTTTCAGTAACTGAGAGAATATTTTCATTAAAATTTGACAGAAAGCATCACAGACAAAAGTGCATCTGAGGGCAAACTCACAACAACAACAATGAGACGCAAATACTTTTTTGCAAGTTTTGTGCACGTTTTCAAACCAAATTACACACATTTTACTCTACACTCCCTATATTAAGATCAAGATTACTTTGGCAAACCATCATGAGCCAGTAAGCTGCATTTTATCATGTTATTCAAACTCTACAGCAGCTAATTTAAGTGATTATGTCCTTGGTCATGGTAATAAAAACTTTAAAGCTCCCAGTCTAGACAGCACAAAACATCACAAGTCTTTAAAATTACTCACCAGTAACTCCTGTGGGAGAGGCGTGCATGGCGGTGTATCAACGATGTCATCTTCAGCAGCTGTGATGCGCAGGAAGTCGATGTGTTTTGGTCTGGAGGGATGAGACAGTGACCTGCAGAAGGAGAGAGACTCCTCCACCTCCTGCTGCCAGATCTCCTCCTGTCTCTGCAGAGCCTCGTCTGGAGGAAAGAGAGGTCAAATCGTGAAAAAATTGAAGAAAAAGTGGCCCAAACCATCTGTTCTGATTTTGGCAACTGTAGAGTCCGGCTTGCCAAATATTAAACATAAAATATACTCTAAGAGACAAATTTAAGCTAAAGACACCAGGTGCATCTGAGGAAAACTGCTATTAATCTTTCCTCTGATTATGGGGACAAACATTCAAAATGCTTTTGACGTGAAAAATCACAGCTAAGACTATAAACTTAGCATTTAAGCCTTTAAATAAACTAAAAGCCAAATGAATCATCAAAGAGATATTTAAAAGAGTGACTGATTCTGCAGCCCCGGCAGTAAATCTTGTATATTATGCTGCAGTGTCACCATGAGGATGTGAAAAAGAACTTCAGCTAAAAATAAAAAGCAAAACCAATAACTCTCTTAAACTTTTACATTTCAAAAAGAAGACTAAACACACCTGCTGCACTCTGGTTGTCAAACTCTACTAGTCTGGAATTCAAGTCTGCAAGCTGCTTCAAATTCATCTGACATGTCCTGATAAAAGCATACATCATGCACATACAGCAAGATGTGGCTATTTATAGTATTTCATTAAAATCCCAATCAGCTACATACTATAGGCTACTAGCTGCATGATTGATGCATGGAGCTGCATCCCTGACAGCTGCTGAATATGCTAATTGAAAAACTATTAGAGCTGCCAGAGCACAATGAGACATTTAATTATCATATAAAAGATGTTTAGACTGTGATGATGTCATTTAAATACATGTGTTGTGAAAAACCTTGATGTGATCTATCGTGCTGCCATGCAGTTACATCCAATAAAGTACTGTCAGAAAAGAAAGATATTTTTTGAAATGTACTTGATTATTTTACAGGGTTTTTCTTTTTTTTCTACATGAAATACAAATGCCATAAAAATAAACAGTAAATTACTTTTATTACAAATATTAACTATTAAATAAAAGTTGACATCTGTTAATTAATATAATAGGTTATTAAAGATTTTTTACAGTATTATTCACTTGCTTAACAGTCCTGCATGTTAAATTTCAGTGAATTCTATTCATTAAAAATAATAAAAATGTAAAAAGAAACAGTTAAAAGTCTGACAGCAAAAATTGCCAAACACTTACCATCATATTAAAGCAAAAAAATAAATAAATCTACAGATATACATTTTTTTAAATACTGAAATTTACAGTATGTTATCCATATATTTAAAGAAATCATCTGTAAAATAACTGTTGCTATAATTTGATGCAAAGTGTTTTTTTAAACCATTTTTTATAGTTATTTTGAAAATTCTCCTCACGTCTGCCTTTTCCTATCACACAGCTGCAAGGCATGTTTAAATAAATTTTAAAAATTAAAATTAAAATAAAATCAAAAAAATCAAATACATTTTTAGAGGACAATAATGCTTTTAACAAGTGCCATCATTTTCCACGATTTATTTAGCCTCTGATTCATGATTACGCTGTCATGTTTGTTTGTTTTTTGGGGGTTTTTTTGTGATGTCATTTATCTTTGTTTGTACTTGTATATGTACATTTTTACTTTGCTGCCCCTCTTGACCTGATAAAAGAGATATAATAGGAAATTTGTGGTTAAATAAAGGTTAAATTAAATCTTGTTTAAATTGCTTTAGATGCACATTTAAGTCAGTAAACTGTCTTTTTATCTATTTCTGTTCAGGAATCAGCTTCCTGAGTTGCCTCGGGAGGATTTAGGAGGACGTCAAGGGTTCAGTTCCCTCTGCAGTTAGGCTAAAAATGTACTGTTGTTCCTTCAGGGCAATTTGGATAAAAACATGCTGCGAACACCGGATGTGGTCAAAGGCAGCTCAACCTTGTGGGGAGGATTTTCCAACATTTATTACTCAGCTGGTCACACAGTCCTCACTCTATCTTGTGGGTCCAGAGAGGAAGCAATTCTACAGTAAATCCATCAGTATCATTTCAGATAAAAGCGCAGACGGAGATGCCAGTCGTGTAACTTTGTGTGGACGCCGAACTGTCAGATTAAACAGCTTATGGAAATGTGTTATCTGTTTGACCACACTGAAGAGGAGAACACTGGACTGAGAGAATAAAACCCTCAGAAGACCCTGCGTGTCTTTCTTCCCCTCTCTCTAATCATCATCCTCTAAAGATGTGATGTATTCCTCAAAGCTCAGAGCAATAATCCTATTTGGACAGCCGGGCTTCCTTCTGCACGGCCTGCTCTGGCTCTCATTCCCCAAAAAGTGAATACCAGCTTCAAGCCTCAGTTTTATGCAAAAGTTAGATGACTAGCTTTAAGTTCAAATAATCTTATTCTACACTGTCTGTGAATATAATGTCTATTTAATATTAGATTCCAGCTTCACTGAAGCTACATGATTCTGAAACTTAACCAGCAACTAAAGACTACACTATTATATCAAACAGAAAAAAATAGAGATCACCATTTTAAGATACGATCTGATAGAATAAGACAAGATAGGACAATACACGTTACAATACGATACGATACGATACGATACGATACGATAAAATACTATACGATAGAATAAGATCTGATACGATATGATATGATAGAATAAGATACGATAGAATATGATACGATATGATATGATAGAATAAGATACGATACAATATGAGACGATACGATACGATACGATACAATATGATACGATACAATATGATACGATACGATACAATATGATACGATACGATACAATATGATACGATACGATACGATACGATACGATACGATATGATACGATACGATACAATACGATACGATAGAATAAGGTACGATACGATGAGATAGAATAAGATCTGATACGATATGATACGATACAATACGATACGATACGATACGATAGAATAAGGTACGATACGATACGATACGATACAATACGATACGATACGATACAATATGATACGATACAATATGATACGATACGATACAATATGATACGATACGATACAATATGATACGATACGATACGATATGATACGATACGATACAATACGATACGATAGAATAAGGTACGATACGATGAGATAGAATAAGATCTGATACGATATGATACGATACAATACGATACGATACGATACGATAGAATAAGGTACGATACGATACGATACGATACGATACGATACGATAGAATAAGGTACGATACGATACGATACGATACGATACAATAGAATAAGATACGATAAGATACGATAAGATATGATACTACTATATGATACGATAGACTATGATAGAATACGATACGATGAAAAATTCCAGCCTGACATATTTGATACCATATTTGATTGTAAATCATGTAATCTCTAGAATATGTATATAAAGTTCTTCAAAAACTGCATGAGTTTGTGATGACCTAAAGCAGGGCTACTCAATTACAATTTATCTGGGTCAGATTTTAAAACCAGTAAATGAAGATTGACCAGACATTTTCAGCAGTCACTTTAAAGCAAATGAATGTAGTAAAAAAAGTTTTAATTATGATTTTTTTTAAAAAACCAATTAAAATCTATCAAATCAAGAAAACGTTTTTGGTCACACATATGACACAGAAACATCAAATAAGAATAAAAAAGATCAAACACTCTCACACACTCTGATTGGTGGTGTCGCCACCTGATCCATACATCCGGCCTGATCGCTGCTCATATGCATCTCTCACTAAATATGAGAAGGAAGTGATATGATTACTTCTTTAACTAAATGTGGTTTATATATTGTCTCATATATCAGATTTATGTGTTTGAGGCCTCTGAAGGAGGTTGCTTGGCTGGATTTGGCTCAAAGGTCACTAATTGAAGGTTGGATCTAAAGAATTAAAGAACAGTTTTTTTTTCAAGCAGAAGGTGCCTTAACATTATGCAATATAATCCATATTATGCGGAAAACCTTTTTTACATGAGACAAACCTTCCTCATAATATGCCATAAGTAGCATTAAATAAGTGGTATGGAGAGGAATGTGCAATTTGTCTTGCTGCTCTTTAAATGGAAAATCTGTCTGCCTCAGGTCAGTGCCAGTGCAGGTCTACGAGATTATATCCACATCAGGTGATCACTAGTACTTTATGCATGAGAACACACACACACACACACACACACACACACGGTGGTATGTCATAACCAGCAAGGAGTCATTATTAACAGACTGCCACACATCCTTCAGGTCTGCTTCAGCAGCTGTGGTGAGAAAGAGAGATGGTGTGTGTGTGTGTGTGTGTGTGTGTGTGTGTGTTGGAAAGAGAGAGAGCAGCAGACATCATCAGACTTCAGATTTCCGAGCATTAAAAACAATGTTTAAATCTGACAGTCAGGACTCAGTGTGCGTCTGCTCTTCTTCCTCTATGCTCACTTCACTAACCAACCACTAAAAGTCAATGTCATGCTGTTACACACACACACACACACACACACACTTTCTGAAGGTATTTTGTCCTCTTTAATCCACCGTGCAACGACTAACCATGAAACACAGAATGAAACACAAATGTGACAAACTTCCTTTAAGCGGTGCTGGAATTGTTTTACTTTGGATACTTTAAGTACATTTTTCCAATAATTCTTGTGTAAAGTACCATTTTGAATTCAGACTATTTATCAATTATTTTTAGTAGACTGTTGTACTTTAAATAAATGATCTGAATGAATACTTCTTCCACCACTGACCATCATACACTATTGCTTTCAAAGCTTTTAACTTAATGTATTATTTTACTTTTTCTTTCTTTGTGTGAAGACATGAAAATTGACAAAAAACAATAGCATTAAAAGAAGGAGGATCTTTCTTTCACGAGGCATTGAAGCACTACCGCTTCTGTCCACAGGGAGCACCAAAATCAACATTAAAAAAAAAGTTCCTTCTAGTTTAAACTACATAAATATGACTTATTGTTGCAGTTGCATAATCATCATTATTACCTGAAGAGAGAAGATGATCATAACTGGACTCTGTCTCACTGTTGTGTCCGTACAACAGATTCTGTTCCTTCTTCCTGTTATTCTTCTCATCATTGACTGTCCCACCGCAGCCTCCAGCATCCTGAGAGGGGTCTTCAGCCGAGCTTCTCCACTTCATGTGACACCCAGGATTGTCTTCATCCTGCTGGTCAGTCGAGCTCCGGTGCAGAAAGCTTCGGCTGGACGAGAGCAGAGGGGACAGGATGGGAGACATGCTGGACGGAGACGGGGTTGATGAGTTATTTGGCACAGTCGCAACGAATCTTTGAGAATACGACTGTAGATTCAGAGGCCGTTTTGTTGATTCTGCGCGGTTCGTCTTACGAGAAGTCCTCTCGGCCTCGTCGCTCTGTGCTTTCGCTCCCTCCATCTCCAGCACCTGACGGAGACTCTGACTCAGCGCTGCACCCAGAGCTTGAAGCTCCTCCACCAGCAGAGGCTCGTCTCCGCTGCTCCCTTTGTTCTGGGTCTCACCAAAGCATCCATCTGAGATAAACTGATCCTCACCTCTCCCGTCGCTGCCTTCTCCCATCAGGTCCGAACTGGTGAGACTCACCCGGCGTATGATCCCCTCCACCTCCTCGATCTTCCCCATCACTCTCCGTGCCGCGGCCGTCTTCCCCACCCATTGAGAGGACTTCTCCTCTACACCTTCTGGCTTCTTTTCCTCGTCTGTTGCAGCCTGCAAGACTTTCTGAGTACTGTCTCCTGTCTTCCTAGTGTTGAGGATATTCGTTGAGTACATGTCATTGTCATATTCAGATTTATCCGTGTCAGAATCCTCCTTCACAGATAGATCCTTTCTTTTCTTGCTAGAAACATTTGCATCCGGCAGCTTCACTCTCCAGGCCGGTTTTAGCTCCTCTGCGTTCCTGTTCCTCTCCTCCACTGATGGCACTCTCTCCTTTCCCTTAACTCTCTTCCTCCGGGCTGCAGGAGTGCACATGACCGGCCTGTCTTCCTCTAAATCCCACTCCCCAAAGATAGGAGAGCTCGTTATCCGCAGCCCTCTGGCCTTCAGCGGCGCCCATGGAGACATCTTGAGGTTCTGCTGGAAGCCGAACCCCTCCACTCTTCTCCTTCTCTTCCGAGGGATCTGTAGTCTCGGGGATTTCTGCAAAGCATCCCGACTCTCTGCATAAATGTTGGGCTTACTCTTGGTGCCGTGCTGGTTCCCCATGCTCATGAGACTCTTGCACTCCAAACACAACGGGAACAACTCTGTCAGCCAGAACTCGGAGGACTCATCCAAGGCTTTGAGGGTTTCTTTTAACTCCGTCAGGCCGAATCTGTCTGCTTGACCTCGCTGCTCTGCTCCAGCTGGATCCTCCTCCTTACACTCAGAGGTCAGTCCTCGTTGGTGCTCCTGCGGGGATTTAGAGGGGGGAGATGGGCCCCTGCAGTGTGAGAGGGATGGACTCACACAGCTCCTCTCGCTGATCGGGGTGTACAGGTTCAACGTAGCGCGAGTGCTCTCCATGATGCTATTTGATCCCCACAGATAAAGACGATTCCTTTACAGCTGGAACAGATTCACTGGAGCCGTTTAACCACTAGACGACATGAATCCTGACACAGAAAGATAGAAAAAAGTTCCACACTTGTTTAAAATGACTATATATTGGCATGTGTATCTATGTGCATCTACAGGTTCATCTCAATAAATTAGAATATAATAGAAAAGTTTATTTATGTCAGTAATTTAATTCAAAAAGTGGAAATAACACATTATATAGATCCATTACACACAGAATGAAACATTTCATGTCTTAATTTATTTAATTTAGTCTAATTATAATGATTATGGCTTACATTTAATGAAGACCTAAAATTCATTGTCTCAAAAAATTGTAATATTACAAAAGACCAATTTTAAAAAGTATGTTTAATGTTGAAATTCTGGCCTCTGAAAAATATGTCCATCTATATGCACTCAGTATGATGCTGAGATGCTCCTGTATATCTAGAAGAAACACACATAAGACAGACTACAGGTGGATAGGGTTTAACAGATATCACCATGAAACTTCTGCAGTTGGTTACTTGCATTAATTTTTCTGAAATTGTATGTTTTAAATATGCAAAGGAGACATTTTTTAGGGCTAACTTTTGGTGACTTTAACAGAACTCTAGAGATGCAAATATAAAGAGTGTCATAAAATAAACTCTTCAATGTGTATTCTGGATATTTTCTGTCTTAAAGAAGACAAAATTCTAAAAATCTACCAGATAATTAAAATAACAAGACAATATTTTTCACCTAAAGGCTACACAAAACAATAAAAACCTACAGTGTTTGAATGCATAAAATACCTGAACTGATACACACAAGTACTACCGTTGAGCTGAAACAGACACCACAGTCAATAAATAACTGAATCTCCCACTTTTAAAATATTTTGTTGTAGCTGTTTTAGCTTCTCTGTTGTAGACAAGTGCAGTTTTCAGAGTTCAAAATAAATAAATAAATAAACTAAATCTCTTGTTGATCAAAATAGGAAATTTAAGATGGGCTTAGGGAAGAAGACTTTTTTTTTTTTAGAACTATGTTCTAACAATTTATGCATGAAACGATTAATAGAGAACTGAGAATCGTTGAGGTGCTATTAGTTGCAGTCTGACACTGTGACAGTACAAAAAGACACACAGTGCAGGTTTGTGCAAAGATAACATGCATGTGAAACAAATTCCTCCTTTGACGTTGGTTACCAGTTATGTAACTTAAAGGTAATTTTATGGAAAAATCAATTAACAGGAAACACATGGAAAACTATTTCTGTAACTCCTCTGTGACTCTGATTCACCACCAATAAAATAATCAAATATATTTGGATTAACACAGTTTATGTACATTTACTTCACTTTAAATGAATGATTTTTACCTGTAATTTTACACTTTTTAAAAAAAAATATTATATTTAATTGTTTTCAAAATCAAAAAAACTTAATATGTACATTGACATTTGTAAACACCTCCCTGCCCTCACCCTCACATCAAATAGTCTGGGGGAAATAATAAGTAATGAATTTTAAATATATAAAAATAGAAATTACAATAATAACAACAATTCATTATTATTTTGTTGTTAATATTTAACAATAATAATGAATAACAAAATTAATAAATGAAAAAATAATAAAATAAAAATAAAATAGAAAAAAACTACTACTACTTCTACTACTACTACTAATAATAATAATAATAATAATAATAATTCATCATTATTTTGTGTTTAATAATTATCAATAATAATTAATAACAAAATAAATAAATATATAATATAATAAAATATATTAAATTAAATTAAATTAAACTACTACTATTACTAATAATAATATTAAAAATAATAATAATAATAATAATAATAATAATAATAATAACAAAAACAACAGCAATATATGTTTTTTTAATAGGTGCTTGTCAGTTTATTTATCAATTTCACGCATTCATTTCTGATAATTTTTTACACATGCTAAATATTTGCAGTTACTACTTATATTAGTATAGATTATAACTTGACTTTTAATCTAATTCAATTTTATTTATTTTTCATTTGTTTAGGTAAACAACCTGATGATAAATATAAAAAGTAGGCCTACCTGAAATAAGTGTTTTTGAAAACGTCTAACTGACAATGCTTTAAACAAAATAAGGAGGGGGGGAGACGATTAAAAAATAATATTTCCATTCTCTTTAAACTTCGTCATATGAAAGATTTATAAATAACATAAGTAAGAAAAGTATTTAAAGGTTGACTTACTGGCGTGAGTCGCATCTCTCGGGCAGCAGGTCACTCGTCCATCTGCAGTGACTCTCAGGTGACCGGAGACAACTTCCCGCCCAATGGAGTGACGTACACGACTCTCATCCAATCAGCGCAGTCTGTGAGAATTCTAAAGCCTCCTATTGGCTGCTGAGATAAGACTCACTTCCACTAATCCTCTGAGGACTGTCAGGTACTGAGAGGAGCATATAAACAAACAGACGGTAGGCTCAGTGGGGATTTTCCCTGATCAATCTAATCCTCTTGACATCGATCTACTGAATGAACACAGTAAACCAGCATTAACTGGGTTTTTCTAGTATTCTGGTAAGTGAGTTGAGTTCAGACTGATTTTTGCAATCACTTTTTTCCAAAAGTAGCAGTAAACAATGTGACAGTGTGATACAGAGAGTTGTGTACGCACAAGAAGTAAAAGAGAAGTATTCAGATATTTATAAGTAACATTATTATTGTAGTTTTCAGATTCATCTCCAGGTTTTTATTTGCCTGCATCCAACTTTTTTTTTTTATTGCTTTAATGTTAGACACTGTTCCTTCTGTTTTTGCTATACCATTGCAGTGCCCGTATGTATTCGTATAGTGGGAGATTAAGTAGGTTTTTCAATTATGGCCAAATGAGGTTGTGTGTGAAAGTGGGATGTACAATGAGGTGTAATACTCTTGCGTAGTGTTAATATACAAAGTGTATATTGGGTAATACATGGATGTACATTGAGATATAAAAAGAAAATTAAACTTAATCATTCAAAATGGTTAGACATATATACAAACACAGACATAGGAGGGAATAAGTTTACATGCAGACCACAACAACATCTGTAACTCCATAAAACTTTTCATAAGGTACGCACAACATCCAGCACATACACATTGAACATTGATATTCGCTGGAAACTATTTGAATATTATTGGAAAATCGAACCTTGTAGCGCACTTTAAAACTCTGAAAGATAGGTAGGCTAAATAGATTTACAGATGAGATGAGTCAGGGTGTAAATCCAGAGTGAATTGTGTCACTGACCAGGTGTAGGTCTATCACACAATGGGGCGGAGCTCCCCTAAAAGACGTCTGATCGGAAACAGTGCAATGCCGCAACACGTCCTACATAAATAATGATATATTGAAAAATGAATTCAAAAATCTTCAAAATCGAGGATGCACACCTTCGTGCCATGCGCAAGCCACATACGAAATCTTAGGACAGTCTGACTAACGGTCAGCGAGATATGCACTAGACACACACACACACACACACACACACACACACACACACACACACACACACACGCTTCTTGCTTTTATAGATAGATCTCCCTCCCAAACCGCCACCGGATGACCTTTTGACCCTAAAATCTCGTCAGAAATCATCCAAGATAAATGAGCAGCTCATGGCTTTTGACTGTTCAGCTCTATATTTTACAGATCAGTGGTGGAATGGGACTATCTGGGGGAAAATGTAAGATGTTAAGATATCTCTCTTTCTTTATCAATATTTAGACACTGCTGATTTTTTCCTATTTAAATTTTCACAGAGAGACATAATAATGTTTACCTCTCCTTTGGCAAGATAGGGAATTTTACTTCAATAGAAATCTCTATCTATTTCTCTGTGGCTTAGAGATGTTTTGCCTTCTCTTAAGCTGGAAAGAAAAGATTCTCAGTGAAAGGCAGCTCTCCTATTTTTTTCCTAATTTTTTATTTTTTTAAAGATGAAAATCCCCCATCCCTTTCTTATGTATTTATTTCCCACCCCTATTGACTATTATTATTTTCCTTTTTTTATTTTTGTCTATTTTTTTTCTCTTGTTTTTGTAAGTTTATATATTCTAAATATTCATGCACAGTACACTTACAAGCACCATTTTATTTCCTATACAGAGACACTCTTTTGTTGCTCTTATTGTTCAGGTGGGTGAGGTCCCTGTTTGAGGCCCTTTTGGGGAAATAAATTAATAAATAAACAGCAAAAATGATAGACAGTGTAATGTTATACTTCTGCATTTATTTTATCTTTCCAATAAAAAGATAGATAAATAAAGTTACAATTCTGAATTGCAAACCTACACAACTACAAGTTATACAAGTTATTCATTCAAAATCTTCCTTTCATGTACATGTACTTCCTTTTCATGTAAAAGCAAAATAAACTTAATTAAAAAATAAAAGTACCCATTATACAGCAGAATTCCCCCCTCAAATCTAAATTAATAAATAAGTTAATATTATGTTCATATTGTTTTATCACTACTGATCCGTTGCTATGGAAGCAGCATTTTTTTCATTTTCGTCAGAGGAAGTGGAGCTAATTGAATCACTTTATATATTGGTGGGTAATATCATGTTTATGAAATCTTAATGTTCAAAGTAACTACAGCTGTCAGGTAAATGTAGTGGAGAAAAACACCCAATATTATTAAAATATATATTTCCCACTAAAATGTTTATATTTTGAAGTATATAGTAGGGTTGTCATGATACTAAAATTTTCAACTCAATACCGATACTCAAGAAAATATTCGAAGACCCCAAAATTTAACAGAAATATTTTTAGTAACAAGTAAAATGCAAGATGTAAAAAATTAACAGAACCACTGGTTAAATATTTATAATAAAAAACAGTTGTGTAAAAAGAAACTGCAACTATGATAACAAGCTTCAGATACTCGATACTTTTGAAAATGAGTATCGTATACGGATACAACGTTTTAGTATCGATACTTTTTTGAGTATCGATACTTTTGACAACCCTAGTATATAGTAAAGAAACGTGCAAAGGCTCAAGTACCTCAAAACTGTCCTTCAGTGCAGTACTTAGTAAATATGTAAATAACTAATTCCAGATCTAACTGAGATAAACAGGATTAAATAAAGTTGCTTCTTGTGAGTTCAAGCCAAAGACTTTATACATAGAGCATATTCTCCACATTAACCTGTCAAACGTGTGAGCCACATCTGCCCTCCTGCCTCCTCCTGACTGTGCCCTCTATATAGGTCAGCGGTGCTTCCTGCTGAGCTGCCCACCGGTCAGTGCGTGCACCGCGCTAATCTGACCAACTGGCCAGCTGTCTGTGACGGATTACAGACGTTTAAAGAAAGCAAACAGCTGTTAACTTCACTGGAACCACAGTGACGACATCTTTACAGGTAGTTTTACTTTTGTGCTTTTACTCCGGCCTGCTTCTCCAAACTGGAGGCGTCCTGACCGCCATCGACTGTATAATTCACTGATTATAGAGAAGAACCTCATACAACCACACTAAACACAATACAAACATTTTAAAGTGTCACTGGCTGAGATTTTTGGTGGTTTAAAAAGTACAGTGCACAAAACTGTTGGGGCATTCATAAAGCATGAAAACATTATAGAATATATATGTTATTTCGTGTTTCTATGGTTGTTTTTGCAGATATTGATTTGGTTTCTGTGCAGTTGTTTTGCATGTCTTTTTTAGTAGTTTTTAGGTTTCATTGTTGTAGTTTGAATCTCTTTCTGTTAAATGCCCCTGTTTCTCAACAACACAGTGCTTTAACGTTAATAACAGAGTCACTGGTAATTGTTTCTGCTAATTTCAAATGACATGTACAACTGATATTGACTTATACGCCTTATATGTCATTTTCTTCTATTGGTTTATCACAAAAACCCACAATATCAGAATATCATTCTGTATCAATTGGGAAATTTAAATTGTTTATTGACTTTTTTAAATAATTTTTTTCAGCTAGTACTAAAAGTACAGTTATTTTTGTGTCTCCTTGTTGTTATCTTTGCAGCTTTTGATTTTGTGTTTCTGTGCAGTTGCTTTGCGTGTCTTTGTAGTAGTTTTTATGTTTCTTTGTGGTAGTTTTGCATCTCTTCATGGTTTGTATGTGTCCCTTTGACTCACATTTTGCAGATAAAGGCCCATAAATAAACACATTTGGGCCCTTGTGCATGCATAGGCCTGTTTAATAGTAGCAAAATGGCTAAATGTACATATTGGTTTTGTAAAAATCGACATTTTCTAAGACATATTATTTCTTATATGCTAATTGAGATGTTTAAACAAGTCAGATTCTGGTTTTAGTTGCTGCATTTTGAGTTTGTATAAGTAGAGTCATAAACTGTATTTTCAGTCTATTTGTAGTACACAAAGTTACACTTGTAGTTCACTTTCTAACCACAAGATGTCAGTGATGTCTTGGCAGGAAATCTGATCTAAAGCTGTTTTTTTCTTGTCTCTTGGAATGAGTCCATATGAAGTGCACATATGGACAATTGGCTGATATTAATTGGGTTTTTGCTCTGTAAGACACTGAGGTAGATACAATCAAGATAGCTATTAATGGATGGATAATCTGCATTGCATCTATATGACTTAATAATGAAGTTCTACTGTGTTATAATAATAGTTTACACCTAGGCTAAATTACCTTTATATAAGCTTTATGTTGTGAGATGATTTGAAGTGGAAACTACAATTTTCTTTGAATATCTACCTTCTCTTAACTGGAATCTAGAAAAAAAATATTTTTGCATCTTACTAACATTATTTTATGAGTCTAATTAATGTTTAAATCAAGTTAAATTAATGTCTGTGTGGGCATGGAGGGGAAATGTCCCTGTTTCCAAGCAACACAGTGCGTTAAGGTTCACTGTAAAGTCACTGTTAATTCTTAGACTTTTCCTATAAAATCATATATTCGAACCAACTTGAGCATAAATAAATATTTATAAAAAACAAATTGAGTGTGAGTTCACTCTAATAAGCAAAGCAAACAAGCCACTAAGTTAACAAGTGAGCTGACAAACAAGTATGGAAACAGTAGTGTATGTAAAATATAGGGAAATATGCAATTAAGTAAGCCAGTTAGTGTTCTTAATAAGCAAAGAAACAAGCAAGATGTATGCAAAGCTCAGTTGATCCGTTATTTGGTCAATAAAATGTCAGAAAATAGTGAAAAATGTTGGTCAGTGTTTCCCAAAGGTTAAGAGGAGCAAAGAAACCAGAAAATATTCACATTTCAGAGGAAAGAATTGTGACTTTTTTTAGTACTCAAACCAATTAATAGAATATCAAAATAGTTGGCGATCAATTTAAGAAATCACAGCTAATCGATAAGTCTTTGCAGCTCTTGTTGTGTGAGTTGTTTCCTATCCTAAGTATACATGTCCAGTGGTGGAAGAAGTATTCATACCCTTACTAAAGTAAAGCATTAATAGCACCCTGTGAAATTACTCCACTATAGGCTAAAAGTCCTGCATTCAAAACAAACTTTAGTAAAAGTACAAACGTATTAGCACCAAATTGTGTTAAAGTATCAAAAGTAAAAGTACTTGTTATGCAGAATGGCCAGGTTGTTGATGTATATTTCACAGTCCATAAACAGTTTTTAAAATGGACTAAAAATGTTCCTTTTTAGCAAAACTTTTGGTTCTTCCCCTTTGGATGTTTTTTAGATTACTATTATTATTTTTGTTTTTAGCAATTTTTCTTTTTTTTTTTTCATATAATAAGACTGTTATGATTTTAACCTGTAGCAGTTCTACATTTCCTTTAATGTAAAGTGCATTATAAAGAAAATGTATTATGATATTATTATTATTATTATTATATTCCAAATATATTATTGAATTATTATTATAAATTATGCATTTTGTAAGAGCCATTTTGATTCTGTCAAGGTAGGGTTTATTTTAACAACTTGAAATACTGTTATTAATTTAATTTATGAGTCATTTTAATTCATCACATGATTTCAAGTTAAATCTTGACCTGAAAGTAACTAAAGCTGTCAGCTAAATGTAAAAAAGTACAATATTTGACTTTAAAATGTAGTGGATTTGAAGTATAAAGTTGCATAAAATGGAAATACCCAAGTAAAGTACCTCAAAATCGTTCTATAGTACAGTACTTAAGTGAATGTACTTTCTAGACTGTACATGTGTGCAAGTGTGAAGTGGGAGAGTGCAAACAGGGAGACAGAGCTGCCAATCAAATCTACCCTCTGACCACCATGCGTCATTGTCAGACAGGGGGGAAAAACTCAATTTTGCAGAAGGGTGCATTTTAAAAGTATTTAAGCTTTTGAGCAGCAGCAGCAGCAGCATCTCCACCGGGGCTTCGTCCTCTGATGCCCCGGCTCCGTCCGCCTGCTGCTCCGCACTGCTGCTGCTGCTGCTGCTGGCGTCTGGGCGCAGCGAGGAGGGGGAGGAAGAGGAGGAGGAGGGAGGAGGAGGAAGAGGGGGTAGGTAGGTGGGAGAGGAGGAGGAGGAGGGGGGCTCGGCCGGGCTGCCCTATATGGCTGTGGATGAGCTGTATGCTAATATCGGCTTGAGAGGCACAGCATCGCGTTTCTGCCGGCAGTCAGTGGTGGCTTCCAGAGTCTGAGCAGGCTCCTTCACAGCCATGGCTGAGGGCGGAGAAGGGGAAGACGAGATCCAGTTCTTGAGAACTGTAAGTAAAACATAATTTCATCCGTGCGTTTCCAGTTTGTCGCCAATTAATTATCAGAGGCGGCGCGTCAATTAACTAAACCAACCTCCCCGATCCAAGTTGGATTATTGTGGAAGTTTTTTTTTTTTTTTGGAAAGAAAATGCATCGTCAGGGTTTGATTTTTGACTTGTGCATGAATGATGATGATTTTTTTTTTTTTTTGGTGGGTGGGGGGGTGAAGTTGCCGCAGGTTGCACGCTGCGCCCCGCGGCCACGGCGCACCTGTCGACAGGACTCTTGATGTGGGGAATCTCAATGAGACATCCCGTCTGCTGGTGCAAGGGCAAAAATGACTTCACACTCTCTTGCCATTTCATAACACATGCCCCCCCTTCTCATTTTCCACCATTCATCGCTTTCTGATCTGTCTTGTTTTTCTCGGGAACGCCTTGTGCAGAACATTCATTTTCTTACTTTTTTTTCATGGACGTATTCTGCTTCTCCGGAGAGAAGAGTTTCAATAAGTTGTGCTCTCACACACAAGCCACCTCCTGCTGATTACTATTTTAGTTGTTTGACGCAGATTGCTTACGCTGTCCCTGCTCGATGTGGTTCTGCACAGCAGTTATCTTGTAAATGATATGACAGCTTGTATGTTGGTGTGGTGGGAATCTTCTTCTCTGGCCTCAGGAGGCTTTGTGACCCAGGTGTTGCATGAAGAACAATAACACATGCAACACCTGCTCACCACGGAACTGGTTTTAAATCATACTTCTGCATTTATTTAATAGCCTTTGGTTTATTTTAATCCTGCACATTTTGTAGAAGGTTTGAATCAGCAAATATCCTGTAAATGGTGTAATTTCTAGTGTTATTGGGATTAAATCTTGTCCAGGACCCCCATGTCTCTGGGACCCCAATTTCAACCATCATAGATTTATAATGGGCAACTTTTCTGATGTCACAGCAGTTTATTTTGACTTTATTTGTTGGTTGAAATCTGTTGTTTTCTGCTGTCTGAATTTCAATTTACTTTTGCAAGGTCTGTATCTGTGGTTTTGCATGTTTCAGTCGATTTGATAACCCAAAGTAATCTAAATCAGTACACATTTTGCAAACAGTGCTGCTGTGATTTAGTGATTTAGCATTATTTTTCTCAGGCAACTGTTGGCTTCCATTCATTTCTGTATGATATGAAAAACCTAGTGTCTACTCTTGGAACTTGCTGGAGTTTAATAGTCACATCACAGTTAACCTCAAGTTGTTGCAGACTTTAACTTCACAGCCATGATAAAGTACCATGGACCAAAAAATGGCAAACTGTTCTGGTCAAGTTTTGACTTGGCACCAATGGATTTTCACAGCAAATGGAGAAACATAGAAGCTAATGGCTGCCTGGAACTATAGAAAAAATACACTGAAAAAGAAAACAAACAGAGCTACTCCAGTGATAAAGTGCAACAGGTCGAGGGGCTTTAGAGCAGCAGCAGAGGCCAACATCTCTATAAACAGATATCTGCAGATGAAGGCAGAATCTGCAGGCAACGGGACAAGATATTAGTATCTGAAGCATTCTGGTTTCCATTTGTAGTCCGAGTAGTATTGACCAATCATGTTGGGGCATGCTTTGAATGCAGGTAAACAGAATGTACCAAATGTAATCACAGGACCAATCAGCTATCGTCTCCGCCGAGGAGGGAATATTTTCTGGTTGTTTTTTCCGTCTGTCTGTCAGCAGGATTACAGAGAAACTATAGGCCTGATTTTCATGAAAGTTGGTGAAAGGGTGTAGCACGGGCCAAGGAAGAACCCATTAAATTTTGGAGTGGATCTGAATCACACAAAAACTTTGCGAGATAGGGAAGTTGTGCTGCATTCATGTGGCTCTGTTTATAAGAGAAAAAATGAGTTCTAGACTGGAAAAAATGCCCTTCGAGTTCACTTTTTATTAATGTATCTGCAGTCATAGCCAGATATCAGCTCAAAGACATGAACCAAAATGTTGTCTGGTTTTACTAGACCTACAAAAAGTATCAATGAAGTTGCTAATCGGATTGTAAACAATGTCCCCCTGAGAAATATTTGCCATTGCCGTCAGAGGCTAAACTGTCAGCCTGAGATTGGAGATATCCTGAATCCTAGTTGTTTGTTCCTTGATCCTACATTTCCCATAGTGCAACATGATATCCCTCATTAGACCCCTTTGCCTAATTTAGAAATAGAGTATACTGCAATTTTGAGACTGTATAATACTTTGTACACAAATTAAACTATTACTACTCAGACTACTACTCCTTATCTGTAAAATGTGACTCTTAAAGGAACTAGAACATGTCGGTTTAAGTGACTTTGTTTTGTTTTTCCATTGACGTCTATTTGGCTGCAGGCCTGACAGCAGTCAGTGCTCTCCTCTCTCATTGCTCTGAGCTGTTGAGATACACATTACAAACATTAATCTATATGTAATCCCTGTGAAGGCTCGGCTGGTTGTTAGTGCAGCCTGTACTTCACAGCTCCTACTATTTGTGATGCCAGTGATATGCTGACCCTCGCCTCTCAGATTCTACTGTCACAAAGGCATCCTGCTTATTTGATGACAACAGCGGTTTGAGAGGGGAGGGGGGTTCCCCTGAGGTCCACAGAGCCTTGTTATCAACCCTCAGCGGTGAGAGAACCGTGCCCTCAAAGGACGCCTTAAAATAAGAGCGCTAATTGAAACACAATATATTACAATCTGAACATTATGGTACAGCTGTTTGTTAATGTAAGTTGCATTTTGTTCCAGTTTGGGGAGGCTTCGGGGCAAAAAATGTGGTGGAATTTGCAGCTGTTGTCAAGTTTTTTTCGGATATTTATAAGAGATAAAACTGCAAAGTCCCCTGTTATTGGATACACGTTTCAGGTGTTGACTGTCAGGTGTTGACAGACGTCCAGACATTGTGATTTAATTTCAGGACGGACGCTGTCTCACCTTGCTGTTGATGTGTAATGTTGGGAAAGCTGGCAGCGATCGGAGCTTCTCTGTCAAAGGAAACTGAGGAAAATGTTACACCTCCGCTGCAAGATGAAGATCACAGTCCGTTCTGTAACTTTATAGACTCACACCGAAGCTGATAATGGACATACAAAAGTTTTAATTAACGGCAAAATCAACTCTCGGTGCATTGAAACTCTATGCTCACTGATGAGGAATTACTTTTCTTTGACATTAACTCTCCAGAGGTTTAATCCTGAATGGATAGATGTCATATTTGAGTACATGTTTACCTTGGTTGGTTATCTTAAGAGAATGATCAGTGTTCAGCTTTAATTTATGCAGGAATCAGAAAATGTGCAAGTCATTTTCTCAGTCTGCTAACTGCAGCATTATGAGAACACTTTATGTGATAATTTCAGTGGCATCAGATAATGATGTGTAGTCACCTGTGATATTTGTTGGTTGTGTTGCTGCGTGAAACACTGATTTTATACCAAACAATGAAGATGAATCTTGACTGAAATGACTGCAGCACATTGTCATTGTGAGGTGAACACTCTGTAACCAGATGATTGACATGGTTGATGTTTGAAATGACTAATGTCACTTTGGGTTTGTGGTTTGTGATGATGATAACAACAAAAATAGCTGATGAGAGTTTAATTTAAGAGCTGATATCTAGCCATTTTCCATGGTTTTTATTGATAATAACCAAAATCATTATCAAGAAAACCATGGAAAATGTCTAGATATCAGCTCTTAAATTAAACTCTTATCAGCTATTTTTGTTGTTATCATGATATTTGTCCAAACAAATGTACCTTAAGTTGTACCAGTCATTAAGATTAACAAGAAATTGAAGAAAACAAGGCTCTAATAATTTTTTCCATGAGTGTAATTGAGCCTGAATACAACCTTCCTATACTTCTGTCATAATGTTGAGACTGGTCTCCCTTCAAAAACTTACGTTTCAGACTGTAGTCTGCCTCCCTCTATAGCGGCTGTAGTAATTATCAGTGACATCGATGCAGAATTAAAATGCCAGTAGACATTCGACTTTCACTGAGGAGAACGGGGTTTGTGTCCCATGTGAAAACCAAAGTAAACAATGTGATTTTAAAAACCCCAAACTGTGGTGCCTCACATTTTGTGCATCACATTTTTGTGGAACTATGTCACTTTCGGTAGTCTCGTTCATTTATTTACTGTTAAAACCGTCTTTTATAATGCTTTCTAGCCTAAATTCAATTAAACTTTGCAACAGCAAACCTCACATTTATTTTGTAGTCACGTTGTCCTTGTAACTTCTTCACTTCACTGCATTTATGTACATTTTCTGTACTTTTAAAACTGTATTTTATAACGCCTTGCCTGGAAGTTCTTGCCCTAAACCTAGATCAGTGATCGTGTATCCTTAATTAAACAAAACTGCAGCCTTTTTTTTTTACAACTGTGAACTGTATATGTATGTATAATGACGTGTGTGCTATTTTTAGAGCGCTCTGCTCTGTACTGTGAAACGCTCATATGTGTGGTATTGACAAACAACTTATTCTGTCTTATACACTCTAACTTCCAAATTTGAGAAAGTGATACAGATTTATGAGTAGAAAACTTGACACATGGTGCTGAACTGAATTTCAACTTAATGTTCAGGTCCTAAGCTTTCAGATAATGTACACCACTGTTGTGTGGTCTCTGCTGTTGACCTGCTATCTCCCCTTAAAGAGCTCCTGTCCCCCACCTAAAAAAAAGAAAAAAATGGCTTTATGTGGGTTGAAGTAGATATCAGTTGTGAAGACAGAAATTGTAAATTATTCTGACACGTGTGTGTACACATACTTCATGCCAACCTTACATAAGTCAGTGCCCCACTTTAGCCACCCGGTCTAAAAAAGTCTGGATACGCCACTGCTGCACAAACAACATCTCGTACACGTCTGTGTGTCCTGGAGGGGGATCCCTTCTCTGTTGCTTTCTGAGGTTTCTTCCATTTATTTTTGTTGAGGAGGTGTTGTATGCTGTACAGACTGTAAAGCCCTCCGAGGCTAATTTGTGATTTTTCGGCTACATAAATAGCATTGAGTCGAAACGTTACCCATGAAGATCAGTGTTGTCAGGGTTGTTGTAGGCTTATTATATTAGAAATTATATTATAAATTGAATGAAGAAGAAGGTATATTTGTACGGCTACATTGTAAAACTTTTCAGTGTAAATGTACAGTAATTAACTGAAAGCCACTTTGCCTACAAAGTGCTGTTTTTCTTTTCTTTTTTTTCTTTTCTTTTTTACAGTTTTTTTACTGCATTTTAGTGTAATACTAAAAATAAATTTGCAGTATATGACTGTATTACTGTAAATCTACAAAACAATACTGTTCACAGTTTTGTCAGTAACTTACTGAATATTTACAGTACACTGTAAAACTTTTCAGTGTAAATTTACAGTAAATTTTAAATTGTCACCTGTCAATAAAGTGCTGTAATCACATTTCCCCCTCCTCCAGATTTTATTGCAACATACAGTCTGACACTGTATGACATCAGTGCAGCAGAATACAGTTCAGATTTCACTGTACATATTAAAGGTTTACAGTGTAATTCGGAGAAACCAGCAATAAAAAGTCTTAATTTAGATTTAAGTTTAAAATCTTCAAAATTAGAAGTCTACTTTTGTTTACTTCTGTCTGAAATTAGAGCCCTATTGTGTCTAAAATGACTGATTGATTGTGGTAAATTTCCACAGTAGTAAACTGTGTGTAAGTGCGAGGAGGGAAAGCTTTGCAGGAGTAGCTACAGTTACTAAGAGGGGTCAAACTAAAGGTCAGCAACGGCTTACTTTCTTTTTTCTTTTTCTTTCTTTTTTAGAGATATGTAGTTTGATTTTAATAAAGTTGTCCAGGTGAGCTTCTGTTGCTCCTTTTTTTTAAAATTAGGTGGTCGAGGCTGGCAGTCCACCAGTGGCTCCTCAGGGCTTATTTGGAGTTTATGTTGTTCTGGAAGCCTTCTGCATACCAGGGCGAGGACTCTGGGGGTTTAAATTTAGCCTTTTTAAAGATGATGCTTCCACAGCACATACAGCTCTGCTCCCCTGGCACTGCACCACACCGGGAGAAGAGCTTGAGTCGGGGCAGCACAACACCAGCGACTCTTTAACACCATGTTTATGGGGATAAAGTAGCATTTAGAAATTAAATGCTTGATACCACATGATAATATGCTGTGTGCTCTGAAGCTTAGTATGTCAAAGTGATGGACAGTGTCACTGAGACTTCGAGTTAAAAACAGAAAGTGTTGCACTGAATCGATAAATGAAACCAACTAATGATTGTGGTGCAACTTCTGGTGTGCTGTGCATGGACAGGTGTGATTTTTATTCTTATTTTAATAGATTATGATACAATAACTGTGTAATGCATGTAGATGACCAGAGGAGATTGGAGTCATATTTTGGGGGTTTTGAACTGTGGTGACCTGCAGGTTTTTTTGGCTCTTAAGCTAAAGGGATGGCAACATAATCTTGTGTTCTGATGAATGTTGTGATGATGGCAGTTTTGGTTGAGCTTCTCAGATGTAAGTGGTTAAAGAGTTGTCAAAGTGAGACAGGAGTGTTGAGAGTTGAGTGTCAGTGAAAATTAAGAGGGGTAATAAAACATTGCAGGGTCAGCCAGCAAACAAGGATTATTCAAAATTAGTTAAAATTGTTGTTAATCAATATTTATTATTTTTTCTTCAATTTCTTGCTGCAGATGTGAGGTGATAGTGTCATTTTATTACAAGCTGTTGTTACACAGTTAAAATTGGTTCACTAAAATCACACACTAAAATAATGTTATTTAAATGTTTTTTTAAAATATGTTTCTTTTTATTCCCTATCATTTATTATTATTATTATTATTATTATTATTATTATTATTATTATTATTATTATTATTATTATTATTATTATTATTAATAATAATAATAATAATAATAATACATTTGAATTAAAAGTGAAATGCATAATAATAATAATAATAATAATGATAATAATGAGGTTAATAATAATAATAATAATTATTATTATTATTATTTTAAATTATTATTCTATTTATTTATTTATTTATTTATTCATTTATTATCATTATTATTATTATTATTATTATTATTATTATTATTATTATTATTATCATTATTATTATTATATATTTGACGGTGTTGTGATTGTTCAGGGTGGAAGGAAGTAGTTTGATACTTATTGATGGTAGTTTATATCTGGGGCTTTGACAATGTTTTCATGATAATGTTAAAATAGTTCGATAGCAATATTTATTATTTTTTTCTTCAATTTCTTGCTGCAGATGTGAGGTGATGGTGTCATATTTCATTGCAAGCTGATTCGACACAGTTGAAATTGGTTTGCTAAAATCACACTAAAATAATGGATTTTTTATTATTAATATTTTGTTTTTATTCATTTTATACATGATACATTGCATTATTATTATTATTATTATTATTATTATTATTATTATTATTGTTATATTTTGAGATGTTGAGATTGTTCAGAGTGGAAGGAAGTCATTTGATACTTTTTTTTCTGTGAAAAAACTATAGCAATTTAACAGAGAAAATAATTTTAAACTCTGTTACTTTTGGGGAGGATTGAACAAAGCTTTTTATTTTGCAGTGGTTTATATCTTCTTCTTTTGGGGGGCTTTGACAATGTTTTCATGATAAATGTGTCGCTTTTATTGTTGTTGTTATTGTTACTATTTAGTTCTTTTTGTGATTATTTATTTCAGTTATGTATTATTGTTTATTTGATTTAACATGCAATAAAAGCATAAAGTATGTAAGCTGAGGTAAAATAGTGTCTGGAAGTTCATATAAATAAGTTTTTAAAGAAGAAGTGTAAAGAAAAGTTAGACTGAATATTAGATTTGAGCATATGGCTTCTTCTGATTGTTGGAAATTGAGTCCAGATATTTCACCTGTGCTGACACAACCTGAATTAATGAAAAGTAAGAAGCACGATGGACTCATAAAATCTATACCTCAGAGTCCTCTTCCCAGCACAGTATGCAGCACAGTATGCACCATTTACTATGTGGCAATATGTGATGCCCTTATAAAGTTCACCTCTTCAATCAGAGTTGGACAGACAGCCAGAGAGAGAGAGAGAGAGAGACAGTGAGAGGGAGAGAGAGAGAGAGAGACAGTGAGAGGGAGAGAGAGAGAGAGAGGCAGCGTTGTCCTGCGGCCTCAGTTGAACCTCCCTCAGATTGATTCAAATTGAATGGGAAGGATTTCCTCTGTATTGATTGAGCAGGCTGGGATGGCAAAGCAACAGTGTGTTCGTTGGCAGCTCTAAGCTGGCCGGCGCTGAAGGACAGCGAGCGTGCTGCCATCCCCATCATTTAAACAACCTTGATGTAATGGTGGCAGGACCTTACGTCACTATAACTCTCACTATAACTGTGTAAATGGGATGTGAGGGGTTCGACCGGGGCGGCCCTGTTTAGTGAAATATCAGAGTAATTGATCATTTAGGGTGACATTATTTGTTTTAAATATTTCATGTGGGATAAGTGCCTTTTTGAGGTCCCATTAAAATGTATGAATTTGTTTGAAGATGTGTGAAAACTGGCTTCTGATGGAGATTAAAGGGATTGTTTGGATTTTTGTTTTAAGTGGGGTTGTATGGGGTCTATAGTAAGTTTATAAGCTACAGTGAATGGCAGCTCAGCCCCAGTTTGGAGAAGCAGGCAGGAGAACGACAAGAAAGTTAAGCATAACATGTACTGCTGTGGACAGGGGCGGAAGGAAAAAGTATTTTAGACAACTTAAAAGTCAATATTAATTTGAGTGTACACTATATTTAGACATTGTTTAGACTATATATTTATTTTTTATCACTTTACCTTGCAGTCAGACAGCCCTGTTTAAGTTGATAGGGGAATTCTTTGAGGCCACCAGACTCCATTGACAAAAACGGTTATTTTACCTTGCAGAACACAGGAGTTGCTTCTCTACTGCTGCCTCAATTGTTGAATTTGTTTGTGTTATTGTATGACTTTGGCGAATCTAAACTAACCCCTTAAAACACCAAAGTCACACAGTAACACAAGCAAACTATGTTATTGAAGACTAGCCATTACTTTGTTCTGCAAGGTAAAATCACTGTTTTTGGCAATGGAGTCTGGTTTGAAGTATTAAATGTGCTATTTAAATAAACTTGACTTGACTTGAAGAGTTCCCCTGCAAACTCTTGTCTGGTGGCTTTGAAGAGAGCATAGAGGGATATAATAACCTCAGTTCTCTGATAAGATAGGAGATATGCTATCTTATCTTTCCATTAATCCATGTCTTATTCTAAGCTTCTGAAGTACCTATAAATTATAAAAGTAGTGAGACAAGGCTCTTTGTCGTTACAGCCAGTGTGTGCCCTCAGGTTTGGCCTTATCTATGTGTTTATTTCTTAAATACTCTAAATCGATAAAACTGATCTTTTGGCCTGTTATGTTAAGAATACAAGTTACCTATTACTTATTTTTCTTTTTCTACTAAAATCTAACTAATGAGCAAATATTATACTTCAAAATCAGTACCTTGTTTTGAATATTGGCCCAAAATGCACTTAACTCAACAATCTCATTCCATATTTTGTGCATCAAGTTTCATATCATAAGTCAAAATACAAATTAAATTGACATTGATAATTTAGTTTCAGCAGGAATGACAGTGCAGTATGTTGTTGTGGTGGTTCAGACAGAGTTCGCAGTAAAATACCAGTTAGAGCAGCAGAAACGTGAGTGGACTCTCAACACAAATAATTACCTTCATTAATCAGCAGAGGACTGAAAAAAGGTGCAGCCTCTTAGCTTTTTGAGTGTCCCTCAGGTCACTCGGTTCATTTTCATTTAACACCTACATGGTGAAGTTTGTTGTCAGCTCTGTGGCCATAATGGTTCTCTTATAAGGGCCAGTTAGGATTGTTTGTAGCCTTCATTAATCCAACTTTAAAGGCCTCTGAGTGTGTATTTTCTCAATCAGCTTCTTACTGCCTATAATGGGATCCTAGATGAACACATAACTTTCTGTCAGAGTTTGAACAGCCTTTGGTTGTTTCTATTGACTGGATATAAAGATGGTCTCTACATCCTTCCACTGTACAAATGCGAAGCCAAAATATCCCAGATATGGTGCTGCCATCTTGCACTGTTGATGTCATTTGAATCCAGAGTCTACGCAGCACTGATCAGCTTCTGGAGCCATAGTATTGAGGTCCCGCCCATACGTCCACCTGACCAATTACAAGTCAATCACAGCTGTCAATCATGACATTACACCCTATTTTTATAGAATCAAATTAATAATTAAAACCAAATGTATTATACAAATAAACACTTGAACAAACATCAGTGTGTGATAAAAACTACCTAAAATTACAGAAACTATCTTTGCTAAAATTATATTTGACTTGTTTTGACTTAAGTTGAGTTTAAGTTTGGCTCATTTCCCATCCATTAACATGGAGGGGGCGGGGTTTATGACCTATACTGCAGCCAGCCACCAGGGGGCGACAGATATGTTTTGGCTTCACTTTTGGGGAGCTGTTATGTCACTTTTTTTTTTGCTAGGTTGAGGTAGGTGGGGCTAAGCTTTGCATGCACCAATAAGAATTCAGTATTTTAATTTAGTGTGATGTCAGTTGGGGGGTTGTTTGGTCACTGTCAATCAAAGATGATTTCTGAAACCACACCCACACAGTCCCAGTATTGCAGATATGTTGAGTTTTTGAGTTTTACATAAATTCTACTGAAATGTTCTTCTTAAACTTGGTTGCTTATTTAGTTGTTAAAATGTAACAGGAGGAGGGGATTCAATTTTCCCTAAACAATCACCAGAGACTTCTGCCTGTTTTTAGCTCTTCTTTTGGTTTTCCTTTAACTCCAGGGGGAAATATCTGGGTCTTTAGCTGCTTAATGTTCAACTCTGTCTCTTTGTCTGCTGTTTGGTACTGAGTAGGTTTTGTATGGAGGGATTTTTAGAGTTTTTTTAATGGAAACAGATGCTTTCTGCTGTCAAAAATGGCACCATGAGGGAGTTGAAAGTGACCCCACACAGTAAAATTCTGGGTCAAAGAGCAAACATTTGAGCTGAAACTCTCATGTTTTCAATTGATATATTATTATTATTATAAAAATAATGATTATTGGCACTTTTAGATTTGAATCCAAGTTTTTCAGAGGTACTAAGCCTCTTGAATATTGAAGCTCTTCATACAGTCAGTGAGGAGCTCTGCTGGTGCAGTTCGCTGCCTTGCTCAAGGGCACCTTAAAGTAATGACAAAGAGAGGATTAAACATCAATCACTCCAAAACCCAATTTTCTCTCCACCAGGAAATTATCCATTCTTTAAAGTTAATGGTCCCATTTGAATTATTTTCTGACAGGACAGGATTTAAGGATGTTTCACTTTGGGGTGAAAACATGATCTGTTTGTCATTTTGCTAATAACTCACTCATCTTTTAGTTTCTCAGTGAGCCCAGAAACGTCTTTAGAAACACCATTCTCTATTTGCTGTGTGCATCCAGCCACGACAGCTGCAGTCGAGAGATGACATCTTGTAGCCTGATGGATCTGGAAACCATTTCCAGGCCTTGTAGGGAGGGAGGCTTACCTTGTCACAGACTGCCGCTGATGTATTGTGAAACACTTAAATGCTCATTGAATTTATCTTGTGTCACGTCCACTTATTGACCCGTCGCCGTTCTGTCTGTCTGAGGAATGAAAATCTGACCTCTGTGAAATCTATTTTTCGCCGTACCGTGCCGCTGTCTTCTGAGGCTTTGGTGGCATGAGAGCTAAAATAATTTAAAGTTTGCATTAAATTGGACTCCTGCAGAAATTGACAGGGTAAAAACAACTGTCTGCCCGGGTCATGAGCTGAGAGCTTAGAGTGAGAAAAGGAGGCTTAAGTTGACTTCAGGTGAATGTTTTCACTTCACCTGCAGTTCTTTTTTCACCTCACAGCCTCACTCACACCATCCTCTCCGTCTCTTCACACCTCACTACATCCTGCCTGTGTTCGCTCTGTCTCATCAGACAGGATGATGGACTTTAGAAAGGCTCCAGCTCCATCCCTGACCAGAGGCCCCTTCATTTCTCAGGGCTTCTGCTGAGGTGGACGGACGCCTCAGCCTTGCACGCATGGGGGGCCTCTATTATTTGAAGCTGCTGCTCTAAAGCAATGTGCATACAAATTAAGCCAAGAAAATCCAATTTGTTATAGGAACACCATATAAATCTTGGGAGTCTGTGATCCATGGCAGTGTACTGCGGGGCAAAACTTGCTCGACTGTGGAATTATATTCCTTTCTTTTTTTTTTTTTTTAATGTAGATCTCAAATGTGCAGGGTATAATTTATTTTGGCTCATGGTGCCTTCTCTGACCTGCTTATGCACACATTCTGCATGCACATAGTATGTGACAGTAGCTGTGTTTCCATTAACAAACTTCTATGAAAATTCACATGACAAAAGCTTCATGGCAACACGAAAATGCACGTACAAGTTTTTATGCTTGCTTGTGGTGTTTTTAGTTGTTGTTTTTTAAATGGTTAATGCGCTAAACCAGAGATGGAAACACAGTTTGCGAATAAGTTCTGACGTTAAACTTTTAACTTCTGACGCAACATTTAACTTACATGACTGGGCGACAATGGAAACAGCTTTTTTTTCTTCTTTGTGGTTTTCCAGTAGAGCAGAAACAGCTGATCAAAGTTGTACGATTAGCAACCTCTTTGTTGTTGTTGTTGTTGTTTTCTCTATACGTCCTCTACTGTTTACTGACAGATTAGCCAACAGCAATAGATTACACTGCCATCTTCTGACAAAGGTACATTTATGCAGCTTTGTTTATTTGCTCTAAACAAGTTGATGGAAACGTCCTTAATTCGCATTTTCTTCATTGCAACATTAAAAATTTTGCTTCAAAATTCGTTTACTTTTTCGTTTACTTAGCTTTAATGGAAACACCTAGTGATGGCATAATGTAAATGCATCTTCAATGACAGATCTTGAGGTGTAGATTTCTCGTCTTTGAAGACATTTTAAAAACAAAAATCTGCATCAAAATATCTGAGGATTCTCTGCAGCTGAGTGCAAACAGGACAAAAATATCCAGATATATTCTCATAAACATGACGTGAATGCAACAATAACAATGTTGATAAAGTAAAGTGCAGATAACATTTTAAGGCATATAGTTTGGCCTTGTCAGCGACTGGCCCTGTGCTGTCATTTTACTAAATAGTCCAACTACTGACAGGTCCGTCCTTGAACGAGCCATCAAAACAGTGCAGAGAGGACATACTGTATGTCTTGAGAGAAATTGCCAACTTTTACTAAATCTATCTAGTAAAAAAATATGTTAGTCATAAAAATGAAAGGTAGAACTTAATCAAACGTGGCTAAGGTCAGGCAGCTGGACAGATGATAACAGCCAAAAAAACAATGACTGTGGATAATTTTGCCATTTTTTGCCAAGCCATTTTTATAATGAATAACACCAGTGTGATTTGTATTCCTTATGTACACAATTAAAAAAACATGCTTCAGGTAAATTATTATTATTTATTCATTAATATCTTATCAAAATGGCCCAGATTCCCTGGCTTGCAGGAAAAATAACACCAATAAAACCCTTCATATGGCCTCTGTTCTTCTGTTTCTTTATCTAAGCGGTCCATAATGAATTCAGAAAAAACACATTAATGTGATTATCTGTAATAACGTATATGAGTGCTCGGTAACGCTGTTTTGTTGATAAGAAAATGAATAATTCACACAGAATAGTCAGAATCCTGATGTTTCCTGCTGAGGCAGCACACACCGAAGCTCCACACGAACTTCCTTCTGTTTGTGCTCCGGAGCTGAACGGCTGTTTGCTTTAGAGATGTGGACTTAAACCTCATTCATTTAAACATCTCATGAATCAGTTATGACGGAAACACGGCAGGATGGAACTCCTACTGCTGCTTAAACACTGAAGTGAGTAGATTAACTGTTAGTACGCAGCAGAGGTTTAGACTTTGAAGTGAAAGGACGTAATCTTTCCTCCCGTCTGTCTCTTACTCTCGCTCCATCTTCATTTCTCTGTCTCTACCTCCAAAGGTGCACATATTTCAGTCCAGATTAATGACCCACTGGCAACATTTAATTGCTACGAAAAACTCCTGGTAACAATAAACATTTTTGATAGTTTCTACATTTATTTTATGACCAGTTTTGGAAGATTTTCAGCTTTTCACATCTAACAATGCTGATCTTGAACACTAAATAGACAGATTTTGTCACTGAAAGTCAACAAAAGAATGAAATATGGACGTAGTGTCCGTGATGTCACGTCACCCACAGGTTCCTAAAGGAACATCTCAGAGGTGCTAAGCTAATCTTAAAAAATGGTTAAATATGGGGTAAATATAATATAATTTAACTAGTTTGAGTCAGTTTATACAGTCATACAGGTGGAAATGAGCTATAGAGATGAAAACATTTTTTTGAACTAGCCCATTTTTTTGGGCTATAAACACGTTAATTTCTGCTGCAAAGTTGGACATTTTAACATGGGGGTCTATGGGGATTGACTCACTTTTGGAGCCAGCCCCAAGTGGTCATTTGAGGAACTGAAGATTTTGACACTTACACATTGACTTCATTTTTCGGCTGCTTGTCGAAAGCCTTTTATTACACCATGGTCATTGCTTTTTATGCCAGAAAATGACTTTTTTTACTACTACATTTAGCAAATGCTGCTATTTCTAACTGAAACGAATAATAATAATGACATTTGTGAGCTAAAGCGAGTTGAAAGAAGCCTGGTTGCTGGTACATGTCCTTATTAATGCATAACTTTAAGTCTTAATATAATCTAAACAGTTTAAGTTAGTTTTAAAAAATCATGGAAGTGGAAATCACTATAGAGATTGAACATATTTTTTGAACTGGGCTATAAACATGTTTATTTCTACTGTAAAGTTGGGCATTTTAACATGGGGGTCTATGGGATTGACTCACTTTTGGAGCCAGCCTCAAGTGGCGATTTGAGGAACTGCAGTTTTTGACACTTCTGCATTGACATCATTTCTTTGCTGCTTATTGAAAGCCTTTTAATATACTTCCCTTCCATGGTCATTGCTTTTTATGCCAGAAAATGACTTTTTTTACTACTACATTTAGCAAATGCTGCTATTTCTAACTGAAACAAATAATATTAATGACGTTTGCAAAGACTTGGAAGTTACATGAATGTTAACACCATGTCCACTGTCTGCCAGTTGGAGATAAGGAGTACTATCATCAAAATGAATTTGGATTTGGAAGAGGTGGAGCTAAAGCGAGTCGAAAGAAGCCTGGTTGCTGAAACACGTCCTTATTAATGCATAACTTTAAGTCCTAATATAATTTAAACAGTTTAAATTAGTTTAAACAATCACAGAAATTGAAGTTAACTATAGAGATGAAATGCATTTTTTGCACCAGGCTGTAAACATGTTTATTTCTGCTGTAAAGTTGGACATGTTAACATTGGGGTCTGTGGGGACTTACTCACTATTGGAGCCAGCCCCAAGTGGCCATTTGAGGAACTGCAGTTTTCTGCATTGACTTCATTTTTCTGCTGCTTGTTGAAAGCCTTTTATTACACTTCCCTTCTATGGTAATTTTTTTGTATGCCCAGAAGTTTTTTTTCCTACTACATTTACCAAATGCTGCTGTTTCTAATTGGAAGAAAGAAAACACTTAATATGGATTTGGAAGGCACAGTACGGAACCACTTAATAAATCTGGCATTTAAAGGCCTGGTCGAACTAAATGGTCCACAGTCTTGTACCTCATTTATTTTAATACATTTTCTTTCTCTTTTTTTTTTGTCGCTGAGATGATTGAGCTGATCTCATTTATATCACCAGTCAGACATCATCACCAAATTTCCCGATCTATAAATAAGATCCCTGTTTCTGTCTGAGATGTATGAAGTAGCTGCAGGTGCATCCAGTGTCGCTGCCTGTATTGACTAACTGATCTGATTAATAGACAGAGCAGCAGCAGACTGGGGCCAAACCTGTTACAGTATTGCTTTCCTTTGAAACACTGCAGATCTTTGTCTGTACAAAATATGACTATAGAGCCAAAATGTCAAATTGCTAAAAAGCCAATTCCTCAGCTCTCTTTGTGTCTCTCTCCTTGTTTCTTGTTTACATCTGTTTCTGTTTTTGGCTTCGAGTCCTGTTTTTCACCGTCTCTGCACTTCATCTGGTTCTGCCTTTAATCATTTTTTCACACTCTCGCTACTTCTCCTTCATTTCCTACGGCTCCACAAGGTTTTAAAATTTTAACAAAGGTTGGAACTTTGTGAATAATAACTTCATTATTTATAGTCATGTGCTCGTGGTTGACAGAGAGTCTTTAGATCCGTGTTAGCTGCAGCGCTGTCATCCCAAAAAAGTAAGTTTATTGCACATTTTTTGGGATACAGGCTCTGTGAACAATCTTTTATTTTATATCAGAAAATAACATTGAGAAACACTTTTTTCGGTACTTGCAGATTAGAAGCTACGGACAGAAAATGATAGCATTGAACCGCAACACAAGGAGAGGACAGATTCCTTGCTTTTCTAAAATAATGATGGATAGCTCCCAGTTCTTCTCAGAAAATAAAAGACTTGCGTGGTGCGAGGGCATAAATGATGTGATTACAGTCGAGGACTGGCAAGAGATCTGCTTAAATGCAGAATTTGCACAATCCATAAATACCCGTTTTAAATTACTCTAATATAAATGGCTAATGAGATTGTATACAACACCAACCCACTTAAAAAGATTTAATCCCTGCAGCCCCGATTTATGTAGTAAATGTGGAACAAAGGGCAAACATTTTACTGCCTATGGGACCGCTCAATTATCCAAGCTTTCTGCATAGAGGTTTTAGATATTCTTCCAAATGTGTACAGGACTTAAAGCAAGAAAAAGCAGGAAGTTATTCAGTCAGAAATGTGTACATTGATTTTAGCATTATAGAAATGTAAAACTCCTCTATGCCTGAAATCGGGCATGGTGCCTGAGAACTTTAAGCATTTTGTGTAAGGACAGTATGCCCCAGACTATGTATCTTCTGAGTTTTCCTAAAAATTGTAAAGCAATGCTGTTAAGAAAATGTCTATTATTTATCACAAGCGAAACATGGATAGCCAAGTTTTGATAATCAGTTAACAGATCAAGACTACAGATGTAGTTTGAGGCTCTATCATTCTCAATAACTTGCACTGATAATGAAAGGGGACCTAGTTTGCTTATTCTTAGGTTCATACTGGTATCTGGGGTTTCTCCAAGAACATGTTTCATGCATAGACTGTATATAAATAATGGACGTAATCACTGTGACATAACCCATTGGTTTGTGGACTGCCCGTTTGAGGCATCAAGTTCAGCGTTACACTCGTTGCCATCTTGCGTCGCCATCTTGTTTCCGATACGGGGAGCAGACCATATCTGGACTGTGGAGGAGCGAGAGGGATCTGATCACTGACTACAGCCTTTCTACACCTCAACCTGACTGAGAGAACTCGCTGCTAATTCATGTTAGCATTAACTGGAGCATTAACTGGGATGTTCATTTTGGCTAGCAAAAAACAAAACTAAATGTATGTTACTTACCTCAGAAAAATGAGCAGTGACTCCTTGGAGTGTCTGTTAGTCCAACCAAACGCTGAACAAGACATTTTTAATGAACAAAACGTTCAAATAAACTGTCATTTAGTGAAAATACAGTGTGAAAGGGTCAAAGTTATGAGACTAAATGTCCTTTTTTATGTCTATATAACGTTATATATAACTTTATTGACACGTTGCCGTGGATACGCATTGTTCTGCTTCTCTCCTGATGACGGCTCGCTGAGGTAATAAACCAAGTGATAAGTTTTGTCATTTTGCATTGAAATTAATGGACAGAAATGTTTTTGCAGCCACACTTAGCACCCCCTGCTGGAATTTTCAGTAGAATGCAGCTTGAGTCACTTCCTGATTTGCCCCCTGCTCAGACCCGAAGGTTGCCATCTGGTTTCATGCTTTAACATAAAAAAACACTCATACTGCCCATAGCTGCTTCACCTCTGTTAATCCTCCCTCTGAGATGCTCCTTTGTAGCGCCTGTCTCTTAAAGCCCAGTCTGCTCTTACTGATTACTGATTTCTGGGTCTTTTGCGAGTGTACAAGAAGGAGAAGACACAGGGTCAAATTACATCATATTGTTGGGGTGTGCCATAAAATCTGGCCTGTACCTACTGAAAGGCTCAACAGGTGGCGCACAATCATAGAACACCTTGTTTTTGTCAGGCTGATCGTGACCATAGTAAGTCTCCTTTAAGACAAAAATACTCTACCTTAAAAGAAGATATGGAATCTTTTATGGAGTTTTTTAGAGGAGGAGAAATCTGCAGAAACCTGTTTGCTGCCTGCTTATTTATGTTTTTTTGTACTTAAAAATGTGTTGTTGTTATGCCCTGAGATAGCAGAGTATAATAAGATGGTGCTTTGCTGTTTGTTTTAATACTTGAGGATTTATGCTGAAAACTCATTTAGTAGACTTGTTTTTAACATTCATGTCTTGTCGTGCTCCGATAGCCACCAACATCAGCCTCTATCCGGCTTATCAGGTTGTGTTCTCACACATCTACACTGTATCTACTTTGCTCTCCATGTTGTGAGCTAAGCTTCACTAAAAACACGTAGCTCAGCCTGCACTTAGCACCCTGCCTGACATTTATGAGAAACACGACTCCTTAGCAGTCGGACTAATTCAGACAGACTACACACCGAGACAGTGTGAACAAGGAGATGAAACGTGCTGGTATTTTCTTTATTCTGTTTAGTTTTTGCCCTTTTTTTCCCTCCTTCTCAAAGCCTGCCTGTTGATCTCCACTGAGCATGTGCAAAGCATGCGTGTCAAAATAGCAGCGCTGAGGGATTGAACAGATTCACCTTTTCTCAAGTTCACATTGGTGGCAGCAGCGGGTGAGTTGTGGGAGTTTATTTGGCACACCAGAGCATCTGTAGTTCTCGGGTTTCGGCTGGTGGATGCATCGGGCCGCACACACACACACACATACACACACACCTGTCGCTGTCTGTTAAGGGGCACTTGCTGCTTAGTTAACGAAGCAGGAGAAGAAAAAAACAGAGCCAGGGAGGAGTAGGGGGGGTGTTGAGGGTCTGCTGAAGACACATCCGGCCAAGCAAGTGATCATTCAAAGAAAAGCTCTAACCAACGTGACTCTCTTTTGTTTGATTGGCGGACGTGTCAGACCTGTTGGATCCAGAGGGACATTGAGGGGTAGTGAGGACGGGTGGGGTCGCGTTGGGAGAGGGCAGGGTCAAGTTCCAACTCTCCACTTGGAAGCTGGGTAAAACAGCCACCCAACCTCCTCCTGCTGCAGGCCAGGGCCCTATACATAGTACTGATGCTGCTCTTTAGCTGTCTAGCAGATGGTCACACTGCTTCTGCAAGGATCACTTTGCCTCAGATTCACCAGATTCTCTGGCTGGGGATCAAGTCAGGGGTGCAGAGAGAGACAGAAAGTGTCTTAAGAAAGTGTCTTTGCTGTAGGCACACATGGACTTAGCATTAGTTGTTGAGATGTGATCACAGCGATTGGATTTTTATGAGAGAATGCCACTATGTATGTACCCACTCTTGGCATTAAACCCTCCCATACACTCTGTCTCCTGCGGTTGTATTTATTTAGAGCGATGTTGGCATTATCATCCATTCTGCTGCTCTTCCTCCCATTGCTGCACTGCTCAGATGACTGGATGGCATCCAGTCTATGTAGCTGTTTGATCCCAGTGCAACTCAGACCACTTCTGCTTCTGAAGCTGCACTTTCAAAACGAGTGAAAATCAATTTCTGTGCGTCTGTGCCTTTCAGTGTGGTTGTCAATTTTGATCAAATTCAAGTATGCATGAATATGTATCACTGCCTGGCTTTCACTGTAGCTTTTAAGTGATCTAATTGCTGCTTTAATGAGGACCTATTATGCAATTTTCTTTAGGTTCATACTTATATTTTGGCTTTCTGTTAGTACATCTATAATCTTAATATGTAAAAAAAAAAAAAAAACCCACAAACACTTTGTTATATTGCTGCACCTCTATTGACCCTCTGTCTGAGACACTCCTGACACGTTAAGCCTCTCTCTCTAAAGAGAACTGGATACAGTGTTGGACACGGGGCACCATTCATTCCTATGAAAGTTGTTCAGCGGCACATGAAGCCAAAAAAAAGTTTGTTCAGTGTATGAAATTACCCAGATCTTCTACAGCTCTTCAGCACTGTGGGGCCTATAAAGAAACTAGAAACTTCCACCAGCTGAGGAGCTTTATTCCCAGTTTAGTCCTCTGTTAACTTGCATGAGGATAAATGGGCTTTTCTAGACAACAAATGGATCAAATTCAAATATTGTGCAGCCGTTGCGATCCTCACAGATGTCTTTCAAACAATGTCTATGAGAAAAAGTATTTTTGGGCCCCATGGCCGTAGTCATAGAGTAGAGCTGAATAGCTATATTTTTGAAAAATCACCAAAATAAGCTTCTTAACTAAAAACTACACAATCAAACATGTTACAGCAGGAATGTGATCAGTAATTTGAAATGAATGAATATGTTGGCAACAAGGATTTCACATGTCCTTGATGTTAGCATGTAGCTACATGTAGCAGTGCATATAATGTCAACACTGCAGTTTCTACCTGGAGCAGATGACCAGATATGTCGGAATCCGTAGCAAAAAGTAGCAAAAACTGTTCAAAAAAGTGTTCAGAACAGTCAGAAAACTTTACCTTTTTGCTCACACAAATTACTTTTACATATGTTTAGTGCATTATTTGAAACTTTGGCCATGTTTTATATCAACATCCGACATTGTAACATTATATTTATGACAGAAAATAAGCAAAAGCCTTACGAAAAACATTTCATTAAGTTGGTGACATTTATGGTGCAATTTGGCACAAAAACTCACCAGCTCGCGGTTTTTATAAGCCTTAAAAAAGACGTAAACATAGCATGCCACTGATGGTGCCAGCCAGGCCCTGCTGGTTTCATAAGGCCACCACAATTCCAAACAGCTGAAAAGAAAGCGCTGTATTTACTTGATTTTAAAGAGGTGACAAGTCTTTGGTCATCCCGTGGTCATCCCGTGGCCATATCGAGTTCCCCCTATCCGTAGCCTGAAACAACAAGCTGTGTTTCCTCCGTCACACGACTGCCGGGAAAGCTGCAGCAGTGACTCAGAGCCAACACTGATGCTTACTGCTATCAGTAATCACCTCCCTGAAGCCCAAAGTCGAGTCTTGGGGTATTTAAAACGCTGGCGGTATGGACTGCTGTGCCAGCTCGGCGCTCATTCACTCCACTGTGACATTTAACTCTACTGTGCTTCAGTTTTGTCCATTAAGAGTGCTCGGAGATGGATTTTTATAGCCCCAAAACACAAGCTGACCAAAGTATACCTTATTTATAAGGTTGTTGTGGATCCAAAAGACTGGATCTGTACCAATTATACTACTAATAATTAGTTTAGAAGTCACATTTTTTTTTCTTTAAGTGATACATTACAGACAAAAACATAGTTTTTTCAGGCACTGGTCAATTCTGAGTTTTTGAAAACATCCAAAACAACCATTTAGTTGTATATTTTACTAGATTTTGTAGATTTCTACTTAATTCCCTAAGAGTTAGCGTTTAGCACTCCGAACACAGTCCAAACCTTCGTTAAAAAGTTCCCACTCTCCTGCACAATATTATGTTTTACATGTCTATATTGTTGTTGCAGTGAATTAGATAGAATTTTGTCTTCAAATAGTCATTTCCATAAAGAATGTATAAAAACCTTTAAAGGCCATTTTCTACCTTTTTACCTTTTTACCTTACCTTTCTACCAGTTTTATTCCTAACTATATTCTAAAGGTATGTTTGTATATCATTCATATCCTGATGTATAGAACATTTTGTTCCTATAAACATGATCTTTTTTTTTTAATGGCCTTTTCCAGACTTTACATGATTTCCTTTTTTGTTTGTTAAAATTTCCTTCTGTCAAAAACTTTGAATCTGATTATCAACAAAATAAAATAATAACTTTGAAATTTGCTATATCCATTGTTCAGATTTATGTCCTGGAAATATATGCAAATTCATGCATATTTAATGAGTAAAGACCTTATTTGCATATCTAAACATAACATTTCAGAAAACTTGTAATGCAAAAAAATATTATCTTAATGTAAATAAAAAACTGGGGGAAGTTTCATGGGGATATCTATTATTTTTAAAAATGACCCTATTAGCCTGTAGTGTCTCCTCTTAAGCAGCATTTCTGTGGAATAATTTGTTTTGTTTTCTCACTAAAAGTATAAAAATATTTATTCTAGCCTTCACCTTATAATTTGTAGTGCAGGAAAGGCTTCATACTGCTTGGTTAATTAATTCAAAGCGTGTTATTGTTCCAGCAGAAGACAATCCAGTTAGTACCTTTCTGATTATGAACACCTCCCACATATAGAAACCAGCGAGACTGAGGATCTAATTTGTGATGCAACACCTCATACTAAATATGAAACAGAGAGATAGACTTTAGGCTTCCTACAAGGTCTGTTTGAACTTTTACATCTGCTGAAAGAGCTGGAAATCTGTCTCTAATTCCCAGAAAATTGTTCTGGATTTTGCTAAAGACACCTTTTTTCTTTTTTGTTCCCATTTAATTTCCGTCTGTGCAGCAGTGTGAAATTACAATTTTTCTCATTTATTGTCGGATACAGGAGACGGTAATGAATGCTTTCTAATGCAGAAAAAATGAGGTGCTTTCAGGAAACCCTCTTAAAAAGGATTTTCTTCCCATAATAGAGTGACCATGCAGGGGGGATTTTTACTTCACAATAACACTAAAGCTTCTAGTTTTGGGTCCAGTGTGCCATTGTTTTGAAATATTGTCAGGGTCTGTTCTCTCTCCTCCCGAGTCTGTGGGTGCTGTGCAGCCTGTATCTAAATCTATTGAATTAATACTGCTGTGAAGGAGGTGGGAGCCAGAACCATGGCAACCATCAGCTCAGATTAGTGTGGGACGTGAGCTGGCAGGAGACATGCACACACACTCACACACACACATACAAGTACACAAACAAATCAATATCTGTGTGTGTGTGTGTGTGTGTGTGTGTGTGTGTGTGTGTGTGTGTGTTGCCAAATAGAGCCTCTCGACCCCAAAAGATACAGATGTTCATTTATCTGTTGTACTGATTGAATCGAGGGTTTCCTCTCTCCCACGAAGGCTGAGTAACAGGTTTAGAGATGATATTACTCAAAGCTGCTCTGTTGCTATTGATTAATATACTTTTTGTTCTTTCCTGTTCTGCTGCTAAAATGGTTGTCTGTTCAAATTTATCAGCAAGATATTTCCTTTATTTCCCCCTTCAGTTCAATTCAAATGCATTTTTTGTGTTATTATATAAACTATTCTACTCCTGTGCTCCTCTCAACAGTCATTTTATTGTTGTGGCTCCATCTCATATCATAAAAACTAAGAGTTTCCTTTTTTGCCACTTTTATTTTGAAAGATTCATGAGCAGGGACCTCTGCAAGTCAAAGGTGCATTTCAGGTTCAGAGATAATATTACTCAAAGCTTCTCTGCTGCTCTTTCTTTTTTCTGCCGCTGAAACGGTTGTCTGTTTGAATTTGACAGATATTTCCTTTTTCCCCCTACAAATGTCTTACTTTACTCAACCGAAATATGACAAATAGTGGAAAAATGTTTTGTGTTATTATATAAAAATGCTACCCCTATTCTTCCTCTACATTCATCTAATTTTATTCTTTGCCACCTTTATTTTGAAAGCTTCTCAACATTTCAAAATAAAGGCCTCAATAAGTCAAGGGTACATTTCAGGTATAGAGATGATATTACTCAGAGTGATCTTTTCTGCTGCTGAAACAGTTGTCTTCGAATATGTCAACAAGATATTGTGTGTGTGTGTGTGTGTGTGTGTGTGTGTGTTATATTATATAAATATTCTACCCCTATTCTCCTCTTTACAGACAGTTTTTTGTTATGGCTCCACCTCATAAAACAAAATTGAAGAGTTTTATTTCTTTTGACGCTTTTATTTTGAAAGATCCTTGAGCAGCAGTGACCTCTGGAAGACAACGGTGCATTCAGGTTTAGAAATAATATCACTTAAAGTTGCTCTGCTGCTATTAATTAATGTACTTATTTTTCTTCTTTTTTTCTGCTGCTGAAACGGTTGTCAGTTCTAATTTGTCAACAAGATTAAAAATTCTGTTTGCATGCGGTTACCTTATTACTCTGGCTGTCTTAATTTACAATAACATGACTAATGGTTAGGTGAGAAAATGCATTTTTTGTGTTATTATTTAAAAATGCTATACTTATTCTCCTCTCTACAGTCATTTTTTTCGTTGTGTCTCCATCTTAGAAAAAAAATCTGTAAGTTTCTTTTTTTCCGCCTTTATTTTGAAAACTTTACAAGCTTTCAAAATAAAGGCCTCCATAAGTCAAAGGTGCATTGTCAGGTGTTAGTTTAAAAACCTTAACTGTAGTATATTTTGCTTCCAAGTTAAGCGTGGCATGAGAAGCAACAAAACTGAGCCAATATGGATTGTTTTCTTCTTGTCTCGCCTTGTTTATTTTTCTGGAGAGGTCACTGTGGAAACATTTTTGGCTGTAACATTTCTCTCCTCTGGCAGGATGACGAGGTGGTGCTCCAGTGTGTGGCCACCATCCAGAAGGAGCATCGCAAGTTCTGCCTGGCCGCCGAGGGACTCGGAAACCGTGTGTGTTACCTGGAATCCACTTCTGAAGCTAAGGTGAGGATGGCACACCGCTTTTATTTTGTGCTGTGGATGTTTTGGAGAAATAGTAGCTCAGTCAGTGGCAGTTTGGTTTGAAACAGGAAGTAGCTACAGAGTACATTGATGACCTTTAAGCTGGGCGTGAACTGGAGATGTTTTATTCTGAAAATACTTTGGCAGAAAAGTAATTCTAACCACTTTCTTTTAAGCTGAAAAGGCATAGACTTTTCTCTAACTTTATTTTTTAGGAGGAGCTTCAATAAGCCTCCTTCGGCACCCATCATATTCTAAAAGGCTTTTAAAATGGTTTTTATTTAACACTATTAAGTACAAAGTTCCTTAAAAATTTAGAAATGTACATTTTAACTGTCAACATTTAGGTTCTTTTATCTGGTTGCATTTGTACTTTTACAATTTTAACTGTTTATTTTTTATTTTTGGGTAACTATTTAATTATTCCATTAATTATTAAACTAAAATATTGAGTAAATATAAAATATTTCTACTAAAATAAGAAATTAATTAAACTCTTTATCCTTTACTTTTAGGTAACTTTTAGGTTAATTATTTATTACTTTTACCCAATAATTTAAACAACTCCAACTATTATTTATTTATTTATTCTAACTCTTAGCTAAGTTAACAATCACATTTTAATTTTATGTATACAATTACATTTTATTATATTTCGTTATTAATTTTAGCTAACTACTGCCATTTCAGTGATTTAAAAAAAATGAAATAAACTGTTTATTCATCATCTTTAGCTTATTATTTGAAATAAATTAAGGTAACACTCGATGAACTGTTTATCCAACAGCCATTTATATATATTTTTATATTTTTATACTGTTTATCCATTACTTTGTGTCACTATTTTAACTACTCTGCATCATGTTAACCAGTTACACTCTGAGCTGTTACACTATTTGTGTATGTATATATATTTTTTAATGAAATCGTCCTTTTTTATATTCTTCTAATTAGTTCAGCTTTTCCACAACTGCAGAGGGACCCCATGGGGGTTTTAGGTGGGAATCACTGAGCAGTCAGCAGGTTGATGGAGGAAAGCTGTTTTCTTGATGAAATGACAGAAAGGTGGATTTATAAAATCCAGCAGAGACACTCCTGAAATTTAATTAACTGAGTGCAGCTTACTCAACTTACTGAAACTGGCCCAGATATGAATATTCAGACATTTTTAATTTGGTGCAAAGTAGACATACTGTCTCTTTCATTGCTTAATCAAAGTGGCCAGTATATGGAGTGTGCTTAATTTGGTGGACAAGTGAAAAAAGTTGATTTCTTGCTTGTGTATCCTCTCAAATAATAAATTAAATGAACAATTACATGCCTCATTTGAAAATATGCATATTTTAATAGATGCAGTAAAAAAATTGCATAGGAAAAAAAGTCTGCAGTCCAGTTTTGTTGCTTGGCAGTCTCTCTTCCTGTTAGTGTAAATCAAAGAGACACTTGAGTTCTTTACTGAAACCCATCTGTTTTCTGTCCGTCTCCTCCACCCACTCTTATTGAGATGAGCTTTCTTGTCGAAGGCCCTATGGTGCAAAGTATAGCTACTTAGATAAAAACAATCTCAAAATGGGCATGCCTCGGTGGTGCAGAGGAATAACACCCCCACTATACTGCAGTGACCCAGGTTCAGTTACATGGGGGCCAGTTACTTGTCTCTGCAGTGGTGCAGCCCATTGGTTCGGCCCAGGCAGACAAAAAAACAACAAATATGATATAAAAGCCTAGCGGATGTTTTTAGACCACTTTTGTTGTTAGGAGAGTGAAGTTTCTTATTGTGACTGCGATGAACATTAGCATTTTGCTGCCTGTGGTGTTGTAGCAGAACAACAGAGCTGTCACTTCTCTGTTACACGTCCCATTAATCTTCTTTTTTGACAAGACATACTGTAAAAAAAAAAAAAAAAAAAAAAAAAAGGGAAAAAGAGACATGTTGAAATGAAGCAGATCTTGTTGGTTCTGGAGAATATGCCTCTTAATAGGAACATAATTGTTGTATATCATTATGTGCATCATTAGTCACAACATTTCCCGTGAGTCATTTCAATGAGAGCAAGTTTGTTGTCAGTCAGTAATTCAGATCTACGTGGGATAGATATAGATATATATTTTTGGCTTCACGCTTACTTTGTGTCAGAGTGAAAATCACATGATGACGACCGAAAAACTCTCCGATGCCAGGACGTTTATGAGCTGTGCATATCGAGCAAAGCCTGATTTAATTTCAGCCGCCGAGCAGTAAAATGTGGGGACTCGTTTCTGTTCCTCCACCTGGAGCTGTTGTTGAGTCGGAGGGCAGCACCTGCGGAGCTCCAGGCAGCCCGTCACCAACACCTCTCTCCTCTCACCTTGGATACTGGTGACAATGCTCCGGGCCTCCTTGGGTGTGAAATGTGTGTGAGTGTGGAGGGTGACGGCTGTGGTTTGGCACGAGGGGAGGGGCTGTCATCTGCTGGCGGATCTCAGGTGTTGACACCTCATTTCCCAGACTATAACGAAGCCTGGCTGCCTGCTGCTGTTGCCGCTAGAGAGAAATGAGGCCAAAGTGAATTCGATTTGATTTTAAAAAAAGACTTCTGAGGCAGTTTTTTTTAAATATGATGTTGATACATATACATATTACCATGGCATATTGTAAGCTTGGGCCATTAGTGGTGTCATTCATGCATACATTTGAATTCAAGAAGTAAAATACTGCTTAGGATAAAGTGAAATGTATCTTCTGAATTCTGCATTGATAAACTTAGTTCATGGTTGTTAACACAAATGTTTAATTCGAATCCATTGCTATTGTTTTTATGGTTAAAGGTTTAATTGTACTATAGACTAGATAAGACTGACACTATTTAATTTTTATTGTCAACAAATCCCATGAAAAGACCAATCATTAATGTGCTGGTTCAGCTCTCAATACTGTGGCTTCAGAAGCCCATTTAATCTTCCTGAAGATGTAAATCTTCTAAACCAGATTATAAATATATACTTACATTTTTACTTTGTTAACAATATGTGTAATATAAAATATGTTGGGGACTATATACCACCAATCCATCTGATCACATAGGTGGTTTGTTCCTATAGCCTCTAGTCTGACAGCAGCATTTCCTAAATTAGCGCCCTCTACTAGTGGCAGGACATCAACATGTTCCCATACAGAAAGATTAAATTTTCAGCTTTAAACAAGTGGTAAAAGCTGTGAAAAGGTCACAATTTGGTTCAATTTAGGCAACAAAATAACTTTAAGGAATTTATTTTAATTTTTTTCAATTCATTATTATGGTTAAAATAAGTAAATTTTTATACTTCTCATCCCCATTCTCTACATGACAAAGTTACCCATTTGAAGTTAAACATGATGTAGTTGCATTAGTCACATTTAGGTTAAAATAATTTGACGCTGACTTTTGGTTTCACTCGTGACAAGAGTTTCCTCCCTTAGCGGACTTTGTCACTCTTTATACTTCCATATGATTCATAGTAAACTGCTTGAATAAAGGACTTATGGGGTTGTTTTTTGTATGAATACCTAGTTTGTGTACTTTCGTGAGTATTTTAGGACAGCCTATGTGGGACTAACTCAGAACAAACCTCAGTGTCCATGTTAAACATAAAGATGGAACATATTATCCAGTACAGCAGCGTGTCAGTGTGCGAACCGATGTGTCCTGGAGGAGGAAGTTAGAAAGTTTTGGCTTTTCATGGTATTTTTTCACAATAATAAAAAATTAGGCTGAGGGCATGATCTGATATGAGGGTTTTGGCGTTATTGACCTTATTTATAGATAGAAAATAGAAAGTTCTGGCTTTTCATGGTATTTTTTGACAAAAAATAAAAAACCTAGAGTATGACCAGACTTATTCTTTGATGTCACATAGTTCTGTGTAATAATTTAAAAGCACTAATTTTAGCTTACATGCCTTGAAGAGGAAGTTAATGGGACTTACACCAGTAGACGACCTTGAGAAGATGAAAAAACGAATTTTATTCCACTTTATTTGATCTCTTTTGAATAGCCTGCACATGATGCAAGACTCTGGATTTTTACAGTGTGTTTGATCTTTTGAAGGATCACTTTACTCATTTTCACGGCTCACATTATTGTATTGTCTTGAGCTCCCTGCAGACTTACCAAAGGTCGCCGTGACCGTTGAGACAGTCTCTTCTATTCCCAGACAAGTGCGAATGTTCAGTATGTCTGCTCGACCCTGGAAGAAGTATGATAATTGGATTATTGGCGGTGAATAATTCATAAGAGGTGTAAGGTCTGCAGCAGGTTGCGAGTTATCGCTGTGGAAGGTCGTAGACACCACAGGTGAAGCTGCGTCACGTCATGTTGCATGCTCTTGCAGGAAAAAGTAAATATTCAACTGAGTCAAGTTTTGTGATGAGATAACTAGATTTTGGGGCTGCAAATGTCCTTCTACACAATATTTTCTTGGATTTTTTTTTTTGCCACTGGAAACCTATAAATGCACTTAAATGATGAATAATGTCACCCTGTTAAAATAATCGCCTAACTCATATTTTCAAGTTTTGCAGGAAACACAAAAAACTTCACCAAAAGTGTAACATATGACATTTATTGATCATTTCACTCAAAAAGGATGTAACAAAGGATGGCTATTGGCATAGTAATAACACTGTGTGTAAATTATGTATCTTGAGAGAAATAAATGACTTAGGCAATTTTTTTGAACATGCCTTTGTGACTTAAGCAAGACATGGTAACACTTTATTTTGAAGGTGTCTACATAAGAGTCACACAAGCCTGTCAGAAACATGACATGACAAGTATCATGAGCATTAATGTTACTTCAAAGTGTCATTAATGTTCACGACACATCCCATGTCATGTTTATGACACGCTCATGTCACTCTTATGTAGACACCTTCAAAATAAAGTGATACCAATATTAGTGTCAACAATAAAACACTGATAAACTAAACTGATAAATAAACAATCTCCCTCTAGCTCTTCTTTGTTGGGTTCTTATCTGATGCCTATGAATGTGGCAAATTGTCAAAGAAGTGATGATCTTAAAGGGGTAAAATCACATGATCTGATCAACTGAGGATGTAGGCGATTTTACCATAGGTGGTCGGCGTCATGAGGCCGATTCTTACGGCGATTTTTACAGTGTGACGATATCTGAGTTGACAACATTTGTTTGCAGGCTGTTGGTTGCAGCTCTCAGAAGTGGACACATGCACACAGACAGCGGTGGTGTTGGGAGGTTCCCATGCATGTTTGTGTTGAGTTACAGAGCAGCGCCATCCTCATTATCACCCAGCAGCCCTCCCCTCTGCTCACATTTCTCACTTCACTGCTGAGGTCAAGGGTCAGGCGCTTGTGTTACAGAGTCAGGGCGTGCAGCCAACACCTTTAAATCACTGCCTGTCCTCTTCTGTGTTGAGATGGACAGCATGTTATGTAAAGCTCGCTATTGTTATAAAATGGATGTAAACACAATAAATAATAAATATAAATAATATTTGGATTATTCAAATAAATTAGGCTGAGAGCATGATCTGATATGAGGGTTTTGTCGTGACTGACCTTATTTATGTATTACATAATTACAGTCATGTGTGCAGTTTAATGTTAATCAACAGTGCCATCTAGCACATCATCAGGTAAATAATTTTTTATATTTTGACAAGCAGATGCAGACAGTGAACAATGTCCGCCAGTAAATACAGTTGTGGAAAAAAATTATTAGACCATTGTTTTCTTCAATTTCTTGTTCATTTTAATGCCTGGTACAACTAAAGGTACATTTGTTTGGACGAATATAATGATAACAACAAAAATAGCTCTTAAGAGTTTAATTTAAGAGCTGATATCTAGACATTTTCCATGGTTTTCTTTATAATAACCAAAATCATTATCAAGAAAACCATGGGAATTGGCTAGATATCAGCTCTTAAATTAAACTCTTATGAGCTATTTTTGTTGTTATCATTATATTTTTCCAAACAAATGTACCTTTAGTTGTACTAGTCTTTAAAATGTACAAGAAATTGATGAAAACAAGGGTGGTCTAATGATTTTTTTCCATGAATTTATGTAATTTCAAACACCCCACATAAACTTTACTGAATTAATTGCATCTCAGCAACATGCATTAAACAGTTTGCTTGACTTGGATGACAAATCTGAAGCCTGTGGCTGTGCACTGAGGAATAAGCCCTAAAGCCAAACTAATAATTGGCCATTGCAGCTGCGGCCTGCACACCTTTGGACAGCCCTCATCGTAATCCCCCAGCCACTCGTTAGCAACACAACAGGACGGCAAAGAAGTTGCAAGTCATCAGAATTATTTATGAGAACCAACTGAGCAGTTTAATCATTTTTAGTTGGTCTCTTGTCTCAGATCAGTGCCTGCAATTCATTTAGTAACCAATTACTGCTCTGGAAATATACAATTCCACAGCTGTATACGTGTCTAATTAATCAACACATTTTTAGAAGACTGCATCTCCTTCTTATTAAATCACTTCGCCTTCTTTAAGATGCATACAGATAAATAGAAAATAATAAATAATATGCATGTTGCATTACTGGCACGAGTAGAAATTGGCAGTATTTCAATTAAATGTATTTAAAATATGTATTTAATTGTTTTTTTTTCATTATACTATCATTTTTATTTAGATTTTATTTGTAACAAAATACTTTTAAAGCTTGTGTTTGCATATTTAAAATACTTAAAAAAACATGATATTTAATTAAATCAAGTCAAATACATTTTAAGAAAAAAAGAACAATAAGTCAATCACAGTCTTTGGCTAAAAACAATGAAATCATGTGTTTTTTGTATGAGAGGGTAAGTGGAAATAGTCGGCTACTAAATACTTAATAAATATGTTTGTATATAATTTATTTTTGTATTTACAAATTACTTGTATTTGAATTAAATATATTTTCCACATCAATCTTAAAGCGTCTTCTTCCATTTTCTCTAATATGTGGAAGAGTGCTGATGCAAAAGCCACATCCATGTCGTGAACTGGTTTTGAAAATGCAGCGCTGAATTTAAGCAGGATGTCCAATTACGCAATGACGCACACCTGCACAATGAAGACTGTTCCAAATGTGCGTTATTACAGTGAAAGGAAGGACTCTGGCCTGGGATCCCACCATGGAAGGGTCCTTGTCTTTGGGATACAGCCAATGATTGGTTTTGTACCCCAGAGAAAGCTCAAAACACCTTGTCCTTGCCTCTTTAACTAATGTTTCCTTCCCTCCGTCCTTTCGTCCTCGTCTCCTTCCTCCCCTCTCTCTCTCCTTCTTCCTTCCATCCTGCAGTATGTCCCTCCAGACTTGTGTGTTTGTAACTTTGTGTTGGAGCAGTCCCTGTCGGTGCGAGCCCTGCAGGAGATGCTGGCCAAGACCGGGCCGAACAGCGAAGGGGTGAGTCCCCTCCTCCTTCACACTGACACCCCGCCACTCTCTGTCTCATGCACACTCAACACTTGCATACACAAACACACACACAACTCAATCTGTAGTCTGTAAGCAGCACTCTGTTGCAAAATGCCCTTGAGGGTTTTTTTTATGGTACAAGTTTCACTTAGAAGTCTCTATTTCTGCAATATTGCTTTTTATATGCCGGTGGCCTGCTATGAGTGCAACAGATTAATGATCTTCACAACTGTTTTCCAGTTAACATAATTTAACTAACGGGATATTTATTGAGTGAACTTGAAAAGAAATCCCTGGCTGGCAGAGCAGTCACAGTACTGGAAATATAAACACATTGAATCTGCTTAGAGGAGGCTCCTCAGTTCAAATACTGTTAACTGGCCTGATTGGAAATACTCCACATAAACATAAAGACACATAAAAAGTCATGATTATTTCTGTTTCCCCAAAATGATGCATTCAAATACTGTCAGTTTTCTTAGGAATACAACCGTACTACAAAAGGAAACAGAACAAACAGGAGTTAGCACAGTAACTGTGGAGTTCACATTTATTATTTTAGTAATTTACCTGTAATCTACCAAAATGTGATGCTGACAATAACAAGCAAGTACCTGTTGACTCTGCAAGCTGGATCTCAGCCATGTTGGATGTCCCACTGTCCCACTTGGAGAAAAGCAGATCTGACGTGACACATGAATGTGCCATGAATCTGTAAAAAGAGGGGATTTAAGTCAATAAAAATAAATCTGCTTATATAATGAAACAGGCATAGTACTGCAACATCACTTAATTTCTTGCCTTTAGCAACTAGTCACATTACAAAGTTACTCTTCATTAAAGGCATACTATGCAGGTAATGTCTCATATATTTTCACTGTATTTTTCATGGTGAAGTTCTGTCAACCACAGCTGCTGGTATTTTACTGTAAATGACAAGGATTTTTTTTACAGCGTACTTTAATATGTTCCTATGATGCCAGTAACAAGATAGTATCTCCAGATAGTTGGCTATCAAGTGTTAAAGGGTGAAACATATGAGAAAGTAACTGATTCCCTGGATTACTGTAATAGCTGTAATGAGCCAATGCATTACATGTAACACTATACACTGTGTGTGTATAAATGGACAGAAACAAACTCCCTTTAAGCACAGCATCCAACATTGTTGCCAAGATGTCAGTCTAACTTTAAACTGATGAATACTGCTTAATTACTCATTGACTTTGTGATTATTTTGGGCTAAATTTTGACTTTGAAAACTGCACGTGTTAAAAAATCAATAAGTGGGTATTATAGAAACCCCAAAGGCAAAGCAGACAGACCACATCTAGCAACTCTCTGAACTTCTTCAACACCACGAACTGCAATTGAATTCTAAATAGAAGCTGTCTCTTTTCATTCTCTGTAACACTTTCCTGTTTTGCAAAAAAAAAAAGAGATCAGCAGGCGATGATAATGAAAGGCCGTCGGGGGTCACAGAAAGGAGGGAAATTATCTGTGAGTGCAGCGTTGCATCCACTGCCTCCTTTTCTCTACAACCTCCGCTCTCTTGATTTACGCTAAAAAGTGCGAGCCCCTTCCTCCCGGCTCCGCTCCAGCTCACATGGCATGTTTATTAGAGCAGGTAAGTAATCTTTGATGGGACAGAGGCTCTGTACTCAACGACAGGGCGGTGAATGAAGCGCTCCGCGGGCTACAGCACGTGTGGTCTGTAAACTCCTGTCAGATGCTCATAGTCACTCATGCCGCTGCGCTCTAACAGTCATTTCATGTGTCATTTAATCTCATCGCCCAGCCCTTCTAGATGCAGAGGGGGAGGTCGAGAGATGGGAAGGGATGGCATCACATGTTTGGATGAAATGCTATTGTTTTTGGGGAAAAACAAAGAGAAAACAGTGCTTAATTGTCAAGTAGATTATAGCTTTAAATTTAGAGAAACCATCCACGACTTACAAGAAACTGCTTGTTAGTGGTGGTGTTTTTATTTTATTTTATTTTTTTATCACTGTTCCTATTGGATACACATGGTCTGTGTTGATGTAGAAAGTTCAATTATTGCTTGGAATAGACCATTGGTATGTAGGAACAGAGATGACAAAGCTATGGCTGCATGAATCTTTGTGCAGTACAGTTACAGCATTAAGGGCCGTCCACACCAAGAACTCTAATTATAATGAGAACAATAATGATGATTAAGGATATCATCCTGTAAAATGTGGTGCCAGCTGTTCTGGAGCCCCACATGTCCCTCATCTTTTCAGTTATTGTGTATCCTAAATGCCATCAAGGTAGTCAGAAGCAGCAGATACAACATTTATAAAGCACCTTAGCTTTTATTTATTTTTTTACTTAATAATAAGAACAAGGATATTTATAAGAAGAAAACTGTGAAAAGTAGCTGCTGTTGCTGCTGCTGCATGGTGCTATGTCTCTTTCAGCACCACTGGGGCGAGAAGAGAGAATTAATGTTGAACAAGTTATTATCCCTATTTATTATTAAAGGACTACAGAGTTTGAACATGACGCCCTGTTAATTCGAGCAAACTTTAATTGGCTGTCAGTGTGTTGATCAAATCACTGATCCCAATGATATCCATCGCCAACAACCAGTTCTCACGCCCAACTTGTCAGATAACAACATTTTGTTACAGCTCTCAGATCTACTGGGATTTCTATTGAGTCATGGAAAATCACCTGCCAGTATTAAACGCTTCTGATAAGTGACGTGATATTGATGTAACTAGTGCAAAACTAAAAAAATAATTTGGCATCAACCCATGTAACTGTGCCCCGACACTTAAGTAACTGTTTTTAAGCCCAACCCTGTTAATTTAACGCTAACTTGGTTGAGGCTAGTTAGTTAGCCATTTCTTGTAAACACAGACTTTTATTTTGAAAAGCCCACTGTGCATATATGAAGTGGAAAACAACATCACGGATCCGTTCAAAACAGAAGCAAAGGGGTTCCATGTGCGTTGGTATCACACGCAGAGGTTGCTTCAGTATCAGACGGTAAAGTCCGTGACAAAATGTTCTTATGTGACGAGTTAGGGATGAGAAAGTGTTGTCGCCAGTGCTGTTAGTAGGGATGGGAATAATTTATCGATGATCAATTACTGGTTGTTAAGAATTTGGTAGATCACGTGGAAGTTTTAATCGATCTGTGGATTTTAAAATTTTAATTTGATCTATGACTGCGTATCAGTATCACTGAACTGAAACACGGCATATAGTATTCAGTTATGCGGCCGTATGTGAATAAGCCAATGAGCTGAGAATTAAGTTGGATAAAGCTACAGTTTGCAAACTGAAAGTTCCAATAACAATTATTTAACACACAGAAATACAAGCATATTAATTTGAGCAAAACTAGCTCACTGTATCAAACCTTGCTAGCATGAATGACTAGGGTTAATTTGATCACAAAACACATACAGACAGGAAGTCTCTTTTCGTCCTTTCAAAATAAAAGCGTCCGTTATCAAAACAGGCTTTTGCAAAGTGCTGTATATATATCTTTTATTTTGCCCATGTATGCATGCAGCCATTAATCGATTAATTGATCGTTAGATTAATAGATAATAGATAATCAAGTTGGCAGGTTTCTTCCAAACACCCATCCCTAGTAGTTAGAGTTGTGTGGGCTAGAGAAATCTTTAAATGAACATATTTCTAGTTATTTATCTAGTTCTTGGTGTGGACGGCCCTTTAGAGAGCCCCGAACATGACACAGCATTAGGGAGCTATTTGCAAGATGAACTGAATACAAAATCCCATAACATTAATGCAAAATATCCCAAATTGTGTGTTGTGCTTGTTGGCTCTGGCTAATACTGTACTTTCATGCACAACATAGCCTTCTGGCACAGATGGTTCTTTAAGTGTCTTATTTTGTATAACGCTTGGGTCCTCTCCACTGGTGAATCAGGCCTGCATTGTTATTAGCCTGGGTAGCAGATTTGTTTTGTGCTCAACAGTGCAACATTGTTGGCTGGCCTTGTTTGGCAAGACAACATGATGTTGGCTAGTATACAAACTCTCTGGTAGCAAGGCTAATAAATCACCCTCCTCTTTCCTTCCCAATATAAGGGCCCATTTCTCTCCATTGTTGCTCTCAGATTTGTGTAATTGACTGCCATACAACACAATAACACAGTCTCTTCCATTTGTATTTGTGTGTTACTAGACTGCAGACCATGAAAAATGGGTAGGTCCATCAGTCCGTTCATCCATCATGTTGTCAGAGTGCATGACAGACTGCCAACCGAACGGGTTGAATTTCCGGCACTTTCACTTGAAGCGACGCCCATTTCTCGATTGCCATAAAATCTGCATTTATATCGTGTACAGCATTTAGTTTAAACGTGCATGGCAGGTACCGCAGTGTGGGGAGATATTAAACTAACGGCGATACATTTAAATGTTTCCACCTCAGCACACATATTCTGCAGATGGATATTAAAACACATTTCTCTCTGTGTGGACTCCCTCTGGATAGTAAATTAAGCTTTCACCTCACCGTAGCTCAACATATTCTCTTCCCCTCAGCTGGTCTGCAGACAATCAATTAGCCTGTCACAGACGTCTCTGAACTTTAAATTATGGCAATCTTGAAATAGACATCCGTTGATGCTGTCACCTTGTGCACAGGAGTCAAATGTTTTGCCTGAAGACTGCTCGGTGTGCAAGTGTGCAAAGCACTTTCAAGTGATAGTGTCTGCTGCTTATTTGCTTCAGCTATTCATTATCCCTTTTTTTTTTTGCTTTCAATGCAATAAGATCCAGGCCTTAGTATACAGATGAAAATACATATATTCTTAGATTTTGCTTTCCAAGGGTAGTAATGAGCTTTTTTTTTAAATTTATCTAATTTACTGAATCTAAATGAAAGGATGTGGAAAGCCACACGTTGGCAGAAAACTCACTTTGTGGTTTGGGTGTGCTGCTCTGTTTTCTCTGGGTTTGGTCTCTAACATCGATTAAGTTTAAGGGTATATTGACATGAGGAAATGTCCTGAAATCAATTGTGATTTCAGAGTGTTCACATGCACTACTGTTGAGCAAAGCTGATGTAAATAATTCAAGGATTATTTATCTCTTCTTCATCACATAACTCACACAATTCACTGGACTGCTATTTTTTTTTCATCCCCCATCTGTGGTTTTATTTTTTTAAGACAGACACGGCCAAATGGAAGGTGCTTCTTTGTTGTTTTTTTTCTCCTAACTTCCACATATTACACATCACAGTATACATTGGGTTTAATTAACTCTTATGAAGTACATATAAGGCAAATGGTGCAAAATCACTGTCCAATTACCCTAATGATTTGAAGGACAGGGCACTGAATATGTACATAGAATCAATATATCAGAAGGTACTTAGCAAATGAGTTTGGCGTGACTCCACCTTCACAGCCTTGAAAAAGTGATTAGTGTGCAATTTCCCATGCCCCGTTTCCTCCATATAAGATTGCAATTGATATGGAGTGAACAAATTACTTAGTCATGGTTTGGTGTAATGGCTCTGTTAGGCTTCAGCAAAGAAAAAAGCCAAGCAGCCAAGAAAATATAAAAAAAGCCCAGGATGTTGGCTCAACATTAGTGATTTTAGGATGGCCATTAAAACCATCCATGTGTTTAAGGTAGTTTTACAGTGGCCTGTTACACTGCTTCTAAAGTCATCAACAGAAAATACTTGAATTACACTGACAATGTTTTAGAACTGGTTAATTAGCTAACCCAATAACATTTTCTGCTTACAGCCTTTATTATTATTAATTGGACAGCTTTGGCACTTTTGGCCCAACTTCCATTTTCCTTTTCTGCTACTTTATTCTCCTCCACTACCATTCAGAAGCTAATATTGTACTTTTTAGTCTACTACATTTATTTGGTAGCTTTAGTTACTATTATACAAATAATAATCAAATAATTACTTCAATGTATAAGCTACCTTACAATAAGTGATTAAAATTAGCCCCACCTTAACCAGCTGGCATCAGCATCTGTAATAGGCCTACAGTAATATACATTATTTTGAAATGGGACACTCACTCTTATGTGTACTTTTACTTCTGGTACTTAAGTATAGTTTGATTGATTTTGATGCTTATACTTTTGTATTTAATAGAATTTCAGAATAAAGGACTTTTGGTTGTAATAGAGTATTTCTAAAGTGTGGTTTTTCTACTTTGACTTAAGAATTTTTCTTAAAAAATAGGTGGATACTTCTTCAACCACTGTTGGTTATAAAGTTATTCTGTGAAAAAGAAAAAAGCAGAGCCAAGATTAATTTGATTATGAATAAGGTTAAGGAGATGATGAATCCATTTTTTTTTTTATCCCTTCAAGGAATTTCTACAAAGAGATAAAAAGGACATTGATGTAGACTGCTCATTTTGTCAACAGGTTCCAGGAGATACATGTCATCTATTTTGGTCTTGCCCCCACTCTTTTTTTTTTTTTTTTTTTTTTGAGAAGATGTCTATACATTTATTTCCTAATAATATATTGAACACTTTTCCTTCCCTATTAACATGCAATGTTTAGCTTTTGTAGAAGAGTATGTAAAAAAGCCAATAAATAGTATATTATCAATTTGAATTTATTATTTGCAAAATTGTATATTTAAAAATCTAAATTTCAAATCATAGACCATCGTTTTTCTTAAAAAAAATAATAAAAAAAAATCACACAATACACTCAATACTTTTATTCTAAATGGCATTCTAAAAACCTTGAATACATTTTTGTTATCTGATTTATGTTAACTGCCAATGCTTGCACCTGATGTCCGCAGTGCTGTTCATCTTGATTACTCAGTGCTGCCGCGCCTGGAAGTTAGGTATGTTGCGTCAGTAGTTTACTAAGCTAATGACAATGAATATGCCCTGAACTCAGTGGCGATTTTCTTAGGCTGTTTGTGGTGCTATTCTAGCTAGCTAACCTTAGCCTCAATTATGTAAAGTAAACAGAAAGATTATTAGCTAAAGCTTGTGTACCCCCCTTTAAAAAAAAAACTTTATTAAAGCAACATGGTGCAATACAAGACAATACACCAACAAAACGCTGTCAGGGGGTTTCATAAATTCAAAGTTTTTATAGCTTTCATGTTTGTAGATTTCTTAATAGACTCATTATAGGCTATGTTTGGTTTCATTTTCAAAGACAAGAAAGAGAGGTTTTTAATTAACGTAACGACATTTATGAATATGCCATTTGGTATCAACTGTATCATGAGATTGATGATATAGTATTGTTTATCTTTTGCAAAAGGAAAGTCAGTGAAACCAAACATGTTCAAAGCACGGGGACAAATGAGGTTCAATCGAAAAAGAAATCAGGTTACAAATATCTTCCCATAATTTATTTGAGAAAGACCGAAATAAATGAAAAACATCTTCAGGGTGTCCTTCACAGAAAGAGCAGTTTAAGTCTTCCTTAAATCGTTGTAAAGAAACTTTAGATGGGTAAATTCTGTGAATTATCTTAAAAGATACTTCTTTAACCTTATTTTGGATTATATATCTAACAGGTAAATTCCAGATCTTTTTCCAGTTAAGGTTATTAATAAGGTTATTCCAATAGGTTGTTACATATGGAGTCGATACGACTGCTTTCTGGAAGAAAAGAGTGTATATTGCGTTAACTATTGCGTGTAGAGGAGAAACAACATTTGGCTGATTGTTACACCTATTTTAGCTAGCTTAAGTGAGCTGACAGCAGTAACCTGCAGTGGTGGAAGGAATATATCGTGCCTTGACTTAAGCAAAAGTACTAATACATCACTGTGAAAATACTGTATACCAAACCTAATTGAAGTAAAATGATGTAATACTATGTATTAGCAGCAAAATGTACTTAAAGTAGAAAAAGTAAAATGCCGTTAAGTCTAGTGTTTTCCTATCATATATGCTGTTTTAGATTATTATTACTGGATGTGTATGTTGCATTTTACTGCAGTAGATATTTGCTAAGCTTGTGCCAATTTTAACTATTTTTTTATATGATGTTAAATTAGTGTAATCTACATCAATGCATCATATTCTATAAGATCATCATATGTTCGTAGCTTCACTGTCCTGTGGGAACCATGTATCTTTAAAAATAACAGCCCTGTTTTAGGCATAGTAATGATACATTTTCCAACAACATTAAGGTCATTCTTTGGTGTTTCACCAGCATTCAAAATAACCACATTGGAGATACATGGTTAACACTTGATAGGGAAGGATATGGAAAATGTAATCAGAAATGTAACTAAAGCTGTAAGACAAATGTAGTGGAATAGAAAGTACAGTATTTCTCTCTTAAATATAGTGGAGAAGAAGTATAAAGTTGCATAAAAATGGAAACACTCACACACAGTAGGCTATAAGCACTGGACATTTTTACTTAAGGACAACATTTGGGCAATTGTACTCATTACAAAGTGGTTACATTCCACCACTGCAACAATGTGGTGTCTGGCCATCATTGATTTCTCAGTAATTGTAGCTGAGACATTCACAGTAACCTGTCGTGTGGTGGCTTTGTTTTTCAATATGTGCACAGAATACCTATAATGATTCCTTTACTTTAAAGCAAAACCATCCACAATAGGCCATATGCTAATCAGGGCTAATCTAAAGATAAACTGTAAATCTTACTGATTTAAACCTGGTTAGTATGCAAAGTCAGTGCAATGTGTTCATCAAATGTCAGAGCCAGCAGGCTGCCATGACACAAAGAATGATTTTGGTGTCTAGCTATGTCCTTATGACTTAAAATGAGATGTTGATTTGTGAGACAGATTCATTTCCAAAAACTTTCAGTATTAATTTAAGAAACAGATTACTATACAGTACACATTGTCCGCCAAAACACTGAAAGAACATCCATACAAACTTCACTGTCTCTGTTTCTAACACAAATGCACTTCCAGTAGAAAGCTGTTTAGGATACAGTTCTGACAACTGGAGGGGGAAGCAAACCAAAGGTCACAGTTCCTGGCATTGATGTGTCAGCATGATGGCAGGCCTGAAATACAGGCTGGCTCTCTCTCTGTACCCCCTCCCTCACTCCCAGCTGTTGCTGGATACTCTTCCCATTTTTCTTTTGATCGAACTGTGTTTCCTTTTTTGTCTGTCTTATACAAGCCATCTGGGAGAGACTTGATAGCTAAAAGAGAATTAGCTTGGGGTCAAATTTAGAGGACAGTTGGGAGTTCCCTTTAGGTCAGTTTAAATGTGACCCTGCGAGCAAACACACAAATTAACGCTGACAACTGGACAAGAAAGGGGATAGCCTCCATGTATTGCTTATTGGATAAACACTGCAGTGTGCGTCACACTGGTTAGCACAGTCTCAGTGCTGTGCTTGATCCCAGCTGTTTATATGAAGCATTTAAATATTGTTTGTTTTTTACCTCAAAAGACAGTCAGATCTGGTATACTGGGCATTGCATTAACTGTAAATGAGAACAGACTGTCTGTTTATAGCCCTAATAAGAGAGATTTGCTCTGTGACAGTGAGTAATAGCTAACAAGTGGATAATGTTAAAGAATGAATGAGCAACAGTATAAGATATGCGACTATTGGACCAAATTGTCTGTTCAATTTCAAACCATATAAATCAAAACTTTCAGTAATCTAATAAAACCCTTTAAAGGAGAACCATGTGAAGTTTGGACTCACACTCATATTGACAGTAAACTGACGCAACAACTGCTGTAGGCCTGTTCCAAATTTGTGTTTATCCAGCTGGCAATCCTAAAACCCAATAAAAAGTGTTGATATAGAGATGATTTAGATGTCACTGCTTATGGTACCTTCTCTTTTTTCTTCTGCCGCTAGAGGTTGATTAAAAAGGTAAGTAGAATTTTCTTTATTCACCTCCGGTGGTGAAGAAGAAATCATATTTTCTCTTTTTTTTGCTCAACTATGTCCTCACATTTCCTCCATTGCCATTGTGCTACAGTGTATCACAATCATTCTTGTTTATCGCAAGAATGGACAAGCTGTCTGAGTGCGGTACTGTACATGTTTGTTTGTTTGATTTTGTATGTTGTTGTATGCGTGTCCCTGCCTCTTTCTTTGTCTGTATTTTGCTTGCACTTGGAATGGAGGTCCGAAGTTGATGACACTTTATCCATTCAGTCTGTGTAGTTTATCCACACAGGGTCGAAAGCAGAGGAAACTCTTAACTTAACATCTGGGCTGCGGTCGAATCCTCGTTTTTTTTTTTTTTTGGTGAGGAAGGTTTCTGAGTGAAGTGACTCGGAACTATCTAAGTGGCGGCCCTGATAAGAGCTGGCCGAATTCTCTAAATGTTAAAGAAAGGTGCTTCATGCTTCCTTTCTTATCTCTGGACCATACTTTTTTTTTTTTTTTTAAAGGAAAGGTGATAATGCTGTCCCACAATTGCTTGCTGCAGCAACTTTTAAAGCAACTTACCATTCATCTGTTCATGAAAAAAAAAGTACAGTAATGGATGTGTAGGCCGAGCTTGCATAAATATATGCAATATGCCGTTGCATAATCATATAGCTTAGTGTAAGTGCAATCTGATTCTCTAAGCACCGTGGCTGTCTTTTCCTAAGTCCATATTCTCCTTTTCATCTTTTCTTGACCTTATGGCGTTCTCTATCTTGGACAAGGAAAAGTGCTTAGCAAAAGACTGTTCGACCGCAGCCTTGAGGTGAAGTGGAGGTTACTAACTATGGATGTGATAAGTCAAACCTGACAGAGTCCTGAGGTCAAGGATGCTGGGATATGATGATAATCTGTTACCTGTGTATTTCCTGACAGGCGGGTCAGGGGGGTGGACACAGGACCCTGCTCTACGGTCATGCCATCCTTCTCCGCCACTCCTTCAGTGATATGGTGTGTATCAACTGTATGATTGTCCAGTAAAGTAGTCCTTAGTGGCACATGCTGAAATAACAAGAATGGGTAACGCTTTATTTTAAGGTCCTTGTAATAACCATTAATTAACAAGTAATAAGGCCCTAGTAAGTCTTTAGAAGATGCTTATTAACATTATTGTGTGTTTATAAGCTTATATAAGTGTTAATAATGGCATTACAAACACCCATGACCCACCCATTATGTCTTTGCCATGCCTTTATTAATCTTATTTTGTTTGCTTATTGATATTAAAATATACTTTATTGCTCATCTATTATAAGTTAACTTTAAGTTAACTATGCTTTTTGCCACTACCGGATCTAAAGCGAGAACAATGCCTTATTACTTGTTAATTAATGGTTATTAAGGACCTTATTATAAAACGTTACCCAAGAATGAATAGATCAATATAAATTGAATAGGAATATATATGAATTGATGGGATCAAATAAGTTTAGTTTCAATTAGTTTTTTCCTTTGTGTAGTTTTAGCTTTGTGTATTTCTGAATGTTAAGCTACTTGTTTTGTGATCCATAAATAAATGAGTCATATTTTTATTAGACATTTGAACAAGAGATGACTTCACTCTCAGCTTGTTTTATCGTTTCCTTTGACCGAACACTAACTCATTTGTCACTCCCAAGTACCTGACCTGTTTGAAGACATCAAGGTCTCTGACAGACAAGCTGTCATTTGATGTTGGACTACAAGAAGATTCAATAGGTACAGTATCGCCAACAGGCACTTCACAGAGTTCACTTGGCTTTTTTTACTGCTTTTAATTGAATTCAGGCCTCCTGAGTAGCCATTTCAGGTTGACCTAACCTTGAGATGGAATCAATACCCATGGGAGAAATGCTGTAAAACACAGTTACAGTGCTGTATTTGACATCTAAACTGAAGAAATGCTCAAAGCCATTTTTCAAGGGGAAACAATACTTCAACTGCTCCTTCAGTTTTTCTCAGATGCTGACCGTTTCATCAGAATAGACAAAAAATGGCATGTATATGACTGAGTGGGACCTGCTCAAATTCACGTATATATTCTACTTGATCACAGATATATGAATAGTGTATTTGTGTCAATAGGAGAGGCCTGCTGGTGGACCATCCACCCTGCCTCCAAGCAGAGATCAGAGGGAGAGAAAGTCCGCATCGGAGACGACCTGATCCTCGTCAGCGTGTCCACGGAGAGATACCTGGTAGGTCAAGTTCAAAACATAACAATAGATGTAGACTAAAATGTGTTCTCTGTCAACATTTTTTTTTTTTATTAACATTTTAATTATTATACAACATAAGATAGACACAATACAACCACAAACAAGCACAGTAAAATAGATCAGACATAACAAACCACAACAAACACCACAAGACACGCATACATACACACACACACACACACGCATATACAAAATCAAATTACAAACACAAATGGGGGAGGGGGGGGGGGGGCAGTACTGTACCATTGCAATTAATTGTTATTTTCAAAATCATGTTCATTTCATAATCTTTTTCAAGTTAATTTACATGGAAACAAGGTGACAATGTGACAGTGGGCTCTTACAGGGCTGCAGAGCAAGGGTCAACATTTGATGAGAGAAATAGGCATCACAGTGACAGAATCGTGTTTCATATTTGATAAGCGCTGCCTAGACAGTTTGATCGGAGTCTTGTCATTGTATCAGACCCGGTCCAAATGAGATAAGCAGCTACGATTGGCCCGGCGGGAATCTGTCTGAATGGGAGAGGGGCCAGACACATTTGCCACAACAAATAAAACATGAGCTTGGAAGATTTGGCTGGTTTTCAGGGTAGATAAATGTGTCTACAGCAAATTACTTTCAAAATTCTATTCATTTTCTTTGTTGAATCATAAATACAATGTATAATAATACCTAAACTGCTCTGCACATACGGCAATGTTTCATCTGCCGCTTGCTATTCCAAAGTATGATTTACCAGCTTTCTGAAACCAATTCAAATGATTACACATTATGGTCATTTAGCATTTTGATTTAGATGCCATGAACCAAAGCAGTCCCATGGTAACTCTTATTCAAAGAGTGGGAGACAGCATTATAGTTGAGTATTATTAACAGAGAATCATCTGTTTCAAACTTGCCATCACACACTTGAAGGAAAATGCAGTTTTTAAAGAGGATGGGTTAATTGCAGCTCGAGCAATTCTCATTAAATCAGCAGCTCTCCACTCAGTTTCTCATTTCCAGATAAGAGGTTTTTTTCTGATGAATATTTACAGCTTTTTTCTCAGACAGTCTGGATACATCAGATACAGTGTCTACTGTTTCTCATGCACACTGTATCATCTCTCATTTCCCTTTGTTTGGTTTGGTTTTCAGATCTCGCATAATTCAGATTTTCTCAGCTGTTGTTTTTTGGTTTTTAGTTGCTTCCTTATTTCTCTGCCAAGTGTTTTTATGTCAGACAGAATTGTCTTCCTTTAAACCGGCAAGAGTTTAGAGGCAGTCAAAGCGCCAAGTGCAGAGAGGGATGGTTGTTTTTGGAGATTATGCACCCCACATAGCTGGAGTTATCTGCTTTGGTTCACTGTCTGTCTCAAAAAGACACATTGGAAAGTTTTTATAGCAGTCGGAAGGCTCTGATACCCGTCTCGCTCCAGCCAACTTCAGAGTGACACGGCAATTCAAGAGGAAAACTTTAAAACTTTACACTGCTATCTGTAATGGGAATCTGATTACTTGTAAAGCCCTCCTGTGCAGTTCCTTTTTTAAAATTATTTTTTTTCGGGAAGTCACCCATCTGACTGATGAGCTTAGAGCTAATGCTGTCTCCCATATGCAGAGCTATACACCCGACCTCAATTAACTTACTTGGTAAAGAGAGAGGAGAGGGAGATTTTTAAGATGGAGAGGAAGAGGCTGAGAAAGAACTGGAAAGAAGGAGGGCCATCGACGTGCCAGGCATAGGAGAGCGAGCAGTGCTGGCTTGCAGTGGCTGCTTCGGCCCTTCAGGGAGGGAAATGTGCAATTAAAGCAAAACTGGCAAAGAGCCAGACTTTCATCCCCTCCGATGGGAAATCTTCACCTGATTCAGCCCGACAGAAGCTCAGCTTTTGAAGAATGGGACACATCAAAATTCATGCAAAAGCATCACTGTGAACAATCATAAAGGTTGTGACACAGTCTCTTTAGGACACAGGTGTTTGTTGCTTTGTGTCCAGTTAGGCTGAATTGTATCAGCAGTTTTGCTTTGCTCTGCATGAAAGGCTGCACTAAAATACATGGCATACTGTACATTTTTGAAACACCAATACAGACTAATTAAAACACTAAATTGATGGTTATATTTGGTCCAACAATAATGTAAAAGTACATCGTTTTCAGGGGAATTCAGTGAGATGGAACAAGATGTACCACATTTACATGTTTTTATCAATCAAGACATGGCTCTGATGAAGCTGAAAGCGAGGATCATCTTGAGCTCTCACTAGCTTCTGAATCCTAACCGTAGGGAAATGGGAGCGGCTCCAAGTGTTTTTGCTGGAAGGAATTATTAGATGATAGAGTATTATCTGGACATTGCTGCATAGAGAAACACTGATGCAGCAGTGCTTTTTAGCCCACAGTGTTATAACACTCCCTGTCAGCTCCAGAGGAAGGACTCAAAGTTGTTTTAATCTTTTTTCAAATCCCAACACTGGGACATCTCTCTCCTTTGTGCAATATTGCTGAATCTTAGTGTTTGTATATGTTTCCCTCTTGCTAACACCACAATTTTACTGGCAGTCTCCACCCTTCTGTCTAAAGCCCGGTATAACACGCTCCTCTCTCTCTCTCTCTTGCAGCACCTCTCTATCTCCAATGGAAACATCCAGGTGGATGCCTCCTTCATGCAGACCCTGTGGAACGTCCAGCCTACCTGCTCTTCAGGCAGCATGGCTGTAGGCAAGTTCATCACCCCAGCAACCACCATAACAACAGATCCAAAACAGCTCAATACATTTTAGTCACTCAAATAGTGACTCTCATGTGTCTTAACAATGGTCTGAACATGAGACCATGAGAAGGGCTTTAACAACCGGGTGTTTTCATAAATGATAAATTATTCATGTATTTGTTTATTTAATTTATTTATTTTCTATTTTTTGTAAATATGTATTATGTAAATATGCATGTTTAGGAAAAAAAAACATGTCAATTGAGTAGTGGAGAAGGGGTAGATTTAAATAAGCATATGCTTCATCCTACTCCTTTTCGGACATGTTGCATTCACATTATAGCTTTTGTTTTGACTATTGCTATTTTTTTGTTTTGATTATTCTCATTGGATTTGTTTGGTTTTGAGTTTACTTTGTTGCATTACTCGCACATGTTCGAAAATAAAAAAAAGCTGAGCTGAGCTGAACATTTAAGCCTTTAAGGAAAACCCCATACAACCATAGTAAAGAATAATAAAAATATATACAATTTTTTTAGGGTTTTTGACTGGTGGACATGTGATGCGTCTATGCCACGGGCATGATGAGAGCTTGACCATCCCTGGAGCAGACAAGAGTGAGGAGGAGCAGAGGTTAGTAGATAATTAGCTAACAAGCTCTTCAAATAAATGTGTTTAAAGTTGTCTTCTGACTAGTGAGTCACTATTTAAAACCTTTGAAACTAACACTAACTATTCTGTTTGAAATCTAAGTAGTACTGACCAGTCATGCTTGAAAGGGCTTTGGCTGCAAGCAGATAAACAGTCCCTGTGGAGAGTAGAAGAGGCTAAACACATTGGCCAAAATGCAATCTCAGAACCCATCTGCTGTCACCTGACAGTGATTAAGCTTTTTATTATCTTTTAAAAAAACAAATTATAAGAAGACGTCTTATAGTGATTAACCCGAAATGTTGTCTGATCCTAAAACACCTAAAAAGTATTGATGTTGCTTATCAGACAGTAAGCACTGACTGGTGCACAAAAGAAGAAGTCTTAGCTCAGATATCCGTTATCTGGATATGGCCGGCTGGACTGTAACCCCAAAAATATTGGCTGTTGACCCTGGGGGATAAATTGACACCAGGCCGATAGCAGATGGGTTCCAAGATTGTCTGTCAACCAGAAGCACTTAAATATCCTTCAACACCAGCCATCTTAAGGGATGTCGTTTTGCAGTTGACCCTGATCTCCATGCATATTATCTCCATCCAGGATCATGTCTTTGTGTCAAACTCAAAGATAAAGTCAAATTATGGTCTGGTATGTTATGAGATTGTGATTATTAATTAAAAATCCATTGGCAGTGCATGTTAATGGCTATAGCGAAGCACATGCAGAATTTACAATATCCGTATATATCTATTTCAAAATATGTGCTTTTGAAGTTGTCACATGGAAGATTTCTTGTCCAAATACTTGAGCCGTGAGACTTAGTCAACAATATTTCTACCCCCTGTGCCAGAACTGTAGCAGAAACTCTTGATGTCATTTTATTCCCACTGTGACTTGAAAGACTCTCAAATGACAGAAGCTCCCACTGCTGTCTTTGTGCTCTCAGGATAGTCAACTATGAAGCGGGTAAAGGAGCATCAAGGGCCCGCTCACTTTGGAGACTGGAGCCTCTCAGGATCAGGTGAGATCAGACCCAGATACACACACATATTGAATAAAATAAACTTAAAAAATACCCCGTAAAACTGACATTCTCTGAGGAAATGCATAGAGTAGTTGTCTTATTTGAGAGGGATCTCATCATGAAGAATAAATAGAATTGGGACTTTTTTCACAAATGTCACTGTACCATAGGTTATAAATAAACTTCAGCTCCCTCTAGTTTGAACTGTCACTGCCAATTAGTTGGCAAAGACCTTCAGAAGGTGAGGTTCTGTTTACCATCCCCTTCAATCTACTTCTCTTCACCCTCCCTCTTCTTGCTCTCTTTCCTTTCTTTAACTGGCCACCCACCCACGTAATTTCCCTCCAGTCGCATCGTCAGCCAACTCTCACTGGGACTGCCTGTCAGAGTCTGTACTCTTTGAAATGGCGCAGGTGCATCTATTAAGGCACATGTTCTCCTTTTCAGCTTAGGGAGAAATTCTTTGAACACGATTTTTCCACACTGCATCGACCATATAGAGAACGCTGAGCTTCACTGACAGGAAAAAAGTTTTACTTTATCTGGTGTTCACTTGACATTCTCATTCCACTTGCAGATTAGTTTTGCGAACATTTCAAAAATATGCTAATTACGTGATTTAATCTGTAATGAAGGGTGACATAGCACAGATATAAAGTAAAGAAAAGTGTCAACGTGTAAATAAATATATACCAGTGGTGTATAGGTGGCATAATTCAGAAAGTCAGGATTTATGATTTTTTTTAGTTAACATGGATAAAATATATTTATACAGAAACAGTGTAATTTCTAGCCATTCTAGCATCCAGAACAAGGCTGGATATTGTTCAAATTTTTGAAAATATATCACGTAAGTGTCATTGCATTTTTTTTTAAACTCCGTTTTCATTAAAGGTACTATGTGAAGTTTAGGGGGCGGGGGGAGGGATGTTAATTGCTTTGTATGGCCAATGGGTGAACGAATTATAACGTAACTTAAAAGCTGAGACCATCTCCTATAATAGCCTGTGGACTACTAGAGTCTGAGTTTGTCAAAATAAACTTCTGTTTTGCATTAAAAAAAAACAAAAAAACAACAAATTTCATTATCTTCCAGAAAGCTCTATAAAAAAATCCAGAAAAATCTGATATTGTTGTCAATATACTTGTCGCCTGTCAATTGCAAGATAAAGATAAAATCAGCCGTATGAGCCTTTCAGTGTTGAAGACCATCCAGAGTTGTACCCAGAGTTTGTGACCCCAGTACTCTGTGTCTAGCTGGAGCGGTAGCCACATTCGTTGGGGCCAGGCTTTCCGACTACGCCACCTCTCTACTGGCCATTACCTGGCCCTGACCGAGGACCGCGGACTGGTCCTGCAGGACAGGGAGAAGTCCAACACCCAAGCCACTTCCTTCTGCTTCAGGTCCTCCAAGGTCAGTGCTCTCTATCCCTTTTAAATGTAATTAATTTATTCTATTTTTAAGATTAGCTCTGATGTTCCCTTTGAGCAAGGCAGTTCCACCATGTGAAAGCTGCTCTGGATATTGATGTAAACACTGCTCTTCATCAACTCACCTCATTAAAAGAGGATTCTAAATATCTTCTTCTGATTACTTCATCAAAGGCTTGTCAGACGGATTTGTAAGCTCTTAATGAGCTCATGGCTTGCCACAATACATTGACCTTTTCACAGTTGCTGAGTAGACAGCACTGTAAGTGTTGGAGCAAACATTGATGTTTTCCACTGACCTAATAGCAACTGGCTGGGATGTAGCCATTTTTAATGTAGGAGTCAAGAGAAATGTGCCATCACCTCTACAGTGTTGGGATTCAACGTGATGTGTTGGTTTTTAGACTACCTACTTTATATTCTTTCATTTGCCTTTGCTTATTTCGTTCCCGCAATTACACACCCTTTTCATCCCACACTCTTTTGAACTCTCTCTCAATCCGAGGGCTCTTCAGTTCTTTTGTTTTAATGGCTTGTATTCCAAAAATAAAGCCTCACTGCCAAAAATAACCGTGAGAAAGGAGTGCATGGCTTACTTGAAATTCAAATAGAAAATGGGTATTTTAGGGATGTTGTTGTGTGAGGTTTTACTTGTAAAATATACAGTTTTAGATACTGAGGTTGACACAAGGGTAAGGGCTTCAGTTCTGTGTCTTCTTTCTTGCTGTCTTGTTGTGCTGCAGTGATTTTGATTCTAATCTTGTTTTAAGGCTCAATAATACAATTATTTCCCTTTTCACCTGTTTAATGTGGAGGGCAATATCAGTCAATATTAAAAAGAGATAAATATATAATAAATATGGGAACAAAATAAATGAGGAAATGAATGGAAATAAAGAATAAATATATGTAAGTACAATAAAAAATAATATATTTATATAGATTTTCAAAATAAAACAATATTAATATTATATATTTTTCAGAGCCTTATTTATTTATTTATTTATTTATTTGTTTATTCATTCATATGTATTCATTGACTAACTGACTCAAATGGCATAGTTTTAAACCATCTATCTTAATCTATCTTTTTTCAAAGTTAGAGCTGGATACTGTAGATCCTTAAACAATATGCTAATGTTTTTATGTTATGTTAATGCCTTTGTGTTGAACCTCTGTCACATGTTTGGATCGAGCTCAAACTTGTGAAAATATCTTTACTGTAGCTGATTTTCTGGATTTACTGCTTATTGCGTAACTAATCCTACATTATTACCCTGTGGTGAAATGGCTACGGCCACATAAACAGCTCAACGCCATGAGTCACCTTCACAGAGTACCATTGTGTCCCTGTAGATATCCTTTTATCTACAATAGGTAGAGTATGAAATCCTCCTGAGTGCTGTCCACTGCGGAGGCTTAAATTTTCCTGACAACACAGTGTAATTGCCCTCAGTAATCATCAATCCTGCAGGCGATTTAGGATTACTGGGGATTCATTCTTCTTTTGGAAAAATAAATATAGATAGAAACTCTTATTTTCTAATAACTTTTTTCCCGTAACCTCTACTCCCACCACCCGTTGTACACCCAACCCAGCGCCAGTTGGTGCCTGTATCTAAAAAGGTCAATGCTTTGCAATGTTCAACACTGGCATTAATATGTTCCCCGCTACTTGCTGTCGACTGCAATCAGCTGCATCGCTCCATCTCTGCTGAGCCAGAAATGTAGCAGAGCTAATGAGGCCAGCAACAACCTCCTGGCAGGCCAATGAATGCACTCTCCTCAACCTGCCGCTCTGATTACCATCTAATCACAATATATCTTCATTTGTCATATTTCTATGCCAGTGTGTTGTGTGCGTGTGCTGCTGCTTTTCTATGAGTGTCTATTTGGTAATGTGCGTATGCCTCTGAATGTGAACACAACAGGAAAAGAGTGACTCAGGCCCAAAGAGGGACATCGACGGCATGGGAGTGCCAGAGATCAAGTACGGAGACTCTATGTGCTTCGTCATGCACATGGCAACGGGACTGTGGCTGTCCTACATGGCGCCTGATGCCAAATCATCTCGCCTAGGACCCCTGAAAAGAAGGGTAAGTAGGATAAAACTTTTCCTTTCAGACTTTACATTTGACTGATTCCTTCTTGAACTGACATTTTAAGCAAATATTTCCATACACAGCAATTTGCATACCTTGTACATACTCCATGAATAAACTACAGTAGAAACAAGGATTTGGCTATAATTCCAAATGATTGTTAAACTGACTTTCAGGGAAATTGTGTTGTGACAGAAAGATGATGTCAGAATATCAGCTGATTTCAAATAAATTCAATCAAAAATTAGTTAAAGATTTTAGGACTCTCTATTCATTGAGAACGCATGCAGGAAAATAAGTTTTCTTCAAAAATTCAAGGTAACACGGGGTGAGTAATTGGTATAAAATAGTAATTTTAAGGGTGAAGTATTTCTTTAATAGTGGAAAATACTGTTTTCATTCATTTGAGCCCTGGTTTTTATTCCCATAATTATCTGTGGTCTATGGGAGCTGTTAGCCCTTTAGTAACATATTGCAGGCTAATTATACTTCATAGGTGAAAATGCCTGTTGCATAATTATGAACCAGCCTGTGCACGATTGCATAGTGATACAAATGTGGTATACGTATGTGGTATCGGGCATCTGTCTACCTATGTGTTTACAGTAAGATCCTAAATGCCTGCAATATCTCGTCTCCAACACCTCGAAGCCCATGTTCACAGTAGCAGATCACACCCAATCAAAGCAGAGGGTTGTACGGCTATTTAAACACCTACCCAACCCAGGCAAATATTTATTTTCCACTCTTAAAAGCATTGTCTACCCTGGATACACTTGATATAACCTCAGTCCCCTGACACTCACCCGTCCTGCTCACATGATGCAGCATCCCATTTAAACGTGATAATGGGCCATGTTGAGGGTGACTGTTAGTTTTGGGTGAGACATAGGGGATTAGGGCGGCACATGAACGCAGCTCATCGCTGGGCACGCCTCCAGGGACATCAAACGCCACCTCTAGCTGGCGCCAGGCTGTCCCTGCAGCCTTGGCAGCATGCCAATGCACCTGATATGTTGGAGGTGATGGTCAGTCCACACTTAGACCCCGTGATTATTCTGTTTGATTACAGTGAGTCAGGTTTCACTAAGTTGTAGTGGTGTAAACCCACTAGCTGCGGGAGACTCTCCCTTAACATATGACATACTTCTTTGGCTTTTCTTGTTCTTTTGCTGAGTAATGTGCTGCCCACTGCTCCTTGCATGGTGTGTTCACTTGTGTGTGTAAAAAAAAAAAAAGGATGGGTTAAATGCAGAGGTTGAATTTCCCCATTGTGGGATTAATAAAGTAATCTTCTTCTTCTTCTTAATAAAGTAATCTTCTATCTAAAAACTTAATCATTATAACATCAGACAGCTGTGATTGGGCAAAGACATTTTCTGATACCTGGTTGCTTTTTTGTCTTACACATTAAACGATGTTGGTCCTTTTTTAATTATGAAATGCATATTTACGTGCATGTTTGTCCCGTCTAGGCCTGCCTGCATACTGAGGGCCACATGGACGACGGGCTCATCCTGCAGCGCTGTCAGCATGAGGAGTCTCGGGCTGCTCGCATCATCCGCAACACCACGTTCCTCTTCACCAACTTCATAAAGTAATGACAATGAGTTATTCACAAACACCTTCATCTGTTTGTCTTTGTCACACTTAAACAGCATGAGAAAACAGCTACACAGCGTGTTGTTTAATTCTGAGTTTATTTTAAGTTTTGCCTAACTCTCCTCCCTGGCCTTCCCTGTCTTTCCTCCAGGGCCTTGGACAGCATTGCGGAGGGTGAGTCCACGGTGGGTGTTTACGTTGAAGAGGTGCTGCAGACGCTGAACGACCTGATCGAGTACTTCAAACAGCCCGATTCAGAGCTGGAGCACGAGGAGAAACAGTGTCTTCTCCGTTCACTCATCAAACGTCAAGACCTCTTCAAAGAGGAGGTGAGAGACGACAATTTAGAGGCATCAACTTCTGATTAAGAAGCTCTAACAAAATGCTGATTGTGAAGTTGCTCTGCAGGGATAATTTAACTTAACCGACAGGAGCAGCTTCAGTTACAGGTAGATATATCAAGATGACAGTTAAGACAGGTTTTATCATACAGTCTTTAAATTGCTTAGTCTTTAGTTTGCTTTTGATAGAAAACAAATTACTACACTATTTTAGGATGTCGTCATTCATGTATAATGGATCTCAAACGAATGGACATATTTCACAATTTGTATGCCTTTTAATTTGAGATATTAACAAAGAGACAGGAAATCAGTGAAGACATGGGCAATAACATGCAACAAAGTTCCTTGACCAGACCTGCTACAGTCCATGGTTGGCGCCCCGAAATCTGAGCCACAGTGATGCCCTGAAAAAGAAATTTTAATTTCAATGAGGCTTTTCCCTGGCTGATTGTCTAATGTCTGCTTTGTGTATTAGCATCTCTCTTAATGTGCAAAGAAAATGTGCCTCTTGTGTAATTATTTTTTAAACTTGGGGTCAGCATGAGACCAGAGAGAGTATAAGTAGTTTTTATGAACTTGGAGCTTGAACTTGTTTCCCGCATTGCTTTCATCAGGATGCGTTAGTTGGTTTCCAATTTCTTTAAATAAAGTCAATTATTTATAAGTCATGGTATTAAAAAATCATGTTACTCGTTAAAAAAATTATTCAAATTTTGTTTCGAAAAGGAATATTCTGCCTGTGTAGTGAGATTATTCACAGAAATGATCCTGCCTTTTCTCAGGGCATGCTGACCCTCCTGTCCAAATGCATCGACCGGATGAACCTGTACAACAGCGCTGCCCACTTTGGAGAGGTGGCCGGGGAGGAGGCCGGCGCAGCGTGGAAGGACATTCTTAACCTCCTCTACGAACTTCTGGGTAAGCGCGCCTGAGTGATGAATCACATAAAATATCCAGATCTTCTGTCAGCTGTTGACCCTGGCTAGATATGCAGCATTAATCTTCCCACAGTGTCTTCACCGAATCCTCCTCCTCTCCTTCACACTTCACACTTCGTACATCTTATCTCGCCTGTGTTCTTCTCCTCCTCCTCCCCTCCTTTCTCTTCCATAAACTCCCTCCACCCTCCTCATGTTTTCCTCCCTGCCACATCTGGAGTTCACAGCTGGTGATGGCCTTTATGTGACATTTATTTGTAACTATTTGTGACAGGGGAGAGGCAACAAAAGAATGCCTCTTGTATTCCTCTTTGATAATCCGCCCTGCCTCCCATTTAGGTCACACCATTCTGTGAGATCTGTGTGGGCACATTACAAAGCATCGAGCTGCATATTTGAAGAAATGATGGCGTCATTAACTAAATGCCAGCCATCACAGGTGCTGGCATTATCTCGTTCTCTTGGGGGCCTGCATTGAGTCATGAATGCTAAAACTGTGACCCTGAGAAGTTTTATTTTGGACAACTTTTTCTTGGGTTGTTTGTTCTGCTGTCATTGGAGCTTTCCCATCAACAGCTTCCCCTCGGCTCACCTTGACTGCCCTTATATTCATCACCTCCCCAGCATGTACTCCCACATGCACACACATTAAACACACACACGCTCAAAACCCACAAATACACTCCTCTAAGCACGCTCCAGCCTTGTCCACGAAGGGGTCATCCCCAAGGATGCGGAGGCAGTCTGGCGAAGCGGATTTTGCATGATGAATTGTGTTTTTCCTGACCTCCACTCCTTTTATAATTTACTCTTCTTGTCTATTTAGGAGGATAAGGAATAAGGAATACACCTACTTTGTCAATTGTCCAGGCGGTAAACTTGTTTAAAGAAAAGGACATCAATGTATTTCCTACTGCCTCCCAATGGAGACCACCGCCCCTCCTCTTTAAAGGAAAAACAACAACTATATATTGTGTGTTCCTAAGATACATATGTGCACTTATTTTATTTCAGAGAGTCCTCACTGCATTTCTAGAGTGAAAAGATTCCTTGAGAAACATGAGAAAAGCTTTGAATAATCCATATGACTACAAACACTGTGTCTTTACTTTTTGCTTTTTTAAAGTATTTTAGGGGTTTGGTTACATCATAATACAGTATTTCTCATAACAACACTCAGGCATTACAATTACATCTTACCTGTTTACTTCCTTAAGATAGCTGCATCCATTTTTGATAGTTCTAACATCTAAATGTGCTGTCTACTTCACGTAGAGCAAAAAACCTGACCATCATGATCCTCATAAAATCTTACCACTTTTCATGCTAAATGGTCAGTAGTTTCAGCAATTACAGTATATATGTCCCTTTACAGTACCTTGAACTTACCTTAAGTACTTTCCTCTTTCCATTTCATTGTGCACTATGAAGTTTTATAGGAACTGTGCACCTTTACATCCCTGCAGCAAGGTGAGACCCAGTGGAGGCCAGATAAAACAAGATTTTTAGGGAGTGTCAAGTTATTAGTATGCATTATTATACATTGTGTAGGTATGAAAACATGAAAATGGAAATGGGCTTCTTTAAAAAAGTTTGATCTTATTGTAAAAGATTAGATAACTCTCATCACATGCTAAAATAATCAATTTATTCCAGTTACAAAACGAGAAAAATGTGAATTTTTTACAAGTTGATCTTGCTGATGCAGGATTTAACACACAAACCCTTTCGTAATAGTTTCTCTTCATTGAAATGTTGCCAGTATTATCATTACTAGAAGCTCAGTATATCCTGGTGGTAATTAGTGGTGGCTTTAGTGTATGCTAATGTAACCATTATTTGAAGTCTGGAGTCTGCGTAGCCTCAGGTCCTCCTCCTTCTCTGACTTTTAATTTCCCGTTCACATCATTCACAGTGAACATCCGTGCCCTTGCCTCGTGGTGTGGCTCTCTCCATGTGTTCATATTGAACAATGGCTTCCCTGGAAAGACAGAATTAAAAGAGATTAGACACCCATCAGTATTCCTTTGGCACAAAGTGCTGTTAAATTGTTTCACGGGCATTATCAGTCTAGTGTCCCTGAATCCTAATGGTGAAAAATGAGACCGTAAAGTAATAAGGAGACTTCTTAATGTCACCATAGTGGAGAAAGGGTACAAAGGAACACACCTCGACTTTCTATAGAACATAGAGCGCCTGGCTTTACAGTGGCTTAAAAATCCATCCCATGTATTTTATATATCAGAAAGACTTCACAATGGGAAGTAGTCCACTGTGTCAGATTTGATCAATTTTAATATCTACTTTTGGACAGAGGGTGTCAGAAAATGACTTTATGGTTACAAGAAAATTTACTATTTCATAAAGTCACACTGTCTGGAACACCTGCAAGTCAAATCAAACTTTAATCAAATCAAACTTTATTTATATAGTGCTTTTCATACATAAAAATGCAACACAAAGTGCTTTACAAAAAATAAGAATAAAAACAGACAATAAAAATGACAAAACCCACCCCTCCCTCCCCCACATACACATCTGTATGTACACACACACATACATGCACACACACACTCAGACTCACACACAGCACATATTGATTGACAGTGTAGAGACATGGCAAGGCACCGAGGGTCCAGATGAGGATGAGTCAGCTGCTTGAATCTATTGGCTTCATGTCTTTACTAAACCTTGTATGTATTTTGATTGAACCTTTATGAAAACTTTGTCTTTTTTTCAGCCGCACTGATTCGTGGGAACAGGAACAACTGCACCCAGTTTTCCCGCAACTTGGACTGGTTGGTCAGCAAACTGGAGAGACTGGAGTCTTCATCAGGTATTTTTGGAAACACTAAAACCCTTATAGCATCAAACACAGTGTTTAAAAAGTTTCGGAACTGATGCAAATATGTGTCTATTTAACATACATTTGCTCTGATAATGACCAATATTTTGTATGATCTTTCAGGAATTCTGGAAGTCCTCCACTGTATCTTGGTAGAAAGTCCTGAGGCTCTGCACATCATACAGAGAGGTCACATTAAATCCATCATCTCTCTGCTCTACAAGCATGGACGCAACCACAAGGTGTGAAGAGAAAGCCTAAACACATGCTAAGGGTGTTTTAGTTTGATATGTGAGCTTTGACTCCTGGTTTGAGCCCGTCTTTGTCATGAGGACGGATGATATAAACAACATTCTTGTGTTTGTTGACATTCCTGTCATGTATTTAACATACAGTGTTCAGATGCCACAGTCTGTCAATATATACCTTGTAAATTATACGAGGCATGAAAGGGCATCCTCGTAAACAGCTGTTATTTCATGAGTGACAGGCGGAAGTCTATGGCTGTGTTAAACTTTAGGGCCCTTTATACAATGTGCTTATGCAACAAGTGAGCAGCTTGCAGAGAATCTGACTGAACAACTGATCAGTTAATTTAGAAAGAAGGAGTGGATTATCATGTTAGTGATATAAGAACTTGGACAACACTTTGATACAACAAAAGAGCAATTAAAAAATGTCTGACTTAATCGTTTTCTCCACTTTCCTCTCTGTTAGATTCTGGATGTCCTGTGTTCCCTCTGTGTTTGTAATGGGGTGGCAGTGAGAACCAATCAGAATCTAATCTGTGACAACCTGCTCCCCAAAAGGGACCTGCTGCTTCAGACTCGACTGGTCAATGATGTTCAGAGGTGAAAAAAAAAAATATTGATCAACTTGTGAATACATTAATGTAGAGGTTTGTCTTATTGTACCAAAACGCATACTGTAATGCTTGTTTTATATTCTCTAATTAACTACTATTTGACAATTAAACACGATTTGCATCATTGCAGCTTCTTCATCTCTTGTCACTTGCAGTATGAGGCCCAACATCTTCCTGGGCGTGGCTGAAGGTTCAGCTCAGTATAAGAAGTGGTACTTTGAGCTGGTGATCGACCAGGTGGACCACTTTGTCACCGGAGAGCCGACCCACCTGAGGGTGGGCTGGGCCAACACTAAAGGCTACGCTCCGTACCCCGGTGGAGGAGAGGGGTGGGGTGGCAACGGTGTCGGGGATGACCTGTACTCTTACAGCTTTGATGGACTTCATCTCTGGTCAGGTAGGAATTTTTATACAAGAGCAGCACCACTGGCTCGTCTTATATGAGGGGAGTTGAGACTGGAAACCTGGGTAACACTTTACAATAACCAACTAAGTAATGTTTATAGATGGTTTATAAATCAATTATTAACCATTTAAAAAGTGCTATGTTTTCAACCAACTTCTTAAAGGTATATTAATCATTTCAAAATCATTAACATACTTAATATGGTGTTAAAAATGTTATAATGAGTGCAACTAAAACTATTAATAAACTATTCATTATAATGTAATTGTTTGTTAATGTTAAAGTAACTATAAACGTATATTAATAACCCATCTATTTGTCATTTGTAAATGATTTAGTTAGTTAAACATTGATACATTATGTATTTACCATTCTAAATGGCCTATATACGGTTTATAGATGATGATTAAACATTAATAAAAAAAAAATCTGTTTAACATTTATAAATGATGGTTATTGTAAAGTGTTACCGAAACCTGTTTGGATACAGAGAAACCCCACTGCTCACCTGGAGTTAGACTTAAACAAAAACTAGACTAGTTTTTGTTTAATCTCCATGGAGAATGTAAGGTGTGAGTGTTTGTTCCTGCATTACCATAACCTTATAGAGAGTAGTGTTAGAGGAGAGGGAAACAGGACAGGTTTACTGAGATGAGGACTAGGGGGAAGATAAAGGGTGGAAATCAGGTTTCTTAGACATCCTTACCTGGGTTAAGTTCCTTAAGTTTTTATACATTTTTATTATTATAATTTATCTTTGTCATTTTTTTCTTAAATGTAATAATTTCTTCCATTTATTTTGAAAAAAGAAGAAATCATTTATATTTTTAATTTGCTTATTTCCATTCTTTTCCAATCCCAAATTCCAATCCTATATCATTTCTTTCATCTATTAAGTATCCGTGAATGTACATGAATCTTACTTCATAATTGCCGTCGTATACATTGAAATGGCTATTGACACAACAATATACTACCTGTTGAATCTCCTTTGGCTCTATGAAAATATCTGAAATATAAACTTTACCTTACAGGCCCTACAAACATATTTATTGTATCTACTTCTTATAGATAAAGCTGTGGGTGTTTGAGTTTTAAACTCTTAAGAAAGAATAACTTTTTTCTCAGTTTGGCAGATTTGAATTCGACTTTTTAAGACCCTCAAACAATAAACTTTTAAAGCAGCTATATTTGAAATTCTAAACTTTTTGGAGTCTTCTATTTGGCAAACCTGCAAATACAACTGAATAAAAATTTCAAGTAAAATGTATTCTGTAACCTTTGTGTCAGATCTATTTTGGCTATTTTGAATAGTATAAACTGGTAAAAATCTTTACTAATTAGAATTTTGTAGTGAAGTAAAGGCAGTTATGGTGTACGATGCAGAAAGAAAGTCTTTGAAAACTTTGCCTCAGGAGAACTTACCGTGAATAATGCAGACTGCTGCAGGCTGCTGTCTAGACTTTTGGTTGCTCTTTTTCCACATAGTCAAAGCACTGACAGTAATATAAAATTCCACCATAAAACCTCCACCATAGACCTTCCCTAAGGACTTCAACACACACGCCTTAAATATTCAAGTTGCACTTAAATAAACTACAAACGTGAAGCAGTTAATTGCGTGTATGCAGTTATGTTCTCTGCCCACATAAGAGAATATAACTTGTCAGAATTTTGTATCTGAATAGCCAGCTGTCAGCTTTGTGCTTAAGGGCTTCAAGTCCTTGAATGCCCTCCTCTTCTCGGCTCTCACCCTAAAAGCATAAAACCTATTTCACCTCTCTTCATTTCCAAAGCTACTAAAAGACCCATCACCTTCCCTCATCCATTTCATGTCATCCCTTTTAAAGCACTCATCCCCCGTCTCTCCACCTCCCTGCTCCCCTCTCTTCTCCTCGCCCATCATCCTGCCCTACATTCGCAATGACTTTGCTGCTGTAACAGCCATCCATCCTCCCTCTGTGTCTCTGCCCGATGTTGTCTAGGCCGAGTCCCGAGGGCCGTGGCCTCCATTAACCAGCACCTGCTGAACTCAGACGACGTGGTCAGCTGCTGTCTGGATCTGGGCGCTCCCAGCATGTCCTTCAGGATCAACGGGCAGCCCGTCCAGGGCATGTTTGAGGACTTCAACACCGAAGGATTCTTCTTCCCCGTCCTCAGCTTCTCCGCAGGTGTCAAGTAAGGCGCTGCATTTATAAATCAGATATCAGATGACGAAGCAATCCCACTGATGAGGAAAAAATGCCTACCACAGCTTCACAACTTTAATTATATTGATACTCGGTGTAACAAGTACAAAATGAATTTGTGGCAGGAAGATTTATGAGAAGGTAGATAGACTTCAGCTGTGGTATTATGTAATGGCAGAGGTGTGGAGTGCTGTTTGCTGACTTGTATTGCAGTTAAAAAAGTTTCCAAATTCGCTGAAACTCTTAAAGCTCTGAAAATACCCATGGTGGAACTAAGTGTCAGAATTTTCTTGCATAGCGTCCTTCAGCGTGATGTAACTTCTCATTTAAGGGCCCGTTTCCTTTTGGGTGGACGTCATGGAGATTTTAAGTTCCTGCCACCCGCCGGTTACTCTCCGTGCTACGAGGCTCTGCTGCCCAAAGAGAAGATGCATGTAGAGCCTGTGAAGGATTACAAGAGGGACCACGAGGGGGTCCGCGACCTGCTGGGAACCACCAAGTTCCTCTCTCAGGCCTCCTTCATCCCCACACCTGTCGACACCAGCCAGGTGAGCATAGCACCATCACAGAAACATGACTTTTGCATCCATGAATTTAACATACAGCAAATACGATTAAATCATATTCTACACTGTCAATCAATATGTGCTGTGTGTGAGTCTGAGTGTGTGTTTGTGTGCGTGCATAACTAAATGCGTGTGTGTGCTTGTTTGTGTATGTATACTTACAGATGTGTATGTGGGGGAGGGAGGGGTGGGTTTTGTCATTTTTATTGTCTGTTTTTATTCTTATTTTTTTGTAAAGCACTTTGTGTTGCATTTTTATGTATGAAAAGCGCTATATAAATAAAGTTTGATTTGATTTGATTTGATGTGTATATTATCAAAATAGGAAATACTAGAATAAAAAAGAAGTTATTTTAGTCATGAAGACTCACACTGATCACTTTAACATTAAATATTCAAAATACTGTCTAGCAAATTAATTAATTAATTAATTTTGGTTTCTTTTTTGTGATTATGATGGAGATACATTTGTGCTTTTTAGACCATAGAAATACCATTCTAGTAGAATAATACCTTAAGTATTTGAATTTTGCAGAAAATCCACGTCCTGAATTGACTCAATTAAGCTGCAGCCCCCACCTTGCAGAAATACAAAAGCGATTTTTATTATACTGGGTTGTTGTTTTTAGATAATACATTTAAGAAACTGTTATAGTATTTACCAACTGGAACCAGCATTGCTGATAAATTCCACACTGATGCTGCTCTGCTGTTCCTTTTCTTTGAAGGATTGTTTGGAAAGAAAATAAATCTTATAAGTTTTAGAAGCCTTCGGGAGGTTTTCAGAATCTCTCATGTGAGATGAATTCAGTTGGTGTTACACACCTGTTATATTATATTCAGTTCTGCAGTGGCCCCGAAGCACAGATGCAAAACGCAAAAGAAAAAGACTCGATGCCTCGGTATAACAAAGCCAAAATAATGTGAAAGTATCTATGATCCACAGGAATCTAAGAATTGCATAGTCAGGAAAAAAGAATGACAACAGTTTTCATTTGTTGGCCCGTTGGCATCTTTTTATCATCCAACTGTACCATCTGTTCCCCTTCTCTCTCTGCAGATTGTTCTTCCCCCTCACCTGGACAACGTCCGGGACAAGCTGGCAGAAAACATCCACGAACTGTGGGGGATGAACAAGATCGAACTGGGCTGGACCTATGGCAAGGTAAACCTGCTATCCATCATCACACTTGGAAAAACACTCTGGGTATATTTGGAAAAGCTGCGGGACAAAGGTCGACTTGAGCCCCGTCCAGTAAAATGCATGATTATGCCTCATTAACTCTAATTTCCCTGTCCTTTTGAAGTACATGACAGCAGTTTGGGTCTGGCTGCTGCTTCAGTTTAATGATGCTGGCTTGTGAGTAAATAGTGACAAAAAAACAGAGGAGAAAGTATCTTCTAATTCTTTACTATGACCATTGTGTTGGGACACAGAATGCACAAAATTCAGAATTCAGATTATATATGTGACATTCTCAGAATACGTCACGAAATTTTTGAGTGGCATACACGTACAAGAGGGATTCAAATAAAAATGTTTCACATTTGATTGGGCTGCTAAGAAGAACACACAACACACACACACAAACACACACACACCTACATCACCTTTTATTAGATCAGGAATTGATTAGATAAAGTTTTGTTCATCCAATGTTAACAAAACCCCTGAGTGCAGGATGAGTCATCAAACTTTTGAAATAGTTTAACAGAAAGAGAAAAGATATTCATATAAAATATACTGTATAATACATCTGATATGGATTTGTTTTACATATATTTGGCATATAGTGAGATAAATTAACAATTAACACTGGAAAAGGATATTTTTATTTACTGGGTGTCCTGAAAAAGACTGAAAAGATTTAAAAAATGGCTATTATTGGTGATGATCTACTAAGTACATTCTGGTTGGTTCTGGGTTTTTTTTAAACAGATCAGAAACTGTTCATTTTTCAGTTGAATGCTTAAACATGTAGTTCAGAATGAAGAGGTGAGCTGTAGTTAGCCTCTATAACAATGATGTATTAATCCTTATTGCCTCCACAGTGTCTCTCTCTCTCTCTCTCTCTCTCTCTCTCTCTCTCTCTCTCTCTCTCTCCCATCATTTCACCATCACTCACTCTTCCTGTTCACTGCAGTCTGTTAGAAGTCTGATCGCACACGCAGCCTCTTTTGTTCTGCCGCGGTTATCACAGAATCATTTTCCTCCGAGGCCGTCGCCACATCGGCCGTTTAACAAACTTAATGAGCGTCTCACCTTCCAAGCATATGACATCCACATTAATTAAGACCGGGAGAAAGCTTCACTCAGGGGGATAACTCAGGTCTTACAGTTTATTAAGGACAACATTTAGGTCCAAACAGCTGCTTGGTATTTAATTTTGCTGTAACAAGCCTCAACGAGCTCAAAGTGACATTGCACTGACTCCAAGACAGAAGCCTCTTTGGACCAGCAGCAGATACTTGGCAGGCGGGATGATAATAAAGTTGGACACGTCCTCATTGTTTTGTATCAGAGGGCTGCCCTCACTGTGTTTTGCTCAAACCTTTTGTGCACCCGCAGCTCTCTTTAACCTTTGAAAACACAAGATTATCAGAAAAAGAGACCCTGGCAGCGTCTTACAGAGAGTCTGGGCGCCGCACAGTAGAAAATTTCTCTTAGCCGACTGGATTACAGACAGCTGAGCCTCTTTCCACTGTGACTGTCTTCTCTGAGCTCATTAAGGCTTATCTCTGCTTCATTAAAAAATTAACACCTGAGGCTTGAATTATTCCAAGTGGAAAACAAACAAAATGCATCAGCCAACGTCCACTGCAGATAAATTCGGCTGCAGTCCTGTTTTTTTTTTTAATTTTTATCAACTTAGTACTGAGTGATGCTTTATCATATTTTGGCAGTTATGGATAGACAGACCCATTCTGGAAGACCATTTCTGCCAGTTAAAGGAAAAAGAGAAATAGATCAAATCATTGAAATAGAAAAAAAAACATCCTGTTGTAGTTATTTTTATATTGTTTTTCATTATAATGCCAAAGTATATTAAAACAATGGCTTAGTGTTTTAAATAGTGGAATAGTAGAAAACATTCTCAAATAATGATTTTCCTCAAAAAATGACTTACTATTTAAAAATAATGACTGCATATCTCAAAATAATGGAATTTTATCTCAAAATGTGAAAGTTTATCAAAACAAAGACTTCTTTTTCTCAAAAGTATCGGAGAAAAAATTGCAAAATAGAGTTGAAATAGAGTTTCTGTCCTTTAAGAATTCATTACTATTATTTTAAATGCTGTCATAATTTAGGAAAAGTTTCTCATTACAATAACTTACAGGATCTTTTTTTCATCACATTGGTGGAAATGTTCTTCAGTAGCTCAAAGGCCAAAATAAAGAGAAAAATTGCCCCAATTTGTAATGACACCCAGCTGCTCTGTCCTCAGGTCCGTGATGACAACAAGAGGCAGCACCCTTGCCTTGTGGATTTCAGCAAGCTGCCTGAAACTGAAAGGAACTACAACGTGCAGATGTCTAGCGAAACGCTAAAGTAAGTCTGGGCAGTTGGCTAAATAATCCAATTACTTATTCATGGAATTGCCTCTGCTCCTTGCTGAATGCTGCGCAGGAGCAGATTAGGGCTCAGATTAAAGCACTGCTTGTAATGACTTGCATCTCCTGAGTGAATTCCAGTATTGATTTTTAAGAAATCTTGGGTCCAAAGCTTATTTGAGCCAACTACTGAATCATCTCACTGTAAAAACATTTGGCTTGGTTCACTAAAGTCAAGCCAAATGTTCAATAACTGCCATGTCTCCACACAGCCATATCCGGCTACTATTCGCAGTCTATCGATCAGCCGAGATTTATCAATGTCTAATGAGCTGTGTTAAAAATGTAGCAGTCTCCCAGTAGGTTCTGCTGCTGTAAGGTTGAAACATATTCGTCTAACAAAGTGTAATGATGCTTGAGTATCGATATCAGTTATGATGATGTTCTGTTTAACTGCCTCTTTTATCCTTTTAGGACCCTGTTGGCTCTTGGATGCCATGTTGCCCAGGTCTATGTTAACGCTGAGGACGATCTGAAGAAAATCAAACTTCCCAAAGAGTAAGTTAACATTTTTTTCCTATGATAACCTCTGTTTCTTGAATATCAAGACACAAAAAAAGATGCATTTTACTGGATGTTACATGATTTCATCCTCTTGAAGTCATGTACATATTATGGTATTTTTTTGCAACAATATAATTTGCAGATTTACTGATCTTGAAAAAGTTAGGATGGTGTGTAAAACATTAATGCATGAGTGTATATTTACAAAAAACAAAAATGTATCTGCTGATCATTAAATATCTTGTCTTTGTACTGTTTATTCAAACTGTTTAATTGAATATTTTCCCTCAGAGTCCCAACTTTTCTAGAATCAGGGTTGTAGTTGTACATTTTGTGAAAAAGAGCAAGATTAAATTATACACTCATTTTTTAAGGCAGATTTTTGCTGATATATGATATTTGATTTATATAACAAAGACATTGTTGCTTACTTTGATTGTTGTCTACCCAATTAAAAGAGAAGTTCAATTATTTTATTACCCACATTTTAGATAATTTTAGACCTTTTTGTTTAAATTATCTCATGGACTGACCCTGAATAGTGGACTGTTTGACAATAATTCTATCTAGCTACAATGTGTCACAAATATCTGATTCTTGTGTATTGGTTTTGTTACTAAACACAGAAAAAACATGTCTAATTTCTCTTGATTTTAGTGTTTGAATGTCTAGGGAAATGGGAACATGATCTTCATAAAATGCTAATGAGCTTGGAACTTTCTGTAATCTGTTTCTTCTGCAGTTACGTGATGACTAACGGTTATAAGCCTGCGCCGCTGGACCTCTCTGACGTGAAACTGAACGCAGGTCAGGAGGTTCTAGTAGATAAACTGGCCGAGAATGCACACAACGTGTGGGCCAAAGACAGAATTAAACAAGGATGGACCTATGGCATCCAGCAGGTAATTTATTATTATTAGTATTATCATTATTGTTATTTCATTTAGAAAGTCTGACCTTTAAATTAGAGTACAGTTAATAATAATTAATGTATTGTCTTGGACATACTGGCTGAAGCACTGATATATGCATTGCTTTTCTTTGCCTTTCTTGTTTGTGTCAGGATGTGAAGAGCAGGCGTAATCCTCGCCTGGTGCCATACGCTTTACTCGACGAGCGCACAAAGAAATCTAACAGAGACAGTCTGAGAGAGGCCATCAGGACTATGGTTGGATACGGATATGACATTGACCCCCCAGACCAGGAGGGTAAGAACATGTTGCTGACTCAGCTGACAAGCAAAGCCATAAAAAGTCCAAGTTAAACAGTTGAAGAACCAGTTACAATTTAAGATGACAGAGTGCTGAGAAGCCAACATTTTTTTTATAGAAATTAATCTAATTGATCATTAGATAAGTGTAATATAATAGTAATAGTATAATCCCAAAGCCAATAACGTCAATCAGCTGGCCTGTAATTGTATAATTTGGTAAAGATACTGACTTTGCTGCCTAAGATGAGCTCCATACTCTATTGGTTTCACTTGTCTGTTAATATTTAATTCAACCACAAGTTAAAGCATCAATTTTTCATGTCTCTCCCCAGCCGTCCATGTTGTGGATGATCAGAGCATCGAGACCATCCGCTTTTTCCGTGTGGAGCAGACATATGCAGTGAAAACGGGGAAGTGGTACTTTGAGTTTGAGGCCCTGAGTGGAGGCGACATGAGGGTTGGCTGGGCCAGACCAGGCTGCAGGCCCGATGTGGAACTGGGGACAGATGACCAGGCCTACGTCTTCGATGGATACAGGGTAAACCAGATCTCTTGGGACATGTGGTACCATTTCACTTCAGCAGCAGGCATCGTTATCCCATCCTGTCTGCAATACACCTCAGGGCTCCAGACTTGACTTTTATTCACCACTGTCCTGAAACCATCCCGAAAAACTGTTTACTGCAGTAAATGTAATCTTTTTCCAAAATCAGTATGTTGTGTCTTTGCTTTATTATAATCTAAAGATGTTAGTGGCATAATAAAAACACCATTAACATGTTGCACCATTTAAAGAAATGCATTTAAAACTTGAGAAGTTAAATGTGTATGGTGATGTAAAGTCTAAACTCAAAGTTATTTTCCCTCCAAACGGTTAACAGCTGAAGTGCTTTAGTACTTCACTGTAAATGAGTTGTGCTGTTTATTAGCAAATGCTGCAAAATGTAACGCTTTTCCTTGTTTCTTAAGGGGCGACGTATGCATGTAGGCAGCCGCTACTTTGGACAGCCTTGGAAAAAGGGCGATGTGGTCGGTTGCATGATCAACATGGAGGACAAATCCATGATTTTCACCCTGAACGGAGAGCTCCTGATCACCAGCAAGGGCTCTGAGCTTTGCTTCACTGACTTTGAGACAGAGGACGGTGAGCGCTCTATAATGCAGTGAATTTAGTGCTAATTCATTCATTTATTCCATGCGCGTTTCATCCACAGTGTCTCCAGAGGTTGGTCTGGGTTTGTTTGGTATTTGGCATGACGAAAAACAATAAAAAAAACTGTACAAAATGCTAATGATGTTGCAATTTAATGAGGTCCATTGTGGCATTGTGGCCCATTACTCTGTAAATGAACCATCCTTCAGGACAAGACAGAGTCACATTGGAATAAAGTTAAGTGATTCAAATGAATTGTAATAGTTGATGGTGTGATGGATTCTGCTGCGTTAACAGTTTAAATACATGACGGTGTACTGATATGAGTTTTTTAAGACTAATTAAAGTTCACATTTAGGTTAAATAGTGTTTGCTAAAATACGGTTTAATCGTCTTTATTAACAAGAAACATTTTTCCAATTTTTAATGCCCAGTATTTTTTGCCAGGGCTTTTTTTTGCCAGTCACCAGACTAATTAATTAATGTTCTAGAGGGCAGAGAGGCATCATTAGTGGTCGGGGAACATCAGAGCGTGTTTTTAATTAAATTGGCATAGAAAGTTTTTCCAACTTTGTTCAGGGAAGTTACTTCTACTTAGCTGTTTAGCAGAGACCAATATTGTCCTGGCAAACCCACTAATGTCCCTTCACTCTCCTCCAGGTTTCATCCCTGTGTGCAGTTTGGGCATGTCTCAGATCGGACACATGAACCTGGGAAAGGACGCCAGCACTTTTAAGTACTACACCATGTGTGGTCTCCAGGAAGGCTTTGAGCCCTTCGGTGTCAACATGAACAGAGAGATCACCATGTGGTTCAGCAAGCGCCTTCCCACCTTTGTCAACATACCCCAAGATCACATGCACATAGAGGTGAAGAAGCATATTATTACTAGATCATTTCATACCAGCTCGCCTAGACCTCCCCTCATGTCATGGGTTTTGTTGTTTGTGTTTAAAAAAAGCATGTAAAAATTCAGAATAAGTGTATATATTTACAAAAAGCAAAAACCATTAGATACCATGTCTATATAATGTATTCAATTAAATGCAGGTCATAAAAGATTTGCAAATCATCGCCTTCTACTTTATTACATTTTTCACAGCCTCACAACTTTTTGGGAATCAGAATACATGTGGCAAATCATCCTGAGAGTTTCTTGGATGTTCAGTACAAATTTCAACCCAAGTTACTAATTGATGAGGCTCAGAATAGGAATGCAAAAAATGGTAAAAAATTTCAACTTCAAGATCTAAACTTCCAAAACCCAGGACAGTTTGGAGCTTGTTCTGTGCATATAAACATAGCAGCTGGAGTTGACGGACATATTGATGCCGTGTATTGATCTCCCTCTTTGGATTTTGATGTCTTCCCTCTCTCCAGGTGACAAGGATCGACGGAACGGTAGACAGCCCTCCCTGCCTCAAGGTCACTCACAAAACGTTTGGTACGCAGAACAGCAACAACGACATGGTCTACTGTAGGCTGAGCATGCCTGTGGAGTTCTACTCTGCATACCAGTTACTGGATGAATCGGTGAAACTCAGGTCAGACATGAACCCCGTTGAGATTGATCAGTTTCCTCTGCCTGGTAACTGTAATACAAAATAGATGTGACTCTCCAAGATCAATGTGGCTCTTAAAACCTCCTGCTGTATTTCTGTCTCTGCAGCCAACCTCCAAAGGAAGATGGAACTGTTGACTATGGAAGCATCACAACTGTAAATCAGCCCAAATGTTCACAGATATGCATCTGAAAATATTGTTATGGATGAATGCTCTCTGCTAATGTATTATCCTATGTGTCGTTTGGCAGTACTACCACTCAGTGAGAGTGTTTGCAGGACAGGACCCTGCGTCCGTGTGGGTGGGCTGGGTCACACCGGACTATCATTTCTATAGCAAGAACTTCAGCCTCAACAAGATGAGAACAGTCACCGTCACCCTGGGAGACGAGAGGGGCCGAGTTCATGAGAGGCAAGTTCCCTGCTTTTTATTTTTTCTAATTTTAATATCTGCAGTTTATAGGATATCATGAAACCTAAAGAGGTGTAGTGAATACTGGAAAGTCAGCAGATTTGCTGGGTTCTCTGAGGAAATCAGGGAGTATCTGGGAATATCAAAAAGTGCCAACTTATAGTAATTTCAGGGAAGGTCGTACATTATTGTTCATACAATATTGTTTAAGGGCCAAGGTGTGAATCCTGCTCTGTGCTGAGCCTCTGAGGAAAAACTGAAATGTGCTTTCAGAAAGTATTACCATATGTTTCTGTTTTCATTCATTAAGGGCTGTTAATCGATTAAAAAATAGCTAATTAATTGTACAATTTGTTGTGATTTATTGTAATTAATATTTATATATGTATTTTTTTTAGACCACAGCTTGTCATAAGTATATATCTCTGTAAATTAGAGACGTTTTGGTACCCATAGAACCAATTTTTTGACCCAGAAGGTCATATAAGGAAGTCAATAAGACTTTGGTTGAACTAGGCAGCTTCCAGGTGTGAATGTGATCATTGCATTCCTGAAAAACAATGCATTGCTCTTAGTGTGACCTCACTGAATAAATAAAGCTTTGAAAAAGATATCTCAAAGTAAGAGGCACCCCTTTGGAAATGGCCTCGGGTCTTCAGCAATACACCTGCACAGTGTGAAGTTGATTGGATGCCCAGTTGTTGAAATCGATAGACAGACAAACAGTGATTTTTTTCTTCTTCTTTTTTTTGTCAGATAACACAAACAAAAAACAAAAGTTTTCTGAAAAGTTAGTTGAGGTTAATAATGATTTAAGAGCCCTAACGATAGCAAAGATGCAGGTGTCCTGACAGCATTATACCACTAAAACAGACCATATGTCCTCAACATTGAAATAGTTCCCAGTCAACTCTATTTAAGTAACTGTCACATTTTAGCCAGTATGGTAAACTTTAACTTCTTAATTACCCCTAAGCCTTATCTGGCGTGGTACTGCATGTTCCGTGGAAGAGCCAAAGACATATTGACTCATCTTTTATCATCCCTTTTTCCATCCTCCTTCAGTATTCAGGGGAGTAAATGGGGAAGAGAGCTTCAGTGTGTGACACAATGAATATGAATGAGGCAAGAGCCACAAGTCAACACAGATCGATGAGTCTGGCACATAATGAAAAGAAATTGTGCACAAGTTAGTTATTTATTCAGTCGTCTTTGTCGTCCCGTGGTTGTTCATATTCACATAGATTTCTGCATGCCAAGCTCATTTTCTGCTGTTGTTGCTGCAGCGTCCAGAGGAGTAACTGCTACATGGTGTGTGCAGCGGACGCAGTCGGCCCGGCTTCCTCCAGCCGCTCCAACTCTGACCTGGAGATCGGCTGTCTTATCGACCTGGCTACTGGTCTTGTGTCTTTCACTGCCAACGGCAAGGAGCTGCCCACAACATATCAGGTGAGGATTCTGTGCAGAAGAGTAACACACAAGGACAGTCTGCCTCACAAACTTCAAATGTGCAGTCATTATTTATCTTTCCTGTGGTAAATAAACAGTATTTCTCCTCTGTATTCCCAAGAGCTGGCATACATTTTTTATCGTCCCATCCATCTGGAGAAAACGAGTCGAATGTTGTTGAAATTTGGTTTACTGCTCCTCAGCACTGAGCTTCATAACCATTACAATAAGAGATTTAGAACTTTTGAGTCTTTTTGTTGCAATAAATCTTTGGAAAGTTGGCACTAAGATATATTTGTATTGCCCGCACGCACTCAAAATACTTTTCCTTCTATCGTCCCCTCAGGTAACGTAAACATATTTGCACTGCAGGAAATTAGACCTGCAGAAAGGCACTTCGGAAATTACACAGTTGAATTCTAATCTATTTTCAATAGCAGAGTCTTAACAAAGACAGACATCTGCTCGGTAATCCTCGTCTCGCCTCGCTGATCTCAGGTTTTTAACGATTCATATTGAATACCTGACTAGACCACAAAATGAAGCCTTGAGAAGCTTCTGCCACCTTGTCTTGTTCTCGTCTTTATATCTGTTACCATCTCTCTTCTTTCCAGTCCTCGTTGTAGTCGCAAACTGACATTTTTAAAAGGGAAAGCCTTCTGGGGGAATCAGGAGGCTTTTAACTTGATGAAAAGCTTTCTTGTCCTGTTATGGCTTGAGTTGTTTTTCCCCTCTCTTTGTATTTATCTTTTGTCTTGGATGGCTGTCATCAGTACACTAACTGATGTTCATTCAACCCGGATTTAAAACGACAGCTAATCCATGGGCTTAGAGGTTAAAAGCTGCCTGACATTTGTTGAATTTGCCACCAGAACAGACACTACAAAGACCAGAATGCTGAGCAGCGGATCTGCAACGAGCTGAAATAACAATTTGAAAAAGGACTTGGATCCCACTAAGAGGTTATTTCAGGCCAGATCTCACATCTGTCGTAGTTATTCTGACTAGTTATCCAGACATAGTTGTCCAGAAATGTGAATTCTGGAGGCTTACAGAAGTTTAAGCACTTTATTGCTTCTGATGTCTATGTGTGAGGTTTTTTTGTGTCACAAACAGCTCATGAAGAAACAACTGATAATGACCACTATTGGTATCATTAAACTGCAAATTGACCGCATGTCAATTATGAATAATGACTTACAGGTAGAGACGTCTTGAATAGGAGGCATCTTGACTTAGGGCTTATTAATGTGTGATCACTGTCGCACAGTTTTTAATAGACTTAATGAACTGACAAGATAAGCTTTTAACCTAATAATCAGGGAAAGAACCAGCGCTGATGTGCATAAATAGCTGATATACGTGCCCTTATTCAGATCAATTAAGCCTGTGAGATCCCTTTAATTATGCATAAATTGTTCCGTACCAGAGTGTGCTTGAAAGTGGACCGAGGCCCCCCATTTCAACACGTCTTTGTTCTGTTGTTTGGTCCGCATCAGTGTTTGATTTACAGCTTTCACACCAACCCAAATGAATCAAACTAAGCGAGAAAACACACCTTAGTTGGTGTGAAGTCACCCTTAATTATTAAATTATGTTGATGACTGAGCTTTGTTTTGTTTGTTGTGTTTCAGGTGGAGCCATATACAAAGCTGTTCCCAGCTGTGTTTGCACGCCCCACCAGTGCAAACCTCTTCCAGTTTGAATTCGTCAAGACCAAGGTTTGTCTCTTTTAAAATCTAACAATATGCAATGCCTGATGATATGATGGTAGGATGATGATGATGATGATGATATGTTGTGTAATAGTGGATATTGGTATGCCCAGAACGAAATGTTTTGAACAGTCCCCCTCTCCCTCTACTAGAACCGTAGTACACCTGTGAACCCCATTCACAGTTATTAATAGATCCCTATGATATGTAGAACATTTTTGCATTGGGCTTCTTTCATTTTTTATAAAATCCTTCATCCACAAATAGTTGCACACTGGTCAACAGACCCAGATAGCAGACCAAGTAACTCTGTGACCCATATTGGAAGTTCTTGCTGTCATTAATTATTTAGCTCCGTCTGCACTTAAAATAGCAGCAGCTGAAACTAAACCATGATAAAAATACATATTTACAGGGTTTCCCCTGGATTTTTTTGGCGGTGGTGGAAAACATACATCCACGTGCAGCGTACAGTTTATGCGTGATGCTTTAGAGTTACTGCTTTAGTATATTGATTATTAAATATTGATTAATTAATGATTGTTTTCTGCAGAGGACACACAACGATGCATGAGACGTGTTCATGACCACGCTGGGTGAAAGCTACTTGCTCTGTGCTTTTTGTTCTGACTGTTGAATATGAAAAAGTCCATTATTACTTGTATAATTACTCACCATTCTCTGGGTTGAGTCTCAGACTGACCTTCACTTTCCTCCTGCCCTGCCTCATCTTGCTGCTTGGTTTATTAAGAAGGTGCTAGACTGTAGAAGACACTGAGTGTATTATACTTCTCCATATTGAGTTACTGTCCTCGTCTAGAGATAATATTGCCTTAAAATGCCTGTCACCTCTCTTGATCTTCCTCTGTTCTAGGCCTTTTATATATAACTTTATTACAGCTCGTCATTTATTCCTGCATTATTTTAGACATCAGAGACTAACAACAATGTGTATGTCTTTGTGTATTTTTTTCAATACCACTAGTAGAGGCAAATTATGCCCCACAGTAACCATATAGGACAGGATAATATAATGATAATATTTTTTCTTCTACCTTTTTCTCTTAGGATGCGATGCCGATCTCGTCTGCCATATTTAAGAGCGAGCACAGGAACCCGGTGCCACAGTGCCCGCCACGTGTGGACGTGCAGACTATCGTGGCCGTGCTGTGGAGCCGGATGCCGAACACCTTCCTGCATGTGGAGACGGCTCGGGTCAGCGAGAGGCACGGCTGGGTGGTGCAGTGTCTGGAACCGCTGCAGATGATGGCCGTACATATACCTGAGGAGAACAGGTGTGCAACAAGGATCTTATGTAGGCTTAGAATCAACATCAGCAGTTCCCAAACTTTTTTAGCCGCACACCCCCTTCTATGTCCCAACCAGTTTGACGTACCCCCAATCCCAAAAAACAAAATGCACTAAGCTTTTTATAGCCATATTAAAGGTGGCATGTTTAATCATGCTCAAATGACCAGAACACACATATAATTAAATAATCACCATCACATCAATGCGGTCTCGCATTCGAATTAATCTGAAACACTGTAAAACAGTTTCAATATAATGCAACAAAGTTATGCGCAAGCTTCCACTTTTAAGAGCAAAGAGGATGATGACAGGCTCAGGATCAGAGGCAGAAAGCAGATAAGTCTGGGAAAATGTTTAAAAAAAATGCAGCAAGTTTAAATGAGGGTAGAGCTAACAAACACAACCCCATCATCATAACACAGGTTATAAAAATGGAAGAAGATAACTTCTTCTGCGCTTCATTTTAAGATGAAGTGCATTTTGACTAGCCTGCATTTATTTATGAATTAATATTACAGTTTTGATTTTACATTTTACAAAGGAAATGTTTATTTACACTTCTTTATTGTTTGGGGGGGAAAAAATTTAATTGTGTAATTATCAGATCGCCATTACATTTTTCATCTCGCGCACCCCCTAACGCCAGCTCGCGCACCCCCAGGGGTGCATGCAACCACTCTGGGAATCCCTGATCTACATCATCTACAGGGGAAAACTAAGGTGCTTTGTTATTGTTTTCATTTTGATTGACAAGCAGATTGGATTTGCTTGCACATCACTAATCAAAAGCACTTCATTGAATATCTTGGTAAGCGCCCTATGTAACACTGTGGTAGATTATTAATAGGCTGCAATGGCTGCAAAAGCTGATTTAATTGGTTTTGTTGAAAAAAATGTGTCTGTTTGATGTGTAGGTACCTTTTGAAGCACCATGCTGGGATTTACAGAGTTTGTTTGTTGATATTAGGAGTGGGTGATATGGAAGAAATCCTTTTATCATTAATAGTTACTTTTATGAAAAAGAAAATAAATGTCAAGTCAGCTATGGATAAATATAAAGACAGAAATGTCTATGAAATAACTGACAGATCAAGAAATGTTGTTACGTTGTTGCAAAAGTCAAACTTAAATCCAATACTGGTCACAGTGACCTAATACACCAAGAAACATTAGTAAAGATAGGGACCATAGTGTGCAGGTGGTTTATCATCTCACAGCGTATAATGTAAGATCACCTGGTTTCTTATATAAAACAATGAATGTCTTGTTTTAGTATATACAGCTGCAGTACCCATTTTTTTCCTGCGTTCTTCTAGGTGTTTGGACATCCTTGAGTTATCTGAGCATGAAGACCTGAGAAAGTTCCACTACCACACACTGAAGCTGTACTGTGCCCTCTGCGCCCTGGGAAACACCCGAGTTGCTCACGCTCTCTGCAGCCACTTGGACCAATCACAGTTCCTCTACACCATCGATAATCAGTACCTCTCTGGCATGCTGAGAGAGGGCTTCTACAATGTCCTCATCAGGTGTGGTATTGGCAGTTGCTTTAAATATAATAATCAGTCATAATATTATTTTTGATATTTTTTTATTCCTCTAACTTTCTGCAGTTGGGTTGCAATTGGCTTATTGTCAGTATTTGACTATTACAAGTGTGGAAACTAAAGTGTGAAATATGATCAGTGCTACTGGCAGTGATACAAAGTGAAAGTCTAGTGTTAAGATTTAACAACCTCAACTTCAATGCACAGAACAAAAAAAAGTTGGCAATATTTTTACTCATCAGAGAATCTAACCATGAAGAATGAATGAATTATTACAACATCAACGCCAGCACCATTAACTGTTGAAGTGATGGAGCCGCACACAAGACCACAACGTAAATTTGTCATAGTAAATCTCAATAATGCCTTGCTGTAATGCAGTGTAATTAACTCTCTCTTTTCTTCACATAATGTCAATAAATCCTCAACTTAACCACAGACACATATAATTGGGATAAATCATACACTGTGACTTTCCCTTGCTACTCTCACAACAGTTTGCTTACCTCCATTATTAGTTGAAAAGCAGTTTTAAATGGAGGGTGTTAATATCCCTGTGGGTGTGGAGTTTTGTTTTCAAAGCTGTGATTATGTGTCTGAGAACTCATCGTCTCAGCAGCCAGTCAGGTAATTGCTGACTCACTGGTATTGATCAACAACCCTGTCACCTCCCACAGATATATTATGGTAATTTTGTGCTGTGGGGCTATACAAATCTTACCAATTGCACATTTATACCACTTAGGGAAAGATATTTTTAAACCTAGACCTAGAATACTGATTGTTATTCCCTGATAAGTATAATGGCCAGCGCCTCCAGATGTGAGCGATGATTGAGCCCATTCTTCTCCTCATTGCCAGCATCCATCTTGAGACGGCAAAGGAGGCTCGCCTAATGATGAACAACGAGTTCATCATCCCCGTGACGGACGAGACTCGCTCCATCAAGCTGTTCCCTGATGAGTCAAAGCGGCACTCGCTGCCTGGCGTGGGCCTGAGCACCTCCCTCAAACCTCGGGTCAACTTCTCCGCCGTCGGCATCATCAACACAAAGCGCCACCAGTTTCTCTACAGCCCGCAGATCCCCTTGGGCATCCTGAAAGAGAAAGCCATCAGCATGCTTACTGAGGCGGTGCAGGGCGGAGGCATACACATCCGTGATCCAGTAGGCGGCAGCGTCGAGTACCAGTTCGTTCCCATCCTGAAGCTGATTGGAACACTGTTAGTTATGGGAGTCCTAACCAGTGAGGAGGTGAGACTGATTCTCCTCCTGATTGACCCCAACGTGTTCGGAGACACCAAGGAGGGTGAGGAAGCCAAGGGGGACGAGGCCGCCGTGGCAGGAGAGAAGGAGGAAGTGAGCAAGAACGAGGAGAAGGCTGTGGAGGCGGGGGAGGAGGAGACAAAGGAGGGTAAAGCTCCTGTTAAAGGTCTGCTGGAGAAGTCGCTGCCTGAATCTGTCAAACGCCAGGTAATGAAGATGATCATAAAAACATGCACTTACATTCCAGCAATTTAATGTGAGCTTGGAAATAGTTAATCTTAAGTCCTTCAATTAATATTGACGGTTGTAATTAGAAAAAAATATTCCCCTTGCTATTGCCTTCATCCGATTTGGTCCACTTATTCCTCATTTGTCAGCAGTTTGGGGCTTTTATGATTTATCTCTTACTGAGAAGTGACTGCTTGAGTGCAAAGGAAGGCAGCGGTGGCATATTAATTTTGGTAGCAATGACAAAAGTCCAGAATGTTGTAAACATTCAAACTTAAAGGGATTTTTTTTAAGTGGATCATTATAACAAATAAAAGCAGGGTATACAAGCACACAAATACAGCTGTCACACACTACAGAAGTGGGAGTACACTACCCACTAACTAACAGTTATTAAGCAGAAAACATACAATTTTTTAAAAGATTAATTTTGGGGAAATCTCATTGACCAAAAGCACTATTTTCTCTATCTTAAACCATAGCACTAATACACTATACACATGCTCTTGATGGCATTCTTGCTGAATTATTGTCTTGTTTTCAGATGTGTGAGCTGCTCCACTACTTCTGCGACTGTGAACTGAAGCACCGCATCGAGTCCATCGTCTCCTTCTCTGACAGCTTCGTTTCCAAGCTGCAGTACAACCAGAAGTTCCGCTACAACGAGCTGATGCTGGCGCTCAACATGTCCGCCGCCGTCACCGCCAAGAAGACTAAAGAGTTTCGTTCCCCCCCACATGAGCAGGTACAACACTGCAGTGGACCAAAACACGCATGAGAAAGCGTTTACAATCCTGCTTGAGATGTAATTTATGTTCAAGATGTTTTGAGGTATTATAGTTGAACAAAACCCCAGAATGATCACTTGAGCCTCGGGGTGGAAAAAAAAATCAATAACTTTGACTGGAAAAGATTTAAAGGCAGAAATGAGAGCCCAGGATTTTGTAGTTTTCCGAGTACCTTTTAGTTTGTGGTTGTTCCTTAGCTTTATTTTCAGCAGGTACTCCCAAAGGGCCGTATGGGAGGCTAAATTGAATTTTGAGCAAGTTGACCGTGCAGTGAGAGTAAAGTGGCTGACATTTAAAGTTGCAGCTTGTAGGATTAAGTGGCATCTAGCATCTATTCTACTTAAAGTCTTCTGTACAGCCAGTACAGAAAACAGGTTTATCCATTCTGTGCTGCTGTAGAAACATAGTGATGCAACATGATAGGCTCTGTCGAAGAGAACCTGCTCTCAATGTAGATATGAAGGTTTTCAGGTGACTAATGAAAACACAACTATGAATTCTATATTCCATGTCTGCCACTAGATCCCCCTACACACTGCTACTTCAAGAGAATAAAATTCTTATTAGTCCCAAAATGGGAATTTGCATTATACCGTGTTCAACTGTAGAAGCAGGATAAATCCACTAATATAAAGGTTAGCCTTGAAACTGTTTGCAATGTTTGGTTCAGGTTTTTTTTTTTTTTTTAAACAACAGAATATGTACCAAATGAATCTGCTTCACAAGGGCATAGATGCTGCAAGGAATCTTAAATTAAACCTGCAGACAGAGGAGTTGGTGCTATCTGAACCTTCGGACTAAAATAATCGCCTGAGGGTTTTTCTGCACTAACAACAGATGTTGAAGCAATCGGCCTTTTCCACTTTTGAGAGGTCAGATTCAGGTTTCACTGGGCCCTGTGTGGTCAGTCAGGGGGCAGACTGGACTGTGCAAGCATTACTGTTTATTTGGATCCAAATTAGTATCTCTGATAACAGCTACTCCTCATATCGTCCATAATTGGGATTGAATCATAATAGATATTATTATGAACAACCATTATCTGGGCTGATATTTATTGGTCTAGTTCTACTATTATGTTGTGTGTAAGCACCTTAAATACTATGCAAGGTAAGACAGTTATACAGCACATTTCATGACCAAAGGCAACAAAAAGTGTTTCACAGATTAGACAGGTAAAAACACAGGAAACCTGATTTAAAAAAAACCCCAACAAGAACAAAGAATCAAAAGCACACGGAATAAAAACAACTAATGAAATCGAACAAATCTTTGACCTAAAAGAAAATTAATTAAATCAGTGGTAAAAAAAAATTGTCAGCATTGTCTCAACAAGTCTCGCTTCTGGCAATTTGTTCCACATTTAAGCAGCATTGTTACTAGAGGCAGCTTTCATCTTTAATTTTGATTCTGGGAACATTACACTTCTAGGCATTCAGAAAATGGCTAAACCAACTTGTGTTAAATGTTGGATGTTTAAAACACTTTGTTCAAAGCAATTGATTCCTCAGTTTTCCTTTTTCAAACTCTTTTTGGTTTCCTGCTTTCTACTCTTTTAAAAATATAAAAGCACAGATAGAAGCAGTTGAAATAGTTGTTAAGACCCAGTGATTAAGTGTTGGATCTTGCTCCTTAGTGGCTAACTTTAACACAAACTAAACCGATCTCTCCCTCACGCCACATGCTTTCAGTGTTTTTCAGCCCAGTGTGTAATAACTGCGTCAGCACACTGAAGTGCCAGGGGCTCAGATTTTTGTAGCTAATGAGGAGGCCCCATTTAACATCCATATCTCTTTCAGTGTGTCTCAGAGCCAGAGCGGAGAGGAATAGAGGGGTACAACATTATTCTTCCTGCCCATTAGCCAAAAAGTCCCAGTCGTTTCATTTCTGTTTGTGTTCAGTTCAGTTGCTTTTCTGCCGAGTAGAGTTCTTGCATACAACACGGTTGCGCCTTAAAGAGTGAGCCCAAAGTTAGGATCTGCACGACTGCAAAGCTTTCATGTTCAAAATGTTTAATTGCACTTCCTCTGAGTTGCAAAGCCTTGCAGATAAGCACATCATGTCTAAAGCTACACTCTGATCCCTGGAAAAAAAGTACTGTAGTGGTCAGCAGCAGGTGCAAACTGTAGGCAGCATCCTCCCAAGATTGCTGTATGTTGCTCCCATGGTTTATTAAAAAGCCCTGCCAGAAATAGTCATCAGAATAGTCTAAGCTGGACGCTGCATTTGCTTCGCCAGAGGAAGCAGCTCATGTATATTTAGTCTGTTAGCTTGTGACAGCAAACACAGCAGATTTATAGCTATTTAGAAGAATGTATCGTTAAAGCTATTTCTAAGTCCTGTCATTAAGCATTTCTTTGAAGGTTTTAATTTTCACATTGTCACTAGACTTGATGTAAATGCTGCAGACTATCCCCCTCTGCATTGATCAGACAGATACTATCTGAGCAGCCCATGTTAGCACTCACTGCAGGAGACAGCATGAGTTTCTGCTGTTGAGTTATGACTGAGAATAATAATGGTGCTGTCCTCTCTGTGTGCCATCCTCATTTTATGCATTCTTTCACACACTTGTTTGCTTATTTCTCCCTCCTTCTCCTCATCCCTCCTGCTCTCTAAAACACATTTTATATTCCCTTCCCTGCTCCGTGCCTCCCTCCCGTGTTCTGTTTGTCTGTTTCCTGCAGATCAACATCCTGTTGAATTTCAGTGCAGGGGAGGACTGCCCCTGTCCTGAGGACATCCAGGATGAACTCAACTCCTTCCATGAAGAATTGCGGCTGCACTGTGGTAGAGTCCAACTGCTCATTCAATTCTCTTACAAATATTGTTGATTTTGGTTCATTGATATTAATTAATATTAATTTGTACGTGGCTCAGTAAATATATCTTCTCTAACAAACTTAGTCCTCTTGATCTTTGACTAAAAAGGTGTTTTTGTTTTTGAACTCATCATATGCCATACAACATACTATACTTAGCCTCTTTTGCAACAGAAATCTAGTACCACTAACTTTTTAATAAAATGTTGAATTTCTGAGTGTCTGACAGAAATGCGTTTTCCCTTGCAGGAATTCCTGTGGAGGAGGAAGAAGAAGAGCAAGACACTTCAATTAAAGGCCGTCTCCTCGCTTTACTCTACAAGATCAAAGGCCCGCCTCAGAAGACAGAAGAGGAACCCACAGAGAAGGAACAGGCTGCTCCGAGTAAGGAACTTTCATCTCTGTACTACACAGCTCAGACAGGATTTTAGTTTTCTTGCATGCCATTGTATCAATATCTATACAACGTGTAAAAGTTTGCAAGCCATAACACATTCTGAAATAGTTGTTAGATGTACCACATTTGTAATTAAGAATCAAACTGGTATTGGAAAACCTTAAAATATGTACAGATTTCATCATAAATGATACAGAACATAAAAGCTGCCCAGCTTCTGGTTCAACAAGGTCTTTGCTTCGAGCTGGGGTCAGCCGTTTCACTATTCGTTCTGCTGCCCTTTGCTGAAAGCACGGTTATGTACTGTCAAATAATAGAAGACTAATGGACAGCCACTGCATGACTCTGCTATAAATTTTAATGCTTTACTCAAGCCTCCCACACCTAGCCTGCATTATTGAAAAGCTCCATAAGTGGACAGATGATGTGATTCGAGATGATTCTGGCAGACCTGCATCACCTTTCCTATATCATATTGAGATCATATTGAAGTAGACATATTCAATGATGGAAGAGGAAACAAGCTACTCTTCATCCACTTCATTTTTTAAAGAAAACATGCAAATGTTACATTATGTAATCTGTAAATGTATGCATCTCCGTGTACGATCTGAATGACTGCAACATCAAGCTAACCACTTCATGAAAGCTTTGAATTTAAGTTATTATTCAATATTACACAAGATATTCTCAATAGAATTCACAAAATAGAAGTTTATAAGCTGTAGAAGAACACTGTGGTAAGTCACTTTTATAGGGAGTAGTGCATTACACTAATATAACTAATAAAAAGCTAATAATGTTGTACTTATACTAATATAACTAACAACTAATAATTGTTAACATACCTTCAGATTCAGCTGGCTGGCTAGCTCAAGTTACTCAAGAACTGAGCTAGCCTGGGTATACCCATAATGCTTTGCGCGCTCAATTTCGTTTGGAACTGCAAGGTGGCATGGTGTCCATGGCCGATTCTTAGCCCTGCTTTTGGTATCCAATCACAGAACGGGGAGTGACGGCAAGACGATGACGCGTACTATTCGACAGACGGACGCCTGTAGTTTTCTCACAGATCCAACATGGCTGCAGCAGATGCGAAGCTCTCTTTTGATCTAGCTGTAGACAGTGTTCTAGATAGTTTAGAGCGAAAGTTTATTTTAAAAGAAGAACAACGTTTGGCTTTACACTCCTTTACCACCACCAAAAAGGATGTTTTAGCCCTGCTTCCAACAGGATGGGGTTATCAATGGGGTTGATACGATTGGCTAAGAGCGACGTACATATTGCTTATGATAGACATTCGTAGCGCCCAATAAACGGCTCTGGATGATCGTAAACCACGCCTCCTCTACGGAAAAATTAATAGGTGGTCTTCAGACTATATCTCATTTGTGATATAGTCTGTCGTTAGCCAGGCTAGAACTGAGCTGCTTTTGAGTGTTATTTAAATAACAACAAACAAAACTGATTTTGGAAAAGTTGGCATTATCTATTTTTTCCTTACGTTTTTACTGATTTTTGACAGTGTATATGGTTTATAATGGCATTCGTGTTAGAAATTGATAAATAAAAAGCCAGGCTAGCCAGCCAGAGTATAGTAGCATAGCATATCAGTATGAATGACACTGTCTAGCCCACTTAGACAAGTTATGTTGGGTTTAAATACTTATGGCGCATAAAATAATGAATAGATGGGAAATCTGTTTGTGATGAGTTGGGAATGAAAACAAGGCGTAAATGTGAAACGTGAAAAGCTTAAAAATGCTTAACTTCCCCCAAAAGTGGCATATTATTTATACGCCTTCTCATGACATCACATTCAAACAGAGATTATGTTGTCCCCACCAATTGTAGCTGTGATCTTTCTCACCTCAGCTGCCTATTTCACTGACCCAGAGATTGACCTCTGGTGGCTAGCACTATTCACTACAAGACATCAGCTCAATACAGCATCTCTGCCTGTATTCTTGAAAATTCTTAGACTTTCAGATTTTTTTTAATATCCCGCCCAGTGTAACTTTATGCCACCCAGGCTTCTTTTCACTCCCACATCCCTCCACATCTCAGTGATCTCAGCAGCATCTTCCTGGATAAGGCACTGCACCTAAGTTATGGAATGAGAGCTTTGATATGTTGTAAAAGCTAGTTATGAATATAACTAACTCAGTGTTTGAGTTGTGCTAAAAAAAAACACCTTGGAGCAGCTATGAAACTTAATAGTTTTTATAAATAGTCCCATATTGACTGTGTGTGATCGTTTGCAGAATAGCTCGCAGACAGGGCCGTTTTTGTGTTAGTGATGACTCCCATGTGAGCCACTGTTTGAGACGATGCAGAGCAGATGTGAATCTGTGAGACATTCACCTTCAGGGCAGTCTGCTCCCTCTCTCCCTTCCTCTCTCTGTGTATCTGCCTCGTCTCTCATTAGGATTCTGCTCCAATCTGACCCTTTGTTTGCCACAGATGTTGGGCTGTTTGACTTAAACACTCAAAGTTCAGCGATAGCTTTGGAATAACAATGTAATCATTTGGCGAGATGGAGAGCCTCTTTCATTTATCACTACAGTTCACTGAGTTCCTCTGTAGTTTTGCCCAGTTTTATTGCTTGTCTGTGAGATTAAAGTTTGATGACACCTTAAAACAAAGTTTCAAAGGATCACCCAGATTTAACACCTTCGAAAAATAGCCTCCCCTAAAGTTTAATTTGTCTCCGTAGCATCTATCTTGTATTTTGTGCACTATAAATGTATGAGGTGGAGACATGTTTTTTCTTTCTTTCTTTTTTTCTTTTTTTAAATTAAAAAACCTTTTTCGCGGTGCCTGGGGATCTGAGGCCACAGCTGTTTCTGAACAGTCCTTAGAAATAGTTTCAGACATTTTATTCCAAGGAGTCAAAAGTTTGAAGGATAAGCAAAAGTTAATTATACCCTCACCTTTTATAAGTCAACTTACTGCAGAACAAAAAGGTTAATAGTAGTAGTAGATATTTCAGTAGCTGCATTATGCAAATCCTAACATTAGGTTTGCTCAGCGATGAGTGGATGTTGTTAGTTGCTTTGTGTTTTGTATTGAACAATTTACAGCCTCATATTAAACATGCAACATCCAACAATCTCAGTTTGACTTGTAGACATCAGGTGTACCAACACCACAGTTCTAATGCTTCAATCATCTTTCTCCGAGTGCTCAGCTGAGACACCATGTCAAATACTAAATTAAATTTGTCCGTTAATTAATTTACTGCTGACTGGACTGTCATGTTGACAGATCACACATACCCAATGACAAACTGCATTCCCAGACTTAAGGTGTCAAGGCAGTCAGATATTACTTCAAAGTACACTGTTAATTAATCTGCAAACATCCCCAAGTGTACTGTATGAATGACAGTATCATCAATGTACATAAAGACATCTTGGCTTATTACAAAATTAGGAGCACATAAATCATCATAAAGACTTACACCTACTTTTTCTTTCCTCCTTCTGCTTGAATTTGCTTTTAAACAAAGCAAACTTGTGCTGTTTTGGTACGTCTTTAACTCTTTGTCGGATGCTCCTCATGTAGCTTTTCCACCTTGCACATACTGTACATTACACTCGCCACTTCAGCTTGTAAATATCTAAAATTCAAATGGAATCATCACAGCACTGCATACAGCCTGCAAGCAGCCCTGAGGCGTCTAATAAAATCATATAAGTTTGATTATGAGCACTTAAAACCTGAATGATGGCTTAAACGCATTGCCGTGAGTGCTGGAAGAGTTACTTTTAACCTATAAAGAGATAAGATAATACACACATACCAAATCAAAAATTGCAGCCATAGTTTTATTTCAGACAGAATTAATGAAACATTCCTAATGAAGTATTTCTGATGCGAATTTCCCCAGCGTAAAACAAACAGAAAGCACCTGGTACCAAAAGCGGAGCCTTACCTTGCAGTGGGAACGAGGTATTAGACTTGTGCTGACACTGTCCCTGAACCGTAGGGTGCATAATATGTATTTCCTATTAAGAATGAGCTAAACTACTGTGAGCCATTGTTTGAAGGTGTAAAATGGGATTCCTGATGCAGCACATGGTGGGACCTGGAGCAGATATTACAGTATGAGCTGGCATCAGCATTTTGTGTTCATACACAGAAATAATGTATTTTCTGATTGTTGGACTTTGCCTTTTAATAGGTATAAACCAGTTAGTGTAGTGTTGAAGAGGGGCTGTTGTTCCACACAGTAATTATGTATTCCATATCCACACTAAACTGGGTTTCCCCCTGTATTTATGTGGGTGAATGTGTATCTTTGTGCCCCCTCGATTAATTTATAAGATAAAATAACAACCTAGAAACTGAACCTTGACTTGACTACCATAAGCACAAACACAATGGCACTACAGAAGCGCTTCTTCATTGTTCTTGTACTACAGGCCACCTCTTCCAAATCTGCAACATTTTGGCACAGCATGTTATTATAAAGCATTGTATGAGCCAGAGAGAACAATTGAATAGAGATGCACTCTGTTGTCTGCTCTTGGCCCTTTTTACTGTCCCCCTACTAAGCTCCAATGAGTTCCAGTTTGTTAGAAATGGCAAACGATGCTGTTTATTGATGCTGCTTTATTTGCATGCATTGTTTATTTGCTTTTTTACTAGTCTTTCCAACTCTGGTTTAGTCATAAAACCAGAGTAAGATGTGAAAATATGCGGGCAGCTGCTCAGTGGGCAGACCATTAAATTAGTAAAATAAAATGACAAAATGTTATAAAATCAGCTGGTGATGTACTCAGCCAGTTGTCAATAGCAGATATATTGGTTCAGTAGTCCATTCCTTCAAATGTCATAGTTATAAATAAACTTTGAGAGTTATAAAAGTTTAAATAGGCTATGCCTGTGACACTGATCAAAAAAGATGCGCTAACTTTACTACCTCTATACCATTATTCACTGTTTGGATGTTGAATTGTCACTTCTACAGCCAACCTGAAGGAGCTGATCTCCCAGACCATAACCAGCTGGGCTCAGGAGTCTCACATCCAGGACCCAGAGCTGGTTAGAGTGATGTTCAGCCTGCTAAGGAGGCAGTATGACGGCATCGGGGAGCTGCTCCGGGCCATGAAGAAATCCTACACCATCAGTGCCGCGTCGGTTCAGGATGCTATTAACCTGTTGGTATCTCTGGGTCAAATCAGGTCTCTGCTCTCAGTGCGCATGGGCAAAGAGGAGGAGAAACTCATGATTGATGGACTCGGGTAAGAAAATGTGTTGCAATAAATGCATTTTTTTTAATGCAATTTAGACTGTAATGCAAAAAATATAATTGTTGATGATGGTTACCATTACGCAATTGTTCCCCGTTTCTTACATCATCACATCATGAGCTTCAGGAATCCCTTTCTTGTATTCTCAGCGACATCATGAACAACAAGGTTTTCTACCAACATCCCAACCTGATGAGAGTACTGGGCATGCACGAGACTGTCATGGAGGTCATGGTCAACGTGCTGGGAGGAGATAAGGCACAAGTACGTAGACCACACTGACAACATGTCAACATGCTAGGACTTTTTTATATTAGCTGTGGTCCATACAGCCCAGTGTGTACTGGAGCTCTAGACAGTCTTCATTTCATTTGCTCAGCTGGGATGAATCTGTTAATGTCAAAACTTTGTAATATTATGAGCACCTCTATTAACTCCGACTTAAATTTCAAGCTTAAGTGAGCTAAAGTTAACCGTTGCAAGTGCTAGCTTGTTAAGCTTCCCTTTTACCACCTAAAAAAAAAATCCTCTTTTTTTTAAATCAAAACTTATTGAGAAGTCAGTGGACCTTTGTGAGAACTTAAAGACATAAAGGTACTCTGGGATGTTTCTGACCTCATTTTCATGAGTAAGTGCCCGTTTTATATTTGCATGCATTCATTGACTTGCGTCCCCACACAGTGACGTGATACACATTCCTGCCAATGGTTTCACACTATTCCACTGATCTACAGCTGCCAGTAATGTTCCAAGAAAAGCATCAATGTGCCAACAAAGGCTGGAAGGAAGAAGCCTGCTGGCAAGTTAATGTGGATCTAAACTTTGCAGGATTTAAAAGCTTAAAGAAATACATTTTGCAAATGTTTTGTTTAGAATGAAATACAATCAAATCAACACATTTGTTAGTCAAGGGTGTGCTGTGGTAAGTAGATACATTTTTGGTCCCAACCCAAAGCTTACAACCATAGGTGAGGGTCGGTAGTTGTAAATCGAGAGCTTTGCCATCCGGTCTGGCTCCTTCTTAACCACAACAGTCTGTTACAACGCCCACATCACTGCTGTTGACGTACCAACCACCTGCCCATCACACTCCCTTTCCTCCCAACCCAGAGGAAGAAATCAATCTTTTTCCCAGTGTGTGCTGAAGGATTAAGACAACAGAACCATATCATCTGCATAGAGCAGGGATGCACTTCATAGATTCCCCAAACTGTACATACTCCTACCACCAGCTGTACTTTGAGATCCTGTCTATGAAAGTCACAAGCAGATTGGTGTTAAAGCAATAACCCTTGACAAAGTTAAGGTTCTGAGCCATATACACCTGCCTTCTAAAGAAATTCTTATGGTTAATTATGCATTACGAAACTAATTTCAAATGCATCATTATCAGTCAGTTTTGATTCATCTCAACCATTCTATAGATGTCAGGGAAAATGCACACAAACAAAACAGGAAGACTTTAGTTTCTGATTCTGATCCAGAGTTTTCTGCCTGCAACTATATGATTGAATGTATCTGACCAAGGCTAACCTTTTGGGTTTAATAGATTGTATACCGATCTCAGGAAAACAAACTGTATCCTAAGAAGCTGAAGTAAGCCAAGATCAACAACCTAATACTCAGAAAAAAAAACACAAGTGTAATGGAGAGGGCACAGGAGGGCAGGAGAAGGGTGAGAAGGAGGCCACTCAAGCCTGTCCTTTTTGGGCAGTGCTGACAGAAGCTGGAAGAGATGGTTGTGATTTAATGCCACGTCCAGTGCCAAGCATGAATTAAACCTCAGACAGAAAGACCTCAGGGAGACATTCAGGCCTTCACATCTGACTCTGGCAGTCTCATCACGCAGTCTCAGACATAAATTCCAGACCAGTTTACTGCTACTTGATATGTGCGCTTCAATTACTGTGGCCATATAAAGTGGCATTCCCACAGCTTGTAAGTGTATAGGGTGCAATATTTACTCTCACAGTTACTCTTACAATAACATATTGATTACATGATATAATTCTGTAACATATTATCAAAGTGTAAAATGAACACACTACAAAAAAAAAGGTTAATAATAGGTTTTCAACACAGACAAATAAAATATTGATTTCCAATTGTGCACAGTGTTAACACACAGGTAACCGATAATAAAAAGGTAATGAAAGGTAATAAAATAGCTTTGGCTTTTAAAAGTGGAGACATTTGGCATGATTAAAAGTTGAGCCGTTAGGGCAACTTCTCTGATGACGAGTGTGATTTTCTACACTGTTCATATTTGCATTTTTATGCCGGAGATAAGGTGAAGATTTCCCTCCCTCTGCTATCTATTTCTCTGGCAATTTACTTCCATCTCCGGCGTGGACAAAAAGTAGTTCATTCTTAGATTTATGCTCAAACTGACTCTTAGACTGAACCCAAACTAGTATAAGGATGAATAATAGAAGTAACGGAATTTTATGCAAAAGGGCTTAGAGGTGAAATGATTTTGTAGTTGTTGCATTCTCAACAGAAAATACATTTGATTTATTGACTACACTTTAGGCTTTTATCAGAACCAAGCGTACGAGACTCCTCCAGACATATCAAAATAGATTAAACTTCAACTGAGCTAAAGGCTAGATATCATCTTCAAAAACTGTTTTCCTGTCTCTCTTTACGTCAGGTTGGCTCAAACAGTATATCGTAGAGAATATTAAAGAGTTTCAGATTCACTTTAAAGCCTGAAGCTCTGACACTCTTAAAACGGACCCTACTGTCTGTGTCAAACAGATATGGGGAGAAAGAATGAGGCCTGGAGATATCTGAAGATGATTGGAATCATATATGGGAAAGCCAGGCTGAGACTGCCAACTCAAGGTCCTGGAGAGAGTTTTGTTCTAAGAAAATAATATATTTTGTAACTCTAAAATCTATTTTTTTTCCAGGGACAGCATAAATGCTAGAGGCAGTGGAGTAAAAAGAAATAGCTGACCATTTTCATATTTTCTGCCCTTCACATTGGCAAGAGATTGATAAAGATTTTTGGAATAGAATTGACTGCCCTTTTCTCACTATATCTGGGCAATACCTCAAGACAAACCCATGTCTCAGAATAAAAAGGTCTTTAGAAAAACTTTAACTTAAAGACTGGGGGAAAAAATGGACAATGGACTATATATATATATATATATATACACACACACACACACATACATACATATATACATATATACATATATATATACATATACATACATATATATATATACATATACACACACACACACACACACACACACACACACACACACACACACATATATATATATATATATATATATATATATACAAACATATACATATATATATATATATTTACATACGTACATGTGCATTAGTGATACATGGAGTTCAGTTCTAACCACAGACCCGGGCAAGCTGTTATTTGATCAGGCGGCCTGCATCATAAATCCATCAATAATTAATGAAGAAAATATTAATTACATTCTCAAAAATGTAAAATGTGAACAAAAGTTTTATTTTCATAATGAAGACAGTATTAATCACATTCTTTAAAATATAAACAACATATTTTAAGTTTACATATTTTAATTGTTTTTTTTAAAAACAGGAATTGGCAGACTAGACTCTTATTGCACCACTTTGGGTTCCATTGTCTTAACATCCAGTTGAGGCAACGAAGATCTGAGACAATTTAAAGAAGGGACAATTAGTAACAAACAAAAAAAGGAAGAAAAGTTACATGTGCGAGACATTAAATTCATTTCTTAACAGTGACAAGTCACTCGCTGTGTTATATCATATGCAACAGTTGGGAGGGCCTGAATGTATTTATTAGCCACCCTTACTAGTATAAAGTGTCTGCAGGTTTCTAAATGCAAGAACAGTTGACAGGCAATCTATGGCGATAAGGTGACAAAGTAGTGGGTTACACGTGTTATGTTGGCCACATTTTTGCCTGAAATGTCGATAAAAATAAAGTTGGGGGGAAAATACATGAATAAAACTGGGGTTGTTCATTTTTTGTCCTCAGGAGATCGCCTTTCCCAAGATGGTGGCCAGCTGTTGTCGCTTCTTGTGCTACTTCTGTCGTATCAGCCGCCAGAACCAGAAGGCCATGTTTGACCACCTGAGCTACCTGCTGGAGAACAGCAGCGTCGGGCTGGGTGAGTGATGCCAGAGGCAGTAAATGAGACGTCTACTCTCGTCTCATCTTCTAACAATGCCTTACAGCATTTTCTACTGTATCAGTCAGTGTATATCATCCTGAGGGAGGAAGACATAGGTTTAAAAATGTGTGGAAAAATATAAAAATGAAGGATGAGGAGAACGTCCTGAAGAAAAAGATGCAGGGTATAGTGGAAGGGAGAAATATCGAGAGAATAAGTTAAATGGAGTCCTTGACATTTTGAATTTCTTCAAGTATTTACCACATTGCAGAGGCTGAAAAATTGCTCTTTTGCTGCTCCAAAAATGATGCAAAATGTCCACTGAAACCAACAGGTTCCACTTGCTGGAAGGTTTTTTTTTTTCTAGCTAATTGAAGTGCAGCCACAAACTTATCGCCCACATTATGCCAGGGTGTTGGTTAGAAAGAGAAAGGGGAAGAGAAGGCAGCAGCTGATAGAGAGAGAAGAATGGTAGAGAGAGAGAGAGAAAGGCAGGAGAATGAGGGACGGGGGGTTATTTAGTCATGCAGGGCAGGACTGATGAGTCACTGGGCTCCGGCTGCTGCTGCTGTAAACTAAAGCTCCTGCCTGTGAAAGAGGAGAGGTTCGCATGGTGCGAAGAGGACAGATGAAGGCAAACACACCAGTTTGTTAGGCCTAATATGATATATGACATGTGATATTTGCTTACTCATAAATCACACATGTCAATGTGAATGAGCTGGGAGACATGTGCTGTGTGTTTCTGTTTCTGTTTAAGTTTGCCTGAATGACGAACATGGTTATATTTATAAAGCATTTACTGATATATGTTGTTTTAATCTTAATTTGCAAAGTTGTTATCAGAGTAGGTGGAGTAGAGTTTTTGTCACAGGGGATTTATTAACTTATAATGAATCAGTGGATTCCTGTGACTGTTATCAGAGTTTCTGATTGGTGCTTATTGTAAACGCATTGATTACAATATTAATTGACATTGTAGTTGATTGGAGACAGATGTCCATTACCCTTTAATAGTTTTCTCAGCTTTTGGTAAAGTATATTTTTAGTTGTAATATATTGCTAAAAATAAGTTGGACTTAACTCACTCTCATCATTCTCATCAATCATGTCTAGTAAAAGTACAGGTACATCTCAGAAAAATTAGAATATCATGGAAAAGTTCAATATTTTTTGTCCATCATTTCAGAAAGTGGAACTCCTACATTATACATTTGCATAGAGTGAAATATATCAAGCATGTTTTTCTTGTGATTATGATGATTCTGGCTTAGAGATAATGAAAACACAAAACTCAGTGTCTCAGAAAATTAGAGTATTGTGAAGAAGTTCAATATGTGAGTCCACAGTCAGTCAGTGGTGATTTGGGGCCATGTCCTCTGCTGCTGTTGGTCCACTGTGTTTTCTGTCCACAGTCAACATAGCAGCCATCTACCAGGACATTTTAGAGCTCTTCATGCTTCCACAAGCTCTTTGGAGATGCTGATTTCATTTTCCAGCAGGACTTAGCACCTGCCCACACTGGCAAATGTACCAAAATCTAAAAAAAAATGTTTGAGATCTACCCATATGTTAGACCCCAAACAACCCCTTTTCACTATACAGATACAGTCATTGTGTAATACAAGTAATAATGAGTCAACAAAGACAAATTTAAACACAACTAGAAAGGCACCCCTTCTGCAACTCTGCCAAGGGAATGGTGCATTCACATGCTCTTCAAATAATCCTGTTTCCTGAGTTGGGAAGTCGTTCTTCTGACCATGGTGTGTTCATGAGCTTTTTCCATAATGTGGAAACAGCATCGGTGCTGTATTTTATTGCTCAGTAAGTTTTAAGCTGTTTCTGATATTTTGTATGACAATGAAAGGCAAAGGATCCGAGGAGCCATGAGATTTAATGGGGAAACTATTTTTTTACACAGCTGCCATAGCTCACAATGGTAATAAAAGCAAAACGATTTAGATTGTAGAAGGTGTACATTTACTGTAAGTTTCAGCTGTAAGGGGTTCAGAATTAAAGGTGGTTAAAGGTTAAATGTTTGCAACACTAATTTAGTCTCATTTAAGTGATGAAGAATTATCAATGAAGAGCCATTTTCTAAATGATGGGAAGAGCTTTTAGTAACAATGTCTTATGTGTGTGAATCTGTCTTTCACAGTAACAAGTGTTTGCAATAACATTTAGTGAAACTGTTTTTAAAATCACTATGTCTTTTCTGATCATCCCATCCCACTACCTGCTGCTCTGAACTGCAAGAGAGAGACTAGAGAATATCACTATAGCATATGTAGATAGACTGCCCCCTGTTGTTTAGTACAGAGCAAATATAAGGTTTTCTTTACTGTTAACACCTTATCTTGTGTGTGTGTGTGTGTGTGTGTGTGTGTGTGTGTGTGTGTGTGTGTGTGTGTGTGTAGCCTCTGAAGCTATGCGGGGCTCCACTCCGCTTGATGTCGCAGCATCTTCAGTGATGGATAACAACGGCCTGGCTCTGGCCCTGGAGGAGCCTGATCTGGAGAAGGTTTGTTACTTCGCCTCCACAAAAACAAACATGTTTGACCGCGTCCTAATGATTGTGGCTGGGGTTTTAATTACACCGTTATTGATCACTGAATCATTATTATTAAGTGCAGCCGGTGGTTCCAGGCTCATTAGGTTACCAGCCAGTGTTTATTCTTTTCAGTATGACCTCCAGGTATTTGTTGTTGTGGCAGATAAATCTGTCTTATGATGGATTTACTTTAGTCTTAAATACTGTTTCAGACACTGTAAAGCATGTGATTCACATATAACATGCTGAGATTAAAGAACCAGATATTTTGTAGTCATTTAGTTAACTGCAATGAAAAAACCTTTTAGTCAAAATTCATATGTACTGGGACACTGACATGATATTACTTTTTATTTTTAAATTCATTTATTTTCTGTGATTTCTTTGCATTAATAACAGCTGAGATGACTTCTCATCACTGCTGCGTTTTTGCACGGTGAAAGTGAGTCAGACAGAAAAGGAAACCTCATGCCACCCAAGTGTTCTCAGTGATAAATGAAGTTGGATTTTGTGCCAATTGAATAAGCTTGCTCAGCAAATGCTTCCAAGCTGTCACTGTTACTGACACTGACAGTCAAAAAGACAGAGTGTGCCATTTTAATACCCAGGAGTGAAACAGAAGTGTGTGTGTTTGTGTTTGTGTGTGTGTGTGTGTCTAGGTGGTGATGTACCTGGCAGGCTGTGGCCTTCAGAGTTGCGCCATGCTGCTTGCGAAGGGTTACCCGGACCTCGGCTGGAACCCCATAGAGGGAGAGCGTTACCTGTCCTTCCTGAGGTTCGCCGTCTTCTGCAATGGTATGACGTCTTTTTTACTGAGTGCATGACGTAAATACTGTAGACTGTGACCTGTCCTTTTGGGGACAGTTTATACGTCACCAAAAAGTCTTTGACGTTGTGAATTAATGTGGGATTATGGGAGTTGTTGTCTCTATTATTAAACATCTGTTATTGCTGGTTAAAACTATCTCACATGACTCATACATAAATAATCTTCACAAGCAAGTTAATGTATTGAAGTTAAGTTTAGTCCTGCTTAGTAACATTTATTCACATCAGTAGTAGCCCCAATTAACTAGAGCCCGACTAATATGTGATTCTTGATTTTAGAGGGGGAAAAATTCATAGATAACCAATATGGTGGCCAATATAGTATTTTTTTGAGCTGGAATAAAAAAATAAACCTTTTTTAATGGATTGTGCACTGATTTTTTACTACTCTGGAAAGGTACCGAGAGAGCTACTTTCTCAAACATAAAACTTATTAAATAATGTTTACCATTGTTATACATTTATAATTATTTAAACAATTCTATTAATGATAACTGAGAAAATAAGGAACAGAAAGGAATAAAATAAATAGCAAAATAAACATAATTACTGTTCATTGTCAAGTCAGTTGCTGGCTATTAAAAAACTTGCTAACTTACCATATATGTAGATGAATTGGCAAACCATACAGCTGCTGTAGCTGACATTATGTGGCAAATTTAATCATGGGCTAGCCCAGGGCTGTTATGTATGATCAAAACAATCGTACTAAAAATAATTTTATGGACTTAATGGGCTTGTTGATGATTGTTGTGACGTTATAATGTTACGGTATGCATGAACCTGGTGACTGGCTTGAGGCACTTGTCAAAGTAGCACATCTCAGTAGGCTGAATCAAGATATCATATCAATAGATTAGGATCTCTTTAAAAAATTACATCAAGTTGATAAAAAAATAATGCTGTGGTGCAGAATAATGCTGTATTACTGTTACTAAGTATAATTTTGTGACATTTTATGATTAACAAATACTCTGACGTATCATCTGGTGTTTCACATGGAAGTTAGAGAAACTAGGGGTTTACTGACAGGCAACCAAATGTAACAGACTGTTCATTTAAAAGCTGAAATGTTATATGTCATACCCTCAAATCATCACCTATATTGCTCTGCTGTATTTGTATACCAGGTGAGAGTGTGGAGGAAAATGCCAATGTGGTGGTGAAGCTGCTGATCAGACGTCCTGAGTGTTTCGGCCCCGCCCTGAGGGGAGAGGGCGGTCAGGGTCTGCTGGCCGCCATGAAGGAGGCCACCAAGATCTCTGAGGATCCGGCCCTGGACCTGCCCAAGACCCCCGCTGCTGTCAATACTGGGTGAGAATCCTTACTTGTTTCTCACATCCCTGTGTTGTAGTCAGGGTTTAAAGACTGTGAATCAGCGTTTAGATTATCATGAGACACTAAAATCCCACTGAGCAGTCGCTTGTGATAAAGTCTCCCATTATCTGCGTCTTTGTGGTGAATTGTTACACTTAATTAGATTTGCCAGTGTGTTTGTGAGCTCAGCCAAACCAGCATTATCCCTAGTTATTCCCTAGGCTTCTTCAGATTTCTACATCAGTTTGGGTTTTATATATTTTTCCGTCACATTACTGGGAGGAGATCGAAATTTACTTCTTTACTTTCCAGTTTCTCGGTGCAGTTTTACACAAAGGGGTTTATTGCTCTCAGTCTGAATGAAGACTTTTACCATCTGATTTATTTCTAGACTAAAGAGTCTCCTAACACAACAGGAAAATCACCATGGATATTATTTAACCACTGTACAACTCACATTTTATTCAACTAGGTTATATACAATTGTTTCACTCCAGACATGCTGTATGACATTTAAAAATACTAATGTTGTGAATAAACATTTGTCAAAATCATGCTTACAGGTACATGCCTTTAACTGAGATTTAAGGTGAACACAGAGAAACTTCAGCTGATGAATGTGAAAAAACTTTCTTTTGCCAATCTCATCTTGCATATCCATCATTCTGCACAGTGAAGCTCAAACATCCAAGTGAAGAAACAATAAGCAAAACACATTTTTGAGTGCAGGGTTGAAATTTAAACTGTCCATGTAATGGTGCAGAACATCTCTATCTTTTCCATTATTCAGTCCCAAAATAAGACAACTGGAATAAAATTGCATTTTTATAGTTTTTTGTGTGTTTAGTGCAGTACAAATCAATTTGCATTAAACATCTTCTACTTAGATGGAAGTTGTGAATAAAGCTGTGAAGAAAGTGTTGGTGCCTTGCCTGCTTAAATCAGTATGCAAAGGCTGTTATACACCGGCTGCATTTTAATGGGGAAGGTTATTATTGCATGAAGTGAGGAGAAGAATTGGGAAGCAGGTCAAAATCAATATGTATAACACAATGGCCTGTAAGGAGATCATGTATTATGGCAAAACATTGTTATAAATGTGCACAGAATTGTCCAGCTATTACTCTTCTGGTGCCCATTTTCTCATCAAACTACCTCATAGAATTTATGACACAACATTGTCTCTTTCTCTGTCCTGACCAGTGAATAGAAATTTCTATTATCAGATCACAGATGCAGGGTTCCACAATTTAATAAGGATAGTCTGAAGGCCTTTATTGTGCACCAGTCAATTCTAAAGCTTATGGAGCTTTATCCTTGATCAAATGTACAATCATACAATCATACTGCCTTTGGTGACTGTAATAGGTTAAATGTATAAAAGCCTTTTTTCTTATCTTTTTTTGTGTTTGTTGATGTTGCAAATGGAGCAGCTGTGATGCAAAAAAATCACACTGGTTCTGAAAAACTACCATGAGTGTTATTTGTGTTTTTTTTTCAGGTCTGGTGAGGAAGAAGAAGAAGTTATTCACATGGGCAACGCCATCATGTCCTTCTACTCCGCTCTCATTGACCTGCTGGGACGCTGCGCTCCAGAGATGCATGTGAGGAGCTTTTTCATCACACAAAGGCTCTTCTACACAACAACAGAGGCAACTACAATGCCCTGAATGAAATGGGGAGTTGAATATTTCTTATTTGTGTCTATTGCAGCTTATCAATGCGGGTAAAGGTGAGGCGCTGCGTATCCGAGCCATCCTGCGCTCTCTGGTTCCAACAACAGACCTGGTGGGCATCATCAGCATCCCCCTGAAAATGCCTGTGTTGAATAAAGGTATGTTGGTGTCATTTGTTTTGTTTTTTTGCTGTATGATGTCCTGATGTTTAAGGTTAGATAGAAAAAATAAATAGAGGGGCAGCAGCAACAACAAGCAATGCTTATTTTGAAAATTTAGTGGGGAAAAACTCTTAATAGCAGCCAAAATGACACTGAAAAGCTTCCAAATGATGCAGAAAAATTGTCTTTGGACTGGATTCAAGGCTGAAACTTGTCTCACACATTTGATTTAAAGCAAATATACAAACACAAGCTGCAATATATCAGAAGCAAACTATCTCTGCTGCCTGCTGAACTAACATGCCACATTACTTTACTGCCTAGAAATATGAAAAAAAAAAGTTGATTTGGCTGGTATGTACTGTGAGTCACGCTGCCAGATCAAAGCAACTAAAATAAATTCATATCTCTGCAAAATCATCTCAGCTCAGCCAGCTGGAGGTATATCATGAAAATGAGCGTGTCATGTGAGCCAGGCTTTATTCACGAGTAAATATCCCTTCACTTCTCCTTCTTTGTGTTTCTACTGTGGTGGAAAATTATGCCCACAGTACAAAGGTTTTCTAACACCTTTTGCGGTTCATGCTTTGCTCGATAATTTTATGTGCAGTTATCATCTTGCTAAAAAAAAAATCCCATCTTCAGCAGCAATCACCAGAAAATTAACTTCATATCCAATTTTCTTTTTGACATCTTCTAATAAGAAATCAGGCTGTGTCTTAAATGACTGAACTCATTTTGCATTTGTAATAACTTTTCACAGTTTATCATGCCTGGAATTACTTTTAATTTAAATACACCATGACAGTTATTCACACTGTTTATCTTTCTGTTTCAATACTCTACTAAAAAGAATTGATTTTATTTGTTAACCTCTTTTGTTTCACTTCGTCCCACTTTTCTCACCTTTTCCCCTCTTCCCTAGCAAACTCTTAAATTTCCTTCAAATTACACTGCAATGTCAGGAAAGTGCCAGATTAAAGCAAAATAATAACTACTAATGTTTGCAACGTGCATATATTTTATTTATTTATTTATTTATTTATTGCAGGAATTAATATACATTTACATTTGTTTACATGTCATATTCTTGTAAACTTAGAATTAACAATAAGGTAAACAAGTAAATTAAATTGGAAAGAGAGGAGAGAGTAGATGAGAAATAAATAAGAAATAATAGAAAAGGTGGATCCTAAACATACACACGTGTTTTGGAGCTGCAGTAAAAATCATCCTTTCTGGGATAATATCCATGTCGTGCAATGTGAGGTACTAGGATACAAAATCCGCCAATCTTGTCTTGTCCTATACCTGAGACATATGGAAGGATCGGTGCTCAAAGGAGACCAATATTTGGTTAAGATTGTTCTTGCTGGAGCAAAAAAGGCCATCACAAAGAACTGGCTCCAGTCTGTTGCACCCGACTACAGACAATGGCTCAACATTATCAGTGATATTCAAACAATGGAGAGACTCACATATAGACTAAAAACTAAGGAAGACTCATTTTCGAAAGGCTGGGATAAATGGTTGCTGTACATGTCAAAAAATGAAGAAATGTAAAATATTGTTTATATGTAATGTGGAGTGCCCCCCAACAGGCACTGTTCCCCTTTAATTTCCCCACTTTATATCTTTTTCTCTAACTTTCTCTCTCTCTGACTATACTCTATATAAAACCAATAAAAGAGTTTAAAAAAAAAAAGAAATAATAGAAAGGAGTGTGTATTTTGATAATCATTGCACATTAACCTTTACCCTCTAAAATGTGTTTTTTCCTCTCAGACGGCACAGTGACAGAACCCGACATGTCAGCCTGTTTCTGTCCGGACCACAAGGCCCCCATGGTGCTCTTCCTGGAACGTGTGTACGGCATCGAGGACCAGAGCTTCCTGCTCCAGATGTTAGAGGTCGGCTTCCTGCCTGACCTCCGAGCCTCAGCGTCTCTGGACACGGTGCGTGAGAGAAAACCTAGATAACTTTTAACTACATATCTCCAGCAAGCCCTCACATCTGAACGCATTCAACATTGTGTTACTCACTAGCTACCTAAAGATTTGTGCCTGTTTTCCCGAAAGATTTCTAACTGAAATGGTGCTTTTTTCCCCATCTTGTAGTAATTCCAGCACACACATTAGCGTTTGAGTTTTCAGTTTGCTCATTAGATGTGTGACAGAGCAGATAATCTCAGCAAACATGAACACTGATTGCTCAGTACTACAATCATAACAAAGCCTTGGAATGACTGCCTCAGAGTTGGCAGAAACATAAACATAATTATTGGTGAAATCATCTGGCCACAAACATTAAAAATCTAGACTGAGTAATATGATCAGCATTTAAATGGTTTGTATTCAACTTATCTCTTAATATAATTCTCCCCACTGCTACACATTTAAATTTTACCTTTCTCTACTCAGGAAAATAATCAGTGTTCACCAAAAATATCAGCTCATTTGATTTAAAGCTGAATTATCTTTTACATCATGTGAACCCATAAAATGGGTCATAGTCTGTCCTGTGTGTAGACTTGTTTTATTCCAGCATTTCCTTTTCTGGTATAACTGCTTAATGTAGAATTTTCTGACCAGCAGTAGCACTATGAAATGTTTTTTACAAGTGGATCCCCACGTTTTATTGTGCATGAGCACACAGGCAGCGAGATTCACATCGTGCCATTGAATCATGGTTTCATTAACAAATGGTGCCTGTAAAGAGCCAAGAATCACAGCAATGCACCAAACAAAGGCGGTGAAGTAGAAGGCTGCAAGTTGGCAAACATTGTGCCTTTTAACTCATGTAAATTGCATTGCAACTGTTTTATTAGGAAGGAAATGCTTTCAACAAGTTTGTTAGACCTTGATTGTTTTGTTGAGAAAAACAGAAAATCATACATTTTGTTTTCAAGAAAGCTTTACAGAGCACCTTTAGGATGTCTGAAGCTTGTGTCAACACATTCTCTATTTGACAGGCAGACTGTCATTCATAGAAGCTGATCTTGAAGTGGAAGCTAGCAGTCAAAAATGTTTTCTGTGGTCTGTGAAAAGGTCAAATTTAGATTTGGGAAAAACAAATCTTAAAAAAGAGAGTACCGGTATTTCTTTTCAGACAATGCCCTTTTCAAACCTCAGTAAATGAATGAAAATGATTCCCATCAGTGAAAATAAAGTATTTTCAACTCCCACTTTTCTCTTTACTTTCCACTTTCTGAGAGCCACAAATTGTTTCTTTTTGCAGTTGTCAGGAGCCCATATCCACTCCCACTCTATTAGTCTTGACGTGTGGAGAGTGTACTGGGCCTCTCTATCCTTCAGCTAACACGTGTTGTTCTCTGTTCTGCAGGAGGTGTTGAGCACCACTGAGACGGCGCTGGCCATGAACAGGTACATCGGCTCGGCCCTGCTGCCCCTGCTCACCCGCTGTGCTGCTCTCTTCAGCAACACGGAGCACTACGCACAGCTGATTGACTCCACGCTGCAGACCATCTACCGGCTGTCTAAAGGACGCTCACTCACCAAAGCCCAGAGGGACGCCATCGAGGACTGTCTGCTGGCTATCTGCAAGTAAGACTCAGCTGAGGGAAAATGGTAGAGCTGGAGATTTACAGAGACAGCACTATGTCATCTTTGAAACAAGATTTCTGTCAAATGGCTTGTCTCAGGCTCGAGAGCAACACGTATAGAACAGCCTGTAGGACAAACTGCAGCACACACTGACATTCAGTTGACAGTTTAATGGCGACCTTATTTGAGGGGTAATTTAACCAAACTTTTGTGCACTTTTAGACTCAAATTATCTGATATAATATGTTTGACTTCGTTACAGTTACACAGTGAAAGCAGGAAAACTTTTTCCTTCTTGTTTCTTTAATGTCTTATTTAATGTTTGATTATTTTGTCTAGTAAATTAGGCCTGCCTTTGTCTGTTATGTCACATAGATAGCATAGTTAGCATTTGGCAACAAGGTGACAAACACTGCTGTAATTTAGTATTAGCAATATTATACTTTATTAATAGCGTATGTGGTATTACAGAATGCTCACAGTTATAAGCAAGGACATTAAATACATAATGTTGGTAGCTATTTGAGAGGTCTTTAGAGTTTGACCTGTGTTAACCCTGATTCATGCAGCTTGGTGAATATATTATGTATCTACCACATTAAAGCATGTTTTCCTTCAGACAGCTGATATAAAAACACGTAAATATCCTGTTCAGGTGCTCTGCTGGATTTAATTCCACATGAGAGAATTGTCTCAAATAAATTACGTGTGTGCATAATGTATGACATTGAATCTGCAACTATTATAGCTACTGTATCAAATTTATGACACCTAGGAATCCTCTACTCACTGCCTCCATATTTGCATGTTTAAATTATGTAATTATTGTTTTTCACAGGCACCTGCGTCCCTCCATGATGCAGCAGCTGCTCAGAAGGCTGGTGTTCGACGTTCCCATGCTCACTGAATACTGTACCATACCTCTACGGGTAAGACACTGGATTCTGGAGTTATAAAAAAAATATAACAAGTAATTAAAGGCATCTTATCACATTTCATAAGACATTTGTTCCCATTACTGGCTGTGTGTTGAACACGTATGACCATTTCCTCCCGCAAGCATTTCTTAAAGTCTGCATGAAGTCCGATGACATCATGTGTTTTACCCTATATACATATAACATACAGTCATGGAAAAAATAATTAGACCACCCTTGTTTTCTTCAATTTCTAGTTCATTTTAATGCCTGGTATAACTAAAGGTACATTTGTTTGGACAAATATAGCAATTTTCCATGGTTTTCTTGATAAAGGTTTTGGTTATTATCAATAAAACCATGGAAAATGTCTAAATATCAGCTCTTAAATTGAACTCTTATGAACTATTTTTGTTGTTATCATTATATTTTGTATATTATATTTGTATTATAGTATGAAGATGACATTGCGCTATGAAACTGTAAAAACCTTACTTTCTCTTCATTGTGCACATGTGCAAGAATTTATAATAAAATTGAACTCAAACTGTTTTTCTTATATTTCTGATCTCCAGCTTCTGACCAACCACTATGAGCAGAACTGGAAGTACTACTGTCTGCCCTCTGGGATGGGCTCCTTTGGCATCGCCTCCGAGGAGGAGCTCCTCCTCACCAAGAAACTCTTCTGGGGAATCTTTGACTCCATTTCTCAGAAGGTACAACCAGAAATCCTGTTGCATAGAAGATAATTCAACAGTATGTGCAGAGATTTTTCAGATTTTTATCTACTACTTCTACTAAATCAGAAGTATCAGGAGGCAAGGCAATATTTTCCTGAAATCCCTCTCTGTTGCATAACAAATTGTTTAGTAGTCCAGTGGTGTTTTCTCTCATAAAGTTTCCTCTGTTTGCTGCTGCTTTTTATACTCTGTTTTCAGAAAAAACATGGGTTTTCAACACCTGAGTGTGGCTCTCATGAGAGAAAAAGTTCCTGGTAGTCAGAGGCAGTGAAGTGAAAGCTCAATGAAGTGCTTGTGAGCAGTGCAGCTGAGGCGAAGCCAAAACAGATGAATCATTTATCAGCCTGTGACAAGCCATTGCTCGTTGCAGACTTTTGCAGCTCTGTCTTTCATTTCGCCTCCTCCTCCTCTTTTTCCTTCCCTGGCTCTGCTCCATCCAGTCTGTCCATCTAACAGCTAAGCAACATGCCGTCATTTTGCTGTGTCTGTCTCTTCTGTAGAAGTATGATGCTGAGCTTTTCAAAACCGTCATGTTATGCCTGTGTGCCATCGCCGGCGCCCTGCCTCCAGACTTTGTGGACGCCAGCCTCGGAGCAACTCTGGAGAAGCAGGCGTCAGTGGACGCACAGGGCAACTTTGATCCCAAACCTATCAACACTGCCAAGTGAGTGGTCTCAACATTTGCAATGCCATTTAAATCTGTATTAAATAAATACATAATCAGGACATGAATCCTGAAAAAAAACGAGGCAATAAATATATAAATGAATGCAAATATAAATATATAAAAACAATCCAGTATAGTTCAATAAATAGATATATATTGGGTTTTATTTTAAAAAGATGATTTGAAAAGGCCTACTTTTATTCATTCTAGCAGACCTTCTTTCCATAATTCCAAATTTATTCATTTCAGGCGACATCAGGCATATTTTTGTCATTTATTCATATTTTTAAAATTAAAATTACATATTTTTTTCAAGTCATGGATTTAATCAGTATGTTTAACTAATGTACTGTTTTGCCAATTAGCTTTTGTTTAGAAATGGTAATTTAATTAAATTCTGTGTGTTTTCCTGGAGTGTTTGTCTAGAAATCAGAACAAAGCTTTTACTTGCTAAGTAAAGTTGGCTTTGAAATAACAATAAATATTCAAACTTTATCTCCACTTTCTAGTATCTCCCTTCCTGAAAAACTTGAGTACATTGCCAACAAATATGCAGAGCATTCCCATGACAAGTGGTCCTCGGAGAAGGTGAGTCCCTGTCCATGTGGTTTCCGTGTTTTTCTATATTTAATTTCTGCCAAATCTCATATAAAATCAGTAATGAAATCTTAAATTGATTTTACATTGTTTGATACAGTAGCATTCCCATTTTTTTAACAATTTGTTTATTGGATTTTACATTTTAATAAAACAAACAAACAATACTGTTCCATACACCAGTAATTGCATCTAAATACAGCATACTACAGAACAGATGATACAGTAGCATTCCTATACTACGGAGTTTATATACCTGAACTGTTGTTGCAGGTGTCAGCGGGTTGGAAACATGGGGACAGCCTGGATGAGCAGGCCAAAACCCATCCACTGCTGAAGCCTTACAAAGCGCTGAGTGAGAAGGTGAGAATGCACACTTGTTCTACACAGCTGCTGCTTGTGGAGTAGTAAGCATTTTGTTTACCGCTGATGTGCATCAGTTACTTTTTTAATTAAAAAATCTTGTCTTGGCCAGCATTAGCAGGTAGATGAGTTTGTAAAAAAGAACTTCTTAGCGGCAAAACTGTTATAAAATACTGGTGTTGGTCAAGGGGCAGAGCCACATTTTTTTCTGGGCACAAATAAATAGAGACAGAGTGCAGTAAAGTGCCACCCACACCCAAAGGGGTAAAGAATTTATCGCTCTCCATTGACTTTTTATTGTGTGAAGGTGCCTCCTTGTCAATTTCGTCTGCTAGCAATCAACAGAAAAATGCCTTAAAGCTGCTGTGTGTTGGGATGGATTGCCAACAGGGTAAACAACCCAAAACTTCATTTTTATAAGCTGACAAACCCCCAAAAAATGAGCTTTTAAGAAGACAAAAGTAAATGCAGGTAATAAGACTTTAAGGCATGAGCAGTAAGAATAGGAAAACTGTAGAAGTTGATACTAACTAAGATCTTACCTGGTGATTCGATCAAATACTTGTACACTAGTGGGATATTTTTCCACATAAGCGTGGTAAGATGAAGGAATTCTAAGATACACTGATATTATTGAGTTTGTTTTCCTCTCTGATGGTCCTAGGGTGCTAAAATACCACTTAGATTCCTGAAAAAATTGGTTGCTTAAAACATAAATAAAACCGAATGCAACAATTTACTAATTGCATGTGGCTCCCATAGGAAACTAACTTCCTTTATAAAATTTAGGTTTTCAGATCAGATGTATTTGACTTGTATAAGCATTTCCACCTGTGTTTATTATGCAGGAGAGAGAAACGTATCGCTGGCCAGTGAAGGAGTCGTTGAAGAGCATGCTGGCTATGGGCTGGAACATTGAGAGGACCAAGGAAGGAGACGCCATGTTCCAGCAACGGGAGAGTGAAAAACAGCGAAAGATCTCAGATTCTCAGGTAACATCCTGATGTAGGATCCACCACTTTTCATCACTATTAGACAGTAATGTTGTTACAAATGTTTCTTTTGTGTTACTTATTAACCATCTCCCTAACTGACAAATTATCAAGAGTCTCCTTTTTTTAAGTCCTCTTTGTCCTCTGTGTTTAATGGCCTCTGCTCCTGCTATGGGGGTTTTGCACTGTGTTGAGCAGAGACAATTTATAATTTGACTCCATTGAAAAATTAAATAGAAGGACCACTCTTTTACCCTGCAAGATTATAAACACAAAGCAACAAAGCTAATGGCTTGTATCACTTTAATGTTTGCTTCATTTATCAAAGAAATGCATTTTACATATTTAAGTTATTGAGCAGAATAAATACTGAAAACCATGAATTCTAGATGCTGCAGTTACAATTAATCATAGACAGAGTGTTTTTGTTTTTGGTGTAGTGCAACTTTGTCTTCACATTTGACCCAATATATAGAAGTATTTATTATTGAAAAAATATATTTGTCGTCGTTCTCAATCATATGCTGTCTCCCTAAATTTGACAGTTCTGTCATCAAAACTTTGAGCACCCCTGCCCTAGTTCAAGTTCCCTTTCAAGTGTGTTTGATTCAAAAGCTACAATCTGTTCATATTTATCCAACAAAATCACTGCAGTGTCAGACATTTGAGAAATGAATATGTCATTGGCTGAAGTTGGCCCTGGATCTAGATTCCTGGAAAGAGCTAGCAAAATATTAAGATCTAGAAATCTAGCTTTAAGTTAGATATCAATCAGATCACAGCTGTACTTTGTCAGCTGACAGAAGGTGGTAAACTACACATTGAATTAAACAGACATATGGTGGAATAACTGATGCATTTATTGTTTTTAATATTCAAATCTGGTTTTGTGCTTGTGACGTCTGTGTCTGACTTTGTAGATTAATGGATTCAGTCCCGCTCCGATGGAATTGCACAATGTCACTTTGTCTAGAGAGTTACAGGTTGGTTTTTATTTAACTTTTAGGAATTGTTTTTATTAAATGTCATATTGTTATAAGCAGCTGTTACAAAAGCAGTAAGTGTCAGATTTGATCAATTTGCATTTTCGTGTTTCTGCAGGGCATGGTGGAGGTGGTTGCAGAAAACTACCACAACATCTGGGCCAAGAAGAAGAAAACTGAGCTTGTTGGCAAAGGTGTGCAGATGCACAGTATGAAACACACTTGAGATGTAATGATTCTGACTATTGATTTGTTTAAAATGCATTTGGGAAGATTTTAAAATTTGATTTGACTTGTCAGGAGGAGGGACCCACCCGCTGCTGGTTCCCTATGACACCCTGACAGCCAAGGAGAAGCACAGAGACAGAGAAAAGGCCCAGGAGCTGTTCAAGTTTCTGCAGATCAGCGGCTATGCCATCACAAGGTTAACCTCCATTCACTCCAGTTTATCCTTCATGAAATAAGTAAAAACAATAAGCATAAAGTCACATCTCCTCAAAAAAGACCTAACTGACATCTCTTTAACCACAATAAATATCTCTAACGTTGTAGTGATCTCACCTGAATTTTAGGCTGATGAAGTGAATATTATGTTACTACTATGAATACAAACCACTTTTTCTTCATACGACTTTTATTTTTGTAAGACATCTGAACTTTTTATGACAGTACAATCTGTTCTGGGTAGAAAAACTCTGTATGAGCAGCATTCTGAAAGTTTAAATCAATGGACTGAAGTTCCTCTTACAATCTGATAATATGAATGTAAATCATGTTTTGAAATGCAGACTAGACTGCTGAGATGTGCCGCTTTCAACCCAGACTTCAAGCCGGCAAAAGATGGACAGGAGGTTACATCATTGATATAAAATTGGCATCACTTCCTACGGTTCAGTTTAATCAAAGGGAGGATTCAATAGCTTTCAGAAAAACGTAAGGTGTATGGTTTTAAAAACTTGGATTTAAAAATATTACCATATTTGTGGAACTTCCCACCTATTAAGTCATACTGGCATGAAGCAATACGGAACATTTTTGTTGACAGAATTGACTGATCTCTACAATCTGTTTTGGCAATATTGCAGCTCATTTATTGGTTCAGGATAATTGCTGTTAATGCAGCCAGCAAGACAATGCAAACACCAAAATAACTGTGGACCAAACCTTCATAAAAAAGACTGACTGGATAGATATTGGGACTATTGTTCAAACTTTGTTTGTGACCTTATGAGATGGTGACTGATCCTAGGGCTGGGCGATATAGACCAAAAGATATATCCTGATATATCTAGAACATCGATATACAATATATATCCCGATATTTTTATCGCAAAGTGAGCGCAAATGTTCAGTGAAAGTCAAAGCCAAATATGACATGTCACAAGTTTTATTGAAACCGTTTATTTAAGTGAATATAAATACTGTATAACAACAGGAGTACCTTTTTAAAAAAATCAAAGCTCCATGAAAATATTTAAATAAAAAAAATATCTTATGAAATAAAATATGCCAATCTTTTCCTGAAGTAGATATATTTATATGAGAAAATAATAATGAATATTATTAAAGAACTGAATATCAAAAACCCTAGTAAGGGCAGCATTGTATATAAAGAAAGAAAAAAAATGTCATCAATATATGTGATATGGTCTAATTCCATACCACATTTAAAGATATATGGATATATTGCCCAGCCCTAATTGATCTGTTACTGTTTGCACTCACATGCATTCCTATATGTATAACATTTGTATGAATGCTTTAGTATATTATGCTTTGTTGTATTTCTATTTTCTATGAGTTATTTGTGACTTTTGATTTGATCTAACAGAGGTTTGAAAGACATGGAGCAGGACTCATCATCCATGGAGAAACGTTTTGCTTACAAGTTCCTCAAAACACTGCTGAAGTACGTCGACTCTGCCCAGGAGTTCATCGCTCATCTTGGTGAGTGTGTGACATGTTAAACACTTTACATTGATTCAGAACTCTTCTGTGATGGTGACCTCGCCACTAAACAACTTTTTGTTAATCCAGAGGCCATGGCCACCAGCGGGAAGACAGACAAATCACCTCATGATCAGGAAATCAAGTTCTTCGCCAAGGTCTGGGACCATTGATATGTTGTTGAATTAACTTTTACTGAAGTTTTTATTGACATTTCACACTCAAAGTTGTGTTTCTTCTCTCCAGGTCTTGCTTCCTGTGATGGATCAAACTTTTAAGAACCACTGTCTCTACTTCCTGTCCACGCCCAGCAGGAACCTGAGCAGCTGCGGCTGTGCCTCCAACAAAGAGAAGGAGATGGTCACCAGGTACTGTGTAGAGGAAATACATAATCTGTGTTATCAGAGGTTAAGACGTTGTTTTGTTTTTTGCCATATAGCTCTCCCTTTATCACAGTGAGAAGAGTGCAGACTTTTCCTTTCATGTTTTCATCAGACCTTTTCTTATTTCCCTGCTTACTTTGCTTTTTTCCAACTCGTCTTTGTTCTCTTTCTCTGAAGCTTTTTGTTCAAATTCTGTTCTTACCGTCTTTCTTTTCCAGCCTGTTCTGTAAGCTGGCAGCTCTTGTCAGACACAGGATTTCTCTCTTTGGTAAGGTTGCCTCTGTCTGTATGCTCGTGTGCCTCTTTGCTTTGAATCTCTTTCCACATCTACAGTAAATGTTTCTGTTGTTCGCAGGAAGTGACTCTGCCATGATGGTGAGCTGTCTGCACATCCTCACTCACTCACTTGACACCAGGTAAGCTCACTGTGTCTGTATATGCACCAGGATTACTCAAGTAGACACCTGTTGTGGATGCATTTAAGCCTTTGTGTCCCCTCACCTCTTTCAGAACTGTGATGAAGTCTGGCTCAGAGCTGGTCAAAGCCGGGTTCCGCACTTTCTTTGAGAACGCGTCAGAGGACCTGGAGAAGCTTCTGGAGATGCTGAAACTGGGGAAGTTCATGCAGTCTCGTGCCCAGATGAAGAGCGTCAGCCAGAGCATCAACTACGTGACTGTGGCGCTGCTGCCCATCCTCACCGCTCTGTTTGAGCACATCACAACACATCAGTTCGGGTTGGACCTCCTGTGTGAGTTCTTATGATCTGCTAAAATATTTAAATCATGAAAAATTAATAGGGATTAATTGTGAAGCAGATGCAGCATAGCACCATCTGTCAAAGCCTTTAAGTTTCTGTGGTTCAATGTCATGAAAGGTTGACGGAATTTCATACCGTGATATATTAGAGCTTAAAACTGAGATGAATACAGGCAAGAAAGCCGTCACTAGGAACTGGGGAAAGGAAACACCACCAACGAAGGATCAATGGGTAACAATTGTGGAAGAAATCTTTTTAATAGAAAAATTGACACATATATTGAGGCTGCGGGAAGCACAACTGGACAGGAAATGGGAAAAGTGGACCCTATACAGGACTATAAACGCTGATACTGGACTGGAATAATAATTGAAAGATGTACCATTCTAAAAGATTGTAAGAATAGTGCGCACTCCCAAGGCAGCTTTGTTTTTGGTTTGCTTGTATTTGTTTTAATAGTTGCAAAAATTTGTCAATAAAAACTTAAGTGACAAAAGAAAAAAAAAAGAAAAAAAAAAACTGAGATGAATTGGGACATCCTGGTGGCTCACTGGTAGAGCGCATACAGCTAAGACTGAATCTTTGTTGTTGCAGACCTGTGTTCAAATCCGGCCCAAGTTCCCTTTGCTGCATATATTTCCCTCTGTATTCCCCTTCCATTCTGTCTGTCACTAGCCGTGTTTCCATTAAAGTCAAATTGAAATTTGAAGCGAAATTTTGATATGCCACATTAAAGAAAATGAGAATTAGGGACGTTTCCATCAACTGGTTTAGAGCGAATAAAAGAAGCTACATAAACTTACTTTTGTCAGAGGATGGTGGTGTAATATATTGAACATCGAAAAAAAACGTTTTAATCTCCGGTTTAGCACATTAACTCAAGCGAGTGTGAAAACGTATGCTTTTTCAAATTTTGTGGTTACCATTAAGCTTTTGTTATGCAAATCTTCAAAACCTTATCGCAATTTGTTAATGGAAACATGACTAAAATAATCAGCTGTCATCAAATAAAGCATGAAAATGCCTCCCAAAAATCAATTAATTCCTGTTTTTTGTTTGTTTTTTTAATCATGCTATCGGTTTAGTTTTATTTTTTCTTTAAAAATATTATTGAATATTTAATGTCAGCTTCAGCTTCAGTTTTCTGCAGTATTTTTCAGTTCTTACTTTTGATTTTATTTACAGATTTATTTATTTTTTTCTGAATTAATTCATTCTAAAGAGACTATTTGTCTTTATAAACAACCAGTCTTTACATGCCCATTATGCATTAAGTCCTACATTTACACAATAGAGACATTATAAATGATAATTCCCCTTTTTTCTTTTAACTCCGGTCATCTTTTACATTTAAATGTTCATAAAAGTTAGATTTTGATTTCAAATAAATGTGTGCTTGATTCATGTTTCTGCTTGTTTCAGTGAATGATGTGCAGCTGTCCTGCTACCGAATCTTGACCTGTTTCTACTCTCTGGGAACAGGAAAGAACGTTTTTGTGGAGAGGTACAGTAAGAGGCCACACTTTTCTTAAACCGTGCAGCAGGATGTAAAATTGCTTCTGGTTCTACAGCAGAACTGTATATTTGATCATTAAGTTTAAGAATCCTTGCTAATGCTGAATGCTTGTTGTAATTTCTATCCTCTATGAGAAGTGATATCAAGGAAGTGTGAAATGGCAATTCATTAACTACATCACGCTTGTCACTGTTAATTAGGATATGGCTGTTAAGCTTTTTAATTAACTCATATTTGTGACAAATGCAGTCAGGACTTAAATGAGGATTTATGGTGCCTCATGTACTCTTATTAAAAAAACTTCTATGATACATATGCCACAGATTTTGTGATCCTGTATGTGTTACAAAATAAAAACAGAGGTTTGGACTTTTGCCAGACAAGATAACGATGATATTTTATGAATTCTATCAAAAGAAAAAAGATTTCACGGCCCAGTGGAGAGGACGCAACAGAAACACTTTATGCTGTGAGATGTCTTTCATTAAAACCACAATTCTGAGGCATTATTCCCCGACTGGCTGTTACACGGCAATAAAATCCTCAAAAAAACTGTTGTGGAAGAGAAAGTTTGTCACATTGAGCCGACTCGAGCTGTAAAATAACCAGTGAAAAAAGTTTGACCATAACCTTACCTTGGCAGTCTGGTCTAAATTAATCCTGGTGCCATGTGGTGCTCTGTGAAGGCTCGGTGGTAAAATATGATTGAGCGTTATAGTTTGACCTAACAATGACCCCGTAATATTCAGTCGCCAATCTCAAACAACTGGGTCACAGAACTTTTTCAAAACTTCTCATCATCCATATATTAAATATTCTTGTTTAAATTGTGTTTACATTCAGTTTATTCATTTGCAAGTGTCTACACACATTTACATTATTTTATTTACATTTTAACCCCATATTTTAATGTGCACTACCTTGTGAATTCACCGTAAGAGCTACATGATGGGAAAATAGCAAGCAATAGCAAATAAGCACTTTTACAATAATAATAATTACAAAAATAGCCACAAATAAACATGACAGAAGAAAATAAACTTGAACAAACCTTGTGCCCCTGTCAACAAGGTACTATAGATACTTTATATCAACTTTTGGATTACGAAGCACTCTTCATTATTCACCATTCATTCATTTTATTGTTCTACCTTTTATTTCCTGTGACTACCTTTCAAAATAAAAGCACCCATTTCACACTGAATGGCACTTTTTCAAAATAAAAGCATCACAACATTGTAAAACACCTAGAAAATATACAAACATGAAAAACAAGCTATATAATACAAATACACCACAAAGAACCTTGCTAAAGGTAATTTACACTAAGTTTTAGGTTCAGATTTTGCTTTTCATTGCCAACTACTGCTTTTCTGTAACTCTTGTGCATATGATCAGAATCAAAGACTTTAAGTTGAACTTTTCTGTCGCAACAATTAATCTTTGTTGGGCTTTTTCTATGTCACATTTTCATAAATGTACATGTTGATATGCAGACATCTTCCAGCGCTGGGGGAGAGCCTGGCGACCCTGGTGGCAGCCATGCCCGTGGCGTTCCTGGAGCCCCAACTTAACACCCACAACCCCATGTCTGTCTTCAACACCAAGACCCCCCGAGAGAGAGCCAGTGAGTGTCCATCTGACCCTCTTCTTTTGCATTTTGTGATGTCCTGACGTCACTGTGTGTATTCATTATTTGATTATTATTCAGGATTAATTACAAATCTTTGTGGCTTATTTCCATAATCAACGTAAATTAGTGTTCACCCAGTATTAAAGAGAAAAACAAAACAACAAAAAAAGGCCTTCAAACAAGAATATATGTTAACAAGGAGTGAGGGTGCTGCTTAAGCTGCATAAACAAGTCCAATTAAAAAAAAAAAATTCTCCACATCTGTTGTTTCCCCATGAAATGTCACTTTGTTGACTCTTTAAGCTTAGATAAATATTGTTATTTTCTTTGCCTCTTCGTCAGTGTATTCCTAAGAAACATATTTTCTTTTCAGCTGAGTAGCATTGTGTAAATTAGTGAACTACTTGTTGTTTCTTGAAAAATTTCTTGTTTGTTTCTTCAGTTTTTGTCTTGCTGTTTTTCTCTTCCAGTCCTGAGTATGCCGGACACAGTGGAGGAGATGTGTCCAGAGCTGCCTCGTCTGGACAGACTGCTGAAAGATGTCAGCGACGTCTCAGAGTCTGGTGCTCGCTACAGTGACATGCCACAGGTCTGGAGGGCTCATGGGATGTTTTAGTTTATTAAAAAAAAAGGCTATATATTTATATTAGATTACTTTGTAATCTTACTGATGTTCAACAGTTGGAATTAATATCCTTCATTTAAGTTTTTCAACCTGTTAGAAATGCAATAAGCCATTTAATTTGTAAATTGTAAATTATTCTTTTATTAGATTTAATAAGTGGAGGTTGCACCCATTAGACTTCATCAGTGAGTGTTGCACAATTAGACTGTACATAACCTTTCAAGGTTTTCATACTTGACACAAGTACAGATCTTTTAACATATCGTTTATTTTTATTTTTATATGGCCCGATACCAAAATGAAAATAAAAAGCACACAAAATGAAAAAAAAAAAGTTTTTAAATGAAATGTCTGAAAATGAGTAGTATCAAGTTTAACTTGTTAACTTTTACCCGCTACATATTTTACATATCTACTTTACTTATTGTTTCCTATTTGCTTCAGATGTTAGGCTTATATACAACCATCAACATATATTCACCTGTAATATGTATATTTGTAATCAACCCATATATAAATCAGTCAGTTTTACATTATATACACATCGACCTACCGGTACATCAAAATAAACATGTAAATTAAAAAGCAAAAAAGAAATCACCCAGAACAGCTTTACTGTTCCACACTACTATATTTTCCAAGCATTTAAAAAAAAAAAAAAAGTTTCTTAAATTGATTTATAGTTGTAGTCTACACTTTCATTGTCCAAAATATTCCATTAATTTACCCCACAAACTGAAGTACAGTCATGGAAATAATTATTAGACCATTGTTTTCTTCAATTTCTTGTTTATTTTAATGCCTGGTACAACTAAAGGTACATTTGTATGGACAAATATGATGATAACAACAAAAACAGCTCATAAGAGTTTAATTTAAGAGCTGATATCTACCAAAACACCAAAATAATCATCAAGAAAACCATGGAAAATGGCTAGAACAAACTTAAAGCAATGATCTGTTCCTGATTGACTCTTCCATCATTCAGACATTTAACATTCAGCCTCTCTCCTGCAGGTCATTGAGGTGATCCTTCCCATGCTGTGTAACTATCTGTCCTACTGGTGGGAGAAAGGTCCAGAGAACTCCCCTACAGGTGCCCTGTGCTGCACCATGGTGACCTCCGAACACCTCAGCATCATCCTGGGAAACATCCTCAAGATCCTCAACAGCAACCTGGGCATCGATGACGCCCCCTGGATGAAGAGGATTGCAGGTAAGAACCAGTTCGACAGAGAATAAATTTGATTTGAAAGAAATTCCCACTGGTCAGATTGTGTTTGTTTCCAGACTTGCAAAGTCAGGCATTGGAGCAAGTTAATTGGGGTTGTTATAAATTAACTAGTTAGGGGAAAATGCTTCATTAGGTGGTGAGTTTTGTTCTCAACAGAGGTAGAAACTCACCAACTCCTTCCTTTTCTCTTCTGAAGAGCATTAACACACAGGGAAAGAGTCAAATTAAGGGTCAACCTTCAGAATAATAATAAAAGCTCTGTCTGGAAACTTATTTTTAATGAGGAAATCCATATGGGACTCTAGTGCTAATACTAGAACATTTAATTTTTGGAGAACATTTGCATTTTCAGTGCAAATTCCTCAGTGGGAGTTCAGTAAAGGCCAGATAAATATGCTGTAATTGGCTTCTGTGTGGGTGCATAGCCAGAGGTCCTTTCTTACTTTTTAAAACTAAATTTAAATTTAAATTTACTTTTGTTTATTGGAATTTTGGAGTTCATAAATCACATATGAAATAAATCCAGTATAATCCCCCTCCCGTCCCTGCTTCCCCACTAGAGCTGTCAATCTCCTTCTGTAATCCCATTTAAACTTTATTCATTGTTATTTTTATATTTGAATTAGAGTTCACTATGTATCTATATACTGTAAACACAGGCTAATGCATTACAGATGCCACAATCAGCATGTGGTTGTTTCTAACAGCTGATTTCCCAGATGGAACTGAAGTTAAACTTTTACTAGTCCATCATTCAAATAAATACATTAAAGATATAAAGTCCTCATTAAAAATCTAATAAAAAATGAAGTAGGTTTGCACGCATCATCAACACAGCTTTTAGTTTAATTGCTACAGTGTTGCTCCAAACTAAGATTGCAATAGATTGTCAATTCTCCCAGTCTGTTTTTGGGTTAGGTTCTCAGTAAGTAAGAAAATGCCTCCAACTATTTAAAATGTATTTGTATTCTCCTTCAGAGATTGCAGAGATCAGGTTTTTTTTTCAGTCAACTTATGAATTTACTATACTTCTACTACATATACAAACAAGTATTTTTTCCCCAGTAGACCAGGGAAAAATCAACACTATATCGTATTTTTAACTAGTATTTCCTGTTTTCAGACTGTTGAATATTCAGAGACAAAGATAAAAAACCACAATTGCTGATCTGACTTAAGAACTTGTCCTTATTCTAAGACAAGTGCTAAATATAGTTTGACAGCTGCAACATTTGACGTCAGAGCCAATAATCTCCAGGGACAGAGGAGTGATTTTGATGTCTGTATGTCTCCGGTATGTCCAGACTATATTAGAGATGAGAGACGTTATGCTTGTCCAGTTATATACAATGCAGTGCAGTACATAGAGAAACAAATCTGTGTTCTCTCTGCTGCAAAACAAAAGAATGATTGAGTCAACAACAAGTTGTGCAAACAAGATTTTTAAAAAAGCTACAGAACAAGATACAAGAAAAGGTGCACACACAAATATAGGTAAACAAGTGCAATGAGCTAATAGATAGTGTAATATATATATTTTTCCCTTTGTCTTCAGTCTACTCTCAGCCAATCATCTGCAAGGCTGGAGCAGATCTGCTGAGGTCCCACTTCCTCCCCACACTGGACAAACTGAAGAACAAGACGGTGAAGGTGAGAGCTTAAAATATAATGTACACTGTATCCACTGCTCAATGACACCTGTGATTAAAGTCGATTTTTTCTGCTGACTCCATCATAAGCTGCTGAAGGTAAAGTGTATATATATGGAGCTGTCAGTAGTCAGAGGAGCTAGTCTGGGAACATTATGCTCAGTCACATCTCCTACTGAGAGTAAAAATACCTTTTGTCACTGACTGAGCGAGCATACAGGGAGGAGAGTATTACCACTGTTGGGAGGATTCTCGTCTGAGGACATTTCTACTGATGAACTGATTGATAGTGATGAGTTGTTGATGTGCTGCAAACGAAGGTTGTGACAGAAGAGGAGCAGCTGAAGGCGGACGGTAAAGGTGACAACCAGGAGGCCGAGCTGCTCATCCTGGATGAGTTCGCTGTGCTCTGCAGAGACCTGTACGCCTTCTACCCCATGCTCATCCGCTATGTGGACAACAACAGGTACAATATTAGCAAGAAAGAAAGATTTGATTGTAATTTGAGATTTTTGTCACATACTGTAGCTTCAGCCATCTATACTACCCTACAAAGCCTAACTGCAGGGACTACATTTTTTGGTCGAAATTGAGATATAACTAAAAATGAACTCCTTGATGTCTGTTTTATCTTGTGACAAAGTTTTAGATTTTAATTTTGCTTTATTTCAGAGAAATAATTATATAAAAATAATGCAGTAATTGCACTTACCACGGTCTGCTATATATATGCTGTATATCTATACACACATACATACATTTAAACATAAAAATAATAGAAATTATAAGTTTGTTTGAAAGGGAAAATAGTATTTATATAGTGATTAAGTAAAAAAGTGAGATAATATTATATTAAATATTTATTAAATATATATATATATATATATTATTAAAATAAATTAAAATATAACATTTCTCTATAATATTAAGTCTTAAATACACAAATCTTTGAATAGAGTTGTTAAACACTTTTAAATACACTCGTGACAAAATCAATTTTTGTTTATTCACTGAGAACATATGAAAGCTGAAAGAAGACAACAACATTGTAGTTACTGCACTCTGTTTTTGTTATAACTATTAGAACCTTTTACAGCAAAGCAGTAACTACGTTTTTGCGGCCAAAGGACAAATAAATGATCATGCATAGTTGCTGCAGTTAGGCTTTGTAGGGCAGTATAGTTCTAATTTATTCATATATAATATTGATGTATCCTGCACAAAACTTGATGTAACTTAACAGAAAATGTCCCTGGTTCATGTCTACTCCAGGTCCAGGTGGCTGAAGGAGCCGGATGCAGACTCCACTGAGCTCTTCAGGATGGTGGCTGAGATCTTCATCCTCTGGTGCAAGTCTCATGTAAGTGTCACTATTCAATCTAGTCGTTTTAATCACAATAAGGCAGTGAACTGGTCTTGAGGATATCTTTTTCTGACTTTTTTTGTCTTCTGAATCCAGAACTTTAAGCGTGAGGAGCAAAACTTTGTGGTTCAGAATGAGATCAACAATCTGGGCTTCCTGACTGGAGAGGGCAAAGCCAAGATGTCCAAGGTAAATATGATGAATATGATACAACAGCACTTGGGATTATAAATATAACTGTTTAACTTAATGAAATACTTCAAAAGGAAAAGTCAGTTAATATTTGGTTCTTCTTATTGTCAAACTAAAGTCTAATTGAACTTATTTTAGTAATCAAACTGTTAAACCTCAACCACACTTTTACACTCAGTGACATGTAATGAGCATGTAGTTTAATTTGAGTCAATCTCGCATAAAGTCACCAGAGCACCAAACTAATTTGCAGCTGAAAAATGTCCATATTTACACAAAAACTACTGAGGCCAGTTGTTTAGGAACATTATAGCCTTTTTTAAAGGGATACTTTATATTTATGAGCTATTAATTATTTCAGTTTATTACAAATAGCAGGGCCGATTACCACAAATGTCTGGGGAGTCCAAAAGGTATTGAGAGTATGACCGACCTTTTATAAATGTAAAAGAAATCACTTCAACAAAACAGGCATCAAGCAATTTCTTTCCTTGAGTTGCACTAGTAAACAGTCTGCTTGAACTTCATATTTGGAACATTTATTTTCCCGGACATTTACATATCCCACATATCCCGGCTAAACATATCGTGTATATTAAAAAAAAACGTTTAATTGTTAATCACATTTTTCAGTAACAAAAGCATATTTTGAATGACACTTAAATGTATGGCACTTTGCACAATGAGTGATAAACAAAACACAATATACTTTAGGAAAATAAGTCTTGACGTCTTGAACCTGGTTTTTAATAATAGAAGCTAATGGATGCTAGTTTTTTGATAAAGTAAGGTTTGACCTGGAAGACATGACATTACATTGCAAATTATGTCAACGTGTAATTTAAATGTGTACATTTATGAAATAATACGTTTAACTGAGTAGTATTTCTGGGACAGACTAACAGGGAAAGCAACATTTAATCAACTAGTAATTACTAATTACGAATATCCCTACTTCATAATAAACAGAAATGGTTTACAACATAGTTACAATAACTTAAGCCCTCTTAAAGAAGTGAAATATTGCAGTTAACATTCAGTCACTAGAGGCGAGGTAACTCTCAGTCTGCCCAGGAATAGCTCTTTTCTTTGGAAAGGAGTGCCTTTATTCTGTAAGACATCTGTCCTGGAATGAACCCAGGAGATAGAGCAGAGAACATCTTAGTTCTCTCCGGGTTTAATTTAGATTTATCTCACTGCTCTCCTGCTGTCCTCTTCACTGTGTCAGCACTCTGGAAAAGCTGAACACAACCTTAATACGACGGGATCCCCAACTGCTCCCGTCTCTTGCTACTGTATTTCACTTCGCTCGTAAAAGGGAGAGTCCTCATAAGCACTTTTCCTGTGTTTTTAATAGATCCCCTGACATGTGCTCAACACTCAACACATGAATATGTAGATTTGAGATGTGTAACAAATCAACTGTACGACTTTAAAACCTCTTAAATTCACCTCGACACTGAGGGTTTACGGCATATGACACTTGATGGGGATATTTGTCGGTAAAATCGCGTCGTATATCTGGACGGTGACAGTGTTGGGTCCAGCAGTCGCTCAACAAGCTGTCACTGTGAGAGTTCTTTGTTTATTTGTTTTGGCAGAGCCGGACAGTTTATTTATTTGCAGTCTTGGGGTGTTTTGACACAATTGCTCACGGCGAAGAAAAGCTCCTCGGCTCTTGATCCTGGAGGACTTCGCTCGTTAACTGATTTATGTTGAAGCACTTCGGGTCCTAGTATGTAATTTATCACAATCAATGTATAACACACTTTGTGTGCCCTGAGAGCAGAGTCATTGAAAAATTGGATCTCAGATTTTGTGGCTAAAATTGAACTGTAAGAGCAAAGTGTCACTTAAAATGTTAATTTTTATTGCTGGAACACAAAACAGAGTGTTTAAAAAACTGTTGAAAGCTTTTCCAGTTTTTGCTTGACAACAAAAAATAAAGGCAACAACTGAACCGTGAAATGTGCACAAAACTTTCACCTACATTCTGAGTTGTTCCTTCCATCTTCACCAAATTTTTCTGATAATTCATACACCACATAAATACAACATAAAAGCTTTATCTTGCAGTCTCTCAGTTAAAGTGATAAATAATTTATTTAAATCTGCTCCAAAAGTAATTTGTTCTTTCTTGATCCAAGCCAGAGAAAGGACCCCCGTACTGGGTTGTATGTCGACCATGTTAATGTCAATATGTAAATTTGGATTCTATTTTTATATTTTCCTACAAACTTTTTATATACAAAGACTTCCACCAAGTTTCATGAAAATCAGGTCTGCCGTTTTTCCGTAATCCAGCTGACTAACAGACAAACAAATAAATAAATCAAGCTGAAAACAACCTTGTTGCCGAAGGTTATAACAAAAGGGTAAACAAGGACAATAAATTGGTTAAAGTTAAATTAGAAACACAAAATAGGGCAAGATAAGAAAATTATCCAAAAAAACATGTTAACCCTTTATCAAGCGAAGAATTTGGTAACTTCAGTGGATATCAAAACAGCGTCCCCATGTCTCTCTTTTTGGTCGTAGAACCACATGGATTTCTTCCAGCTAATCAGCAAAGATCAGGCTACGTCACAGACAGTGACACCATGACATCTGACCAATCAGTATGATAATAATATAATAATATTAACTTTATTGACCTTGACCTCCAATTTAAAAATGAAAAATTTTGAAAAAAAATCTGCAAGAAACAGTCATACAAACAGAGTTATTCTTCAATGACTTTGCAAGTTTACTAGATTAAAGTGGCAAATCTACAAGAAAAAAAGTCGCAGATTTAAGATATTTAAAGTGGCAAATCTGCACAATAAAAGTAGCAGATTTACGAGAGAAAAAAGTGGGGGAAAACAACTTTTTTTCTCGCAGATTCACCACTTTAAATCTCATAAATCTGCAAAAAAATTTCTCGTAAATTTGCCTCTTTAATCTTGTAAACTTTTTTCTCAAAATATTACCCCCCTCCCCCAGGTCTGTATGTTTTTTTAAACATTCTGGCAGTATGTAATATCCTCCAGTATTCTCTCGGGTTAAAATTTGGAATTTGCAAGTATTTCAATGAGTGCCCTATTAAGGGTTAAAGATGTTTCTTAAGTGTACATGTTTGGAGTAAGTTTGTGTCCTGTCTCTCTGCAGTCAGGAGGCGACCAGGAGAGGAAACACAAGCGGCGCAGAGGCGAGTACTACTCCATCCAGACCTCCCTGATCGTAGCGGCCCTGAAGAAGCTGCTGCCCATCGGCCTCAACATGTGCACCCCAGGAGACCAGGAGCTCATCTCCCTCGCCAAGATACGCTACAGTCTGGTATGCTTACTGAAACAGGACCTGGTGCAAAGTTTTTTAGACCATCTTAGATTTTATATTATATTTATTTATTTGCACCATAAGAAAAGACAATTACAAAAAACAGAAATGAAACATGAATAGTAAGTGCGGGAGAGGTTAAAAAACCCTATATAGGCTTATAAAAAGCACCTCCCCAAGACATATACCAGAATTCAAAACTAAATCAACAACAACAATGAGAGAAAGCAACAACAAAAAACAACCAAAAAGAAAGCAATACAAGTGCCATTTTATAGCACACACACAAAAAAGTCAGAAATAAAAACATGGGTGTGTATAAAGGTAGATAATTGTATTTGAGTGTATGAGCACGTATAAGAGGTAATGATCCAATGACAACTATACTGGAAAAGAAACTATTAGGAGTCTTGATTTAACAGGTAAGCTTTCAGTCTGAACTTAAAATTATTGAGGGATAAAGATAATTTAACTACATGAATGTGAGAATTTCAAAGAATGGAGCCTCTGTAAGCAAAAGAAAACTGAGTATGTGTAGTGCAACAAAAAGGAAGATGATGTTTATCGGTGTGTCTCGTGTTGTAATAATGGATAATCATACTGTAGCTAACTAAACACTTTTTTAAGGATCTTTTTTTCTATAAAGGAGATCTAAATTTTGTTACACTGTCCTTATATTCATCTTAAGTTATTTAGGTCTTATAATGTGATTCACAGAGAGATAATAAAGAAGTTGGAGGTTAATCATTAGAAGTTCCTGGAGAACAACTTTCTAAATCTCCTAATAAAGATATAAGTGCCAGAGTGGTGCCTCAGGACCAGATCTAAAGAATGTAACTGTGGCTGTAGTTAAAAATAGTCACTGCAGTCTGTATAGCCTTTATTAGCATTACAGACTGCAGCATCTGTTTCATTATGTGTTAGAGATGATACAGAAGGAGTTGTCTGGATGCAAATTAAAGAGCTTTATCAACATGACATGTCTTCTTTGGTACAGTACACATTTAATGTTTATAAAAGTACTGTAGTCCAATGTGACAGCTTTATGTTGCACATAAGCACCTTTACCATTTCCATTTTAATTTTTTCCATTTATCCTTTATTTATTTCTCGAGGAATCATTGAGGGCAACCACTCATTTACAATGATGTTGAGAGTACAGAGAAAACACAAAACAGCAGAGACAAAACACATGCAAAAACATTAAAAACAGTAACAGTGAAAAGCAGAGTTATTGGTTATCATAGTTTGACTTTAATTTTATTTCTACTGCTCTGTTGTGAATACTCTTTCCCTTCATAGAAAGACACAGATGATGAGGTGAAGGAGCACTTGCGTCAGAATTTCCACCTCCAGGACAAGGTGAGATGATGTTTTGAATAGTTACAGTTCTAGCAGCAAGAGCAGCTTAAGTATTATAAGTGTAACACTGCTGTTTATTTCTTGATTTGTTATTGTGCCACAGTCTGATGACCCAGCGGTCCAGTGGCAGCTGAACCTGTATAAGGACGTGGTGGTGAAGAGCGAAGAACCCGTGAACACAGAGCACACAGTGGACCGAGTGCAGAGCATCTCAGCTGCTGTCTTCCACCTGGAGCAGGTACTAACACACATCCCATCTTCATTTATACCCACAAGTCAACAGCAAATTACAATTACCTCACAGATAAGCATCCTTGGGGTTGTTCTTCTACCAAGGTGATACATTATTAGCAACGGCGTTGGAAGATGTCTGTTATCTGTAATATGTGACACAGATACTTTCAAGTCACCAAGTAATCAAACAATCCAATGAAAACAGTCTTGATAATTGTATAGTTGTCTATGTTATGAATCAAGAGGATTTACTGTTTTTCTGTATGTGTTTTTTTTTTTTGGTATAATTTTCCCCTTTTATTTTGGATCACTTAACAGCCGCATTTCACACAGTCATCTTTTGTTCAATACTTTTACAGAAAGATCCATTCTGATTCTGATTTTCAGCTTTTAGAACACAAAAATAGAGTACGAGTTATTTTTTCATTTGAGAAAACATAAATACATGAATAAATAAATATTAAACACAAATTTAATCAAAGGAAGGGAATTTTTGGGAAACTGACATTTTCAGCCTGATGGAAAAAGTGATTATTTCCATTAGAAATATTTCATAACTCCTATCATACCAGTCCTCTGTAAATGTGGTGACTCGCTAAAGCCATTTTTATGTAATTGCTTTTCTAGCAGCTACACTCAGTACTCCAAATATGTATTATTTTTTTATATATATATATATTTTTGGCCTAAAAAGAAATTGGTCTCAATTGAAGGTATTTTGACCCAAATTGTGTTTTTCTGTGTTTCATATAATTTAAACTTGGATATTTTGGATCTAGGACTGAACAAGCAAGTAATTTGAAAAAAATGATTAAGTTGAATAGATCATGAAAATGATCAATTTGTTGCAGAAATAACTCCTTTTTTGACACAGACACCACCCATACTGACTGGAATACAGTAACCGTCACTGCACAATAAACTGCACCTTCACCTTGTTCATCTACAGCACACATATTATTGATGAACATAATGTATCACCTTCATTTACACTATATATACACATCTACTTGCACTAGTGTGCAGTTAGATCTACATTTTTTATACAATCCATACATGTGTATATTGCACTATGATTCACTTAATTACTGCTTAAGCACTTCTGGTTAGATGCTATCTGCATTTCGTTGTTTTGTACTTGTGACATGTGCAATGACAATAAAGTTGAATCAAATCTAAAAAACACACACATAGCATGTTCATTATCTCTACAGAGTTGTTCCCCACTCTGCGTGTGACTGTCATGTCTGTGTCCCTCAGGTGGAGCAGCCTCTGAGAAACAAGAAGCTGGTGTGGCATAAGCTGCTGTCCAAACAGCGTAAGCGTGCTGTGGTGGCTTGTTTCCGCATGGCTCCACTCTACAATCTACCCAGGTGTGTCTCCTTTACACCTGTCTCACGTGTGGAACAGATTTACAATGTCAATAATGTCAATAATTAATTATTGACATGAACTATTTAAAAACAATTAAGACATTGTTTTGTCTCAATCTAACCGTACATAACAAGCAATCACCAGTAGTTGTGGGGGGGTGTGGGGCATTTTTCTTCTTAAATGTGTGCCCATGTAAACCCTCCATCACCTCCCTAATGACATTCTCTCCTCTGTGTTGTTTTCTTGCATAACACTACCTCATCCTCCCTCAGATACAAAAATAATAATTACTTCCTGAATGGCTATCGGGAGGTTTGGCTGGAAAGGGCGTTCAAAGCCTCCAGCTTTGACCGCCTGTTCTCCCTGCTGACGGTAAAGTGACACTACAGGGCGAATGCTTCATCTGTTCAACCCCCCCTTCATCCACCAGGCTGTGGACCGATCTCTGCCTAGCAACCAATTGTTTCTGCACTGTTGATTCTGATTGGTCAGCTAGAATGTGCCCAGGAATTGACTGAAACAAAGTCATTTGGAAAGTGGAAACACACTGCGGCTTCAGGCCTTTGTCTCATTTCAGGTGTACCCTGAAGGAAGGAATGAAGAAAGGAGAGAAGAAGACAGACAGACAGAAATCTATTGAAAACTATTTTGACTTTCATTAGTTGGCTGCCAGGTTTACAAAAGTATGCTTGGTTCCAGTAACATACAATATAAAAGCTGTTTCATGATATTTTGCTTCCTGCTCTTATGATGATTTAGAGATGTGTTTTTTCATCTGACATTTTACCAAAGGTTGTGCAGTTTTACAACAGATCTGTGCATCTTTTTGAACAAAAAACTTTTGGATTTTTCAACCTGGAAATTATCTTTCTGTGTTTGTGTCTAAGTGACTAATAGGGGAAACAATTTTTTAAATGAGTCTACTATTGAGCGATGCCCTGCAGCGAAACAGGCTAAAACGTAATAACACCGTTGATGCAAGTCCACTTAAAGGGCTTGTTTTTGCAACTGACAGGCTCAAATTGCTATTATTAGTGTCTGACAACTTTATGAAAAAAAACGCCCTACAGAGAAATAAAATGTTTTTCTTTACCTTTCACTACACCCAATCTGTTTGTTCTTGTGTCTAACAAGTCTTGCTCAAGGAGAACTCTCATTTTTATATTTGAATCAGCCAGCAGCATTTCACACTTAACAATATCACAGAGTGAAGGGTCACAGCTCCCACATGAACACCACCTTTCTCCCGAGCTTTGCAGCCTTGCAGCAGCTGGTTCTCCCTCTCTCTCTCCTCACCCATACTTCAGTTTGTAGCAGCTCTTCATCTGTAGTATACTTTAGCTCGAATAAATACAGGCAGTCATTGAATTCAGTGACCTCTCTCTCGTTGTCAAAATCATCTAAATATATTCACCCATCACATTGAAAATCTTTTAGATAACAGCAACACTTTCGGTACTCCAACACAACAAACTCTTTTCCCTGCACTCCTCTCTCCAACTCTCATGTTTGTTTCCATCACTGTCTTTCAGCAACAAGTCAACTTTAAAGATTGCAGAACAAGACTTCCCCTTTAAACAAGACTTGGTTAGACACAATAACATACAGACCGAATCAAGAAAAAGTTTGAGAAAAACATTTTATTTTCCTGTAAAGTTCTTTCACTTACTACTGGACCACTTAAAACAAACAAGGCCCATTAGTCACTTACACAGAAAAACATGGGAATAAGGATCCAGACTGAAAAATTCTGAAGGAATAAAGTAAAAACCTGTGATGTAAATCTAATAATTGCAAGAGAGGAATTTGTTGTTGCACCAATTTGTTGTAAAACTGCATATCTCCCCCAAAGTGTGCATGCTCCTCTAATGATTTTTCCAACCTGATGGAAGTAACTGCAGTTATTTTAGACACCAAACGTGACCAGTCAGAAGAGCCAGTGGGTCCCACATTGACCAATCACCACCCTGCCTGAACTGCACTTCCTGTAACCCCTTCCTCCCCCCTACATCTCTCCTTCCTGTCTCCTCCAAAAAACTCACCAGAACCCGCCCTAATGCCACTGTACCTCCCTCCCCACTCCCCTCCATTCCTCCCCACCTCCCCTCACCTCCCCCCTCCCCAGGCATCGCGCTATCAACTTCTTCATCCCGGCCTATCAGAGACTTTGGATAGAGGCAGAGGAGTACTCCTTTGAGGAGAAGCTAGTTCAGGATCTGGCAGTAAGTACTGGGCTCGCCTTGCCCTTGCCCCACGTGCCCTGCGTTGGCACCCCTCTGCCAGTCCTGTCTGCCGAATGCTTCTTTAGCTCCGCGCCCGTCGAGCCTTGGGAGCGCGCCCGGGTGGGGACCTCGCCCAAAGCACCCAGGGGTGTGTCCCGCTCTAGGCGTGCAAAACCCTTCAAACAGAGATCCGTCAGGGGTCAGAGGCTGCATGACCAACTCAGGAGACACAGGGCCAGCTCCGGCGCTCACAGCTCTAGAAAAGCAGGCTTTGCCTTTCTGACGGCAGTGGTAAGGAGGAGGGCCTTTCTCTAGGAGTCACTAGCTGTTTGGCTGTCAGATCTGGATCCAACCCATCAGTTGTCTGTTCGCTGTACTCTGTAAGTCTGTAGTGTGAGTGTGAAGGTGACGTTACAGTACGTCCTGTGGCCGTGACGTCAGTGGCATGCTCGCGTAGTCATGTGGAGATCACATTTCATAATAGATCTTTGTAATGCAGATGTGCAGCAAATTCATCAAGACTAAAAACCATTAAATAATCAAGTACAGCCTTAGATACAGCTGCTTCTTGTTGAGGAAGATTTCTTTTAGTGTCTACAATTTTATCCGATTAGTTTGGACTCTCTGTGTAGTTGTGGTAGTCCCTCTTTGTTAGGCTCCTGTACTGTCAGGGTCATTCTTCATGTTCAAAGCCATATCACCAAATAGCTTACTGCTTGCATCTGTTTGCTGTAACATGCATGTCTTTGAAAACTGGTTCCAACTGTTCATCAAACACTCTTAACTTCCTCGCCCCTGTCCTTTCCACGGATCACCAGGATGTCACAAAAGCCTCATCTGCATGCCTGTGCTAGTTGAATGTTTCTGATTCATTTCAGTGTTTTTTGACAAATATGTGATTGGACACAATTGTGAGTTAAAGAAGATATTTAAAGGAAAATACATTTTAGGGATGAAAGGGATGATTAGTGTTCAGATTAAACATGGGCAGAGCTAACGGTTGTCACCTGTGGACTCCTGCAGAAAACCCCGATGAAAATTGTGGAGGAGGAGGAAGAGGAGGTGGCTGAGATCCAGCCAGACCCTCTCCACCAACTCATCCTCCACTTCAGCCACAACGCTCTGACAGAGAGAAGGTGAGAGGGTTAAATGACTGAATATGGGCTTGTTTTTGGCAGGCAAAGTTGGGCGATATTATGTTTAATGATGTTGCTTATTTGTGGTTTCATTTTAATATTTAAAAAGTCAATAAATCATTCCCCCATGAATGTGTTCTATCAGGTTTCTAACTTGACTCAATGCTGAAATACAGTATATATGTCCTATAGATGTTTAATTGAATGAGGATGCAGTATTTAGATATATTTATTTGTTTTTGACTTGATAGATTGTGACTTAACTTCACTTCTTTTCAGTTACTTGGAAGAAGATCCTTTGTATATCGCATATGCAGACATGATGGCAAAGGTAGTAGCCTTTAAGTTCTTTTTATGTTCAAATAATTCTGGTAGAACTTACTCAGGAAAGGCTTTGAATGTTGACCTTTGTTTCTTCAGAGCTGTGCAGAGGATGAGGAGGAAGAAGAGGATGAAGAGAAAGAAAAGACTTTTGAGGTATGCTTTCATTCAGGCAGAGGTTCTCTTACTTTATTCTTTCTGTTAGCAGAAAGTTTTGTTATGTGTGTTACAAAGCAAAGAATTCACAAGAGGTGTTTTGTGAATTTGTTCCGGTATTGACTGCTGTGTGTGTGTGTGTGTGTGTGTGTGTGTGTGTGTGTGTGTGTGTGTGTGTGTGTGTGTGTGTGTGTGTGTGTGTGTGTGTGTGTGTGTGTGTGTGTGTGTGTGTGTTGCTCCTCAGGAAAAAGAGATGGAAAAGCAGAAGATCCTGTATCAGCAGGCGAGGCTGCATGCCCGTGGGGCCGCTGAGATGGTGCTGCAAATGATCAGCGCCAGTAAAGGTAACGTTGGCCCGATTCTTTCTGCAGCTCAGTAAATAATTTGTTTTTGCTGTTTTACAAGCGTATTCAGCTGATAGCAAGTAGTTGCCTTTGTTTTTTTGACAGTTCAACCAGTTGTGTATCCTATTCTTTTTTTAATCAAGCTCCTTTTTTTAATTCAATAATTTACTTTTTAAAAAATTATCATTATTTGTATAACCTTTTTAAATTTATTTTTTCTCTCGCTTTTTTTCCAATTTAGCAATTGACTATTATTATTATTATTATTATTATTATTATTATTATTATTATTATTATTATTATTAATAATAATAATAATAATAATAATAATAATAATAATAATAATAATAATCATAGTAATAGTAATAGTTATAATACTTTCTCATTGTGTGCTGCCATTTCCTGGGCTCATCTTTTATTCATCCCCATCTTTTTTTTTCTTTCTCTCTCTTTCTCTTTCTTCTCCTTCCCTCCTATTTGTTATCTGGCCTGTATTATTGTTTGTTTCCTTGTCCTGTTTATTATTGTTTTTTCTTTTTTTTTGTTGCCTTGAATGTTCTATTAAATGGAAAATTTAATAAAAAACTGGGCGAAATACTTACGAGCCCATTTTACAGCACAGAAAGTCACAACATGTATATTTTCATAACCCAAAATATATCCTTGTCACATGGTATTTTTGTTATTTTTACAGACCATCTGTCCTGCTGCAGGGATTTTGCCTTTGTTTTCAGTCAAAAGTGCTTCTGTCCTCCATGTTGTTGACTTGCAGCTTCATTCCTTTTTTCATCAGGTCGTCTGGGCCCCATGGTGTCCTGCACCCTCAAACTGGGAATCTCCATCTTAAATGGAGGCAATGTGCAAGTTCAGCAGGTCAGATTGTGCAGCTCAAATATCCAGCAATATGTTCTATAACTTCATGTCCTATTAACTGTATCATTTTCCATCTATCCATATACACACATACACACGATATTCTGAGACAGCTGGATGTTTAATGCCTTTTATTTCTCATCCCAGAAAATGCTTGATTACCTGAAAGAGAAAAGAGATGCAGGCTTTTTCAAGAGTCTCTCAGGACTGATGCAGTCCTGCAGGTACTGTTAGATTATCTATACCGCAGAAAAGAACTTCTGTGCTGAAGTGCTGCTGTTTTACTTCTGAGTTTCTTTCCCTAGTGTCTTGGACTTGAATGCATTTGAGAGGCAGAACAAAGCAGAAGGACTTGGCATGGTGACAGAAGAAGGTTCAAGTAAGTTAAGAGAAGTTTTATTATTAGATGGGCTGTTTGATCAACCCGTTTTCTCTTCCTTAATGTTCCGAGCATCACATTTTTTGAAACAGTTATTTCTTTAAGTTTAGTAGTTTCCTGCTGTTGAAGCACCTGTTTTTACTCTTGACCACAAAACAACAAAACAATCCCTTTCCCTTCACTAAACTAATGCTGAACCATGACAACTGTATAACCTCAGTGTCCTTTCGTTAATGTTAATTCCTAATTAGTTGTTTCTGTTTGGCCCTCGTAGATGAAACAATCAAAATTACATTGCGATCAATGTGAATTTTGATCAACCCTTGAGCCTCACTTTAGAATAGTTGAGCTGATGTCTATAGAGGACAAAGACTCAAAAAACTGTCCCAATACTATATATTATTTTCCACTTTAACTGAGTTGAATGTCTTAGACATCAGTCTTGATCATCATTACAAAACATTCATTTAAAAAAAATGTAACCCTTTAAATACCACATTGTTTACATTATGCCTCTGTTGTTTTTTGTTAAAAAATAAATAAACAACAAAAACTTTATTATTTTCTATTTTCTGTATACTAATTTCTAGGGGTTTCATTTATGTCAGTGATAATCAACAGCAATGATTTTACTGCATTTTTATTTTTTGTTTTGTCAAAATAAAAAATAAAAAACTCCCTTTCTGCAGACTGCTGTAAAAATACGTTATGAACATCTTTCCTGAATATTACCAACAAATAATGAATCATTTTTAATATCTTAACCCTTTAAGTGGTAGTTTGTTGACACAATACCCCTATTATGAAGAAAAAAAATGTCAAATTTAAACATCCCTAGTGAGGCACAAGGGTTAAAATAACTAGTTTGTTGCCTGCGCTACAGTCTTGAAGTCACTGAAGTCGTCAGTGTGTTGTCTTTTACATCTTCTTTTACAGTATAGAGAAGAGGCGTGAGTTTTAACTATATTACTGGCCTGTGTAATGTGCAGTATGATAATAATATAATGCCTCTCTCTGTTGACCTCTATGCTGATATCGTCAGTTCAGACGTCTGAGAGTGGCTGTTAACGGTACACAACTTCTTTTCGAGGACATGGTCCAGCATTAAAACAAATGCCCCTCCAACTTTCAACACAAACACTCTTCACTTGACGCTTTTCACCTCAAACTATGTCCGTCTTTTCATCATTCAGTCCTCCGCTAAACATTTCCACCGAGTTCTGTGTTTTAACAATCCACTGTTACTACTCGTGTCTTTGTTACTGTTATGAATTTTTTACCATGACTGAACTCTTATTTGGTCCTCATCTCGTTGGATAGAACATAGACACAACCCAGGCCTATGATTTCCCCCCTCGTCTAAAACTATTCTTTTTAACTGCATGACTTAGTGGATATATTCATAATTCTTTGTATTGTAACTCGATGTCCTCTCTTTTTGCTTATGTCTTCGTGTATTGTTTGTCTCCTGTCATTTAAAAAAAAAACATCGATGGCAGTCCACACTCAGCGGGGTAAATAGCAAATTTAGATCATCCTGATATGGCTATGCTTCCACCCTGAATGTCTCCTCCATATCTGTGGTCCATACTCCCTGCTTTATTTGGTTCCCAGCCTCTCCCTCCTCCAGATGTCTGAAGGGACAAACCGTGCATGCAGAGTGTACACAAAAAGAACCCATTGCTTGTCCTTTTGTGTGTTATTTGTTCCCATTCCTTACATGTTAACATTTACTAATGCAAATCCTATTACTGATGCTCAAATCTGTTGTTCTAAGGCTATCAGTGCCTCCTCCCAAGGGTTTGACTGACTCCTCCACAGCCTAAGCAAAGCTTTTTCTTGCTTTGGATTTGGGGCCTATTTCACAAAGCTGGTTTCCATACAGATGTCTAACTTTCACATGGTTTTTATCTGCTCACAGAAATGTATGTGTGCTCATTTTGTTTAGCTCTGTTGACTGGATTATCTAGTTGATTTTTAAAGCGAATTTATGTAACCACGTCCAGTGTTTCCCCTATATCAACTGTCCCGGAGGGGTACGTTTGTAAGTTAGGTATGTACAGTGCTTAACAGATTTATGCCACAGCTGTCCTAAATTTACAGCATAAGTAATTTATAAAATATTGTTTTATGTTTCTGTAATGGTTAATACACCAGTATGTAGAAACTCTTTAACCGAAAATATATTTTAATTGCTAAAATATAATAATTATTATTATTATTATTATTATTATTGTTATCCATGAATTTTCATGAATTTTCAATTTTCAATTATGCTGTTTTACAACAAAAAAAGGAAAAATAGTAAAGCACATTATTTCTTGATTAAGATGTCAAATTATAGTTATTTGATTGCATTCCTGAACAGAAAAAATATTTTTAGTGGTTGAATGTTCTGCTTGATTAATTTCTGATTTCTCAGAGAAGCTGGTATAAAAAGGTGAATTATAACAATTTAGTTTTAAACAAGCCTTTAAAAGATTTATAAAATATATTTATTTTTTCTCATTTTTATGACAGGTGGTCTGATAAATGTGTTAAGCGCTTTATATAGACATTAAAAATATAGTTGTTTCGAGGTTTAAATGTATCTGTGTTGTCAGGATTTTCCTTTTCCTGCAACCAAATTTACCTTACTGGTAATATAATCCGATTAATCTAATTTCCATATATGTATTTTGTATATAGTCTGTGTTAACACCCAAGTATTCTGGGCCGTTTTAATGTATTTACCGTAAAGGTCAGAATGCGGGGGGCACTCCAACTTTAGCAACTTGGTCAACTCTCTTTCAAAGAACTTAAATGTTGCTAACTGCTTAGGTTTATTGTCAGACAGTGTGGGAATCTTGAAATGCATCTATTAAAAGATTGTCTAATAAAAGAATATAAATAACTATATATTTATTGATTTTAGAAATGTATCTATTGTAGAAATTCATAAATGACCAATATAATGTTAAGGGGAAACACTGATGTCTGTCTGCTTTATTTGTTTTTTTAAATGACACCTTCATCAGGCTTAATCCTGGCCTACATGTGAAAGTTATCAGGCTTCCTCCAGCTTATGGAAATGTCCTAGTGTTCCACTGTTTAATACAAGAGCATTTTTACAAAAAAAATACTTTGGATTCAGTTTCGAACCTGCAATCTAAAGGCCCTGGACTTCAAACATGTTTTGAACATGAAACCTGCCCTGCTTGCCTCATTTATTGCTTCTGAGGGGGTTTCACATATTCTAAGACTTTAAATAAATAAATACTTTGATTATTTCATGTACATTCTCAATTTTGGTCACCAATATGTATTTTCTTTTAAGGTTCAAAGGTGCTGCAGAATGATGAGTTTACAAAAGATCTGTTCCGGTTTTTGCAACTTCTGTGCGAGGGCCACAATGGAGGTGAGGTCGGACTTGTGTTTAATTTATAGTCATGTATCTTCATCGTAGACTGGAGCATTGTTCTGTTGGTGTAAGTTGTTTCTTCACTGCAACACGAGGGCACAATGATCCGTAACAGGCGGAAAGTACATGGACGAGAAAAAGTCTCTTTCTGTTAGATTTCCAGAACTTCCTGAGAACCCAAACTGGGAACACAACCACAGTCAACATCATTATCAGCACTGTGGACTATCTGCTCCGTCTTCAGGTGTGTGGAACAAAAATATAAAGCCGCAAAATGCTCTCAAACAATTACTCGCGCCACCATTTTCATTGTCCATCAATGTGATCGTGCTCTCTAGGAATCTATCAGTGACTTCTACTGGTACTACTCCGGAAAAGATGTCATTGATGAGACTGGAAAACTCAACTTCTCCAAAGCTTTATCTGTCGCCAAACAGATATTCAACTCACTGACTGAGTATATTCAGGTAAGATGCTGAAGCTTCAGTCAACACTGTTGAGTCCACAATGTAAAAACATAAATTACTTTCATCAAAGATCTTTTTCTCCTCTCTCTTTTATTCTCACAGGGCCCGTGCATTGGGAACCAGCAGAGTTTAGCTCACAGCAGACTGTGGGATGCAGTTGTGGGCTTCTTGCATGTATTTGCCAACATGCAAATGAAGCTCTCTCAGGTACAATAAACCTTGTTTATCATTATTATTTTATTGTTTAACCTTGTTTTTCTACTCTTAAAACATCTCGTTTTCAAAAATATACATTTTCGACTTCAGCTCTCATTGTTGAATTGAAACAAGCACATATGTCATGTGACACAGTGTTTGTTGAAATATTTAATTTTATAAATTTTATAACCATTTTTACCAGAGTCTACATCGCATAGCATACATAGCAGCGATTCCCAACCTATTCTGGCTTTGGACCCTTTAAAATAAGACAAAGTCTGCTTGTCTACGACCCCTCATCATCACAGGCTACACTCTCAATCTGGACCTGAGCTGTAAGGATGGTTTTAATTTTAAGGCTTTTAGGAGGACTGAAGAGGTAAAGTTTATCAGTATTTGACAAGAAAAAGGCAAAGGGGAGTGACAAGAAACAGAAGTGCTCTTTCCTTTGTTACTCCTCTACTCATCTCATCTAAAATATATCTTGGTACCCCTTGAAGTGTCCTGACGTGCAGGTTGGGAAACGCTGCGTTCCGATTTACATCTCAAACCAGATCTTATGGTCTGACAGTCCACAAGGATGTTTGCAAGTGAGTTTAGATTGGATTTCTATCCAGCCATCACCAATCTACGTGCATGGGCTGCTGTGATAACAACGAAGGCGTCCGTAACAATGTAGCTACAATGTTGATGCAGGTATCCAACGCCGAAGCATGACAAATGGAAACCTATCGTTTCTCCCGTCAACAATCGCACTTTTGTGTCATGGTGCAGACGATTTATTCCAACTTCTGTCCATTGTCCTTCCTGTCCTCCTTAGAGCTGTGTTAGTAACAGCATGGATTCTTTCAGCACCTCCGTCACTTGGACTTTACGTTGTCGTTGTGTTTCACGTTGCAAGTGTTGTAAGAGACTTTGAAATCGGATTTGAGCGCCTGGAGTTAGATGCACACCTCTGAATTTCATGTGTTTTTTTGTTGTTCTTATCAAATTAATCTGGATATGCCAACAAAAAGATTTGGGCTGTCAGTCTGAACAAGGCTAAAACTACAACACATTGATCATTTTGTATTTTTTTTACATAACTTTATTCAGCCTCTATTTAAGGATTATCTTACTTGGATAACACATTGCTGATAGGTGAACTCTTTGAGTCTAAACAGCTTTGGTTTGTTCTTACCCTCAGAGAAAAGCTTTAACAAAAAGACTCTTATCTCCTTGTAGGACGCCAGTCAGATTGAGCTGCTGAAGGAGCTGATGGATTTACAGAAGGACATGGTTGTCATGTTGCTGTCTCTGCTAGAGGGTAAGAGCCTGAGGCTGTCAGCCGCTGTCAAAGACATGACAAAAGACAGAAAATCTGTTGACTGAACATCTCAAAATATCTGTAACACAAACACACAATTCTACTACACGTCTTTATTGTTTCTCAGTCATGTAGTAGCCTGCATAACGCATTGTGTTTGTCTGAAATCAGGTAATGTGGTGAATGGTACGATTGGTAAGCAGATGGTTGACACCCTGGTGGAGTCTTCTAGCAATGTGGAGATGATCCTCAAGTTCTTCGATATGTTCCTCAAACTGAAGGACCTGACGTCCTCCGACAGCTTCAAAGAGTACGATCCCGAGTTTAAAGGCATGATTTCGAAGAAGGAGTTCCAGAAGTCGATGGAGAGCCAGATGCAGTACAACCAGTCTGAGATTGAGTTCCTGCTCTCGTGTGCAGAGGCCGACGAGAACGACATGTTCAATTACAAGGAGTTTGTGGAGCGTTTCCACGAGCCGGCCAAAGATATCGGCTTCAACGTGGCGGTGCTGCTGACCAACCTGTCTGAACACATGCCACACGACACCAGGCTCACCACTTTCTTGGACCTGGCGGAGAGCGTGCTCAGCTACTTCGAGCCTTATCTGGGTCGCATTGAAATCATGGGCAGCGCAAAGAGGATCGAGCGGGTGTACTTCGAGATCAGCGAGTCGAGCCGCGAGCAGTGGGAGAAGCCGCAGGTCAAGGAGTCCAAGCGTCAGTTCATCTTTGATGTGGTCAACGAGGGCACGGAGAGCGAGAAGATGGAGATGTTTGTGAATTTCTGCGAGGACACCATTTTTGAGATGCAGCTGGCCTCACAGATCTCCGAGCCAGATGTGGTTGAACAGCCTGAGGAGGAGGAAGAGGAGGACGGGGACGAGCAGGCCGGAGAGGAAGAAGGCGGCCAGGAGTCCGCCTCAGCTTTCACCACCGCATGCCGCGCGGTCAAGAAGAAGTTCGCCCACGTGCGCGAAGTCTTGTCTATCAAAAGCGTGCGCAAGCAGTTCAAGAAAATCAAGAAGCTGAGCATCAGGGAGATCATCACCGGCTTCTTCTCCTTCTTCTGGATGCTCTTCACCGGCTTCTTCAAGGGAATCTACGGCCTCATCTTTGGGTTCTTCCACGTCATCTGGTCCTCCATGTTTGGCGGTGGCCTTGTTGAGGGAGCCAAGAACATAAAGGTGACGGACATCCTCGGAAACATGCCTGACCCGACCCAGTTTGGTATTCACGGAGATGTGATTGAAGGGGAGAAAGTAGAGGCCATAGAGTCCTCGGGAAGCTTGGACACAGCCATGGCGCCGGCTGGAGACATAGCAGAGGTCGACGCCATGTTGGAGCTGCTGTCGATGCCAAAGAGGGAAGGAGGAAAACACGTGGAGCCGGGCCTGGGCGATGTGTCCGAGTTGACTGCAGAGACGTCCAGTGCTGATCACAAGAAGGTTTGCAACTCAGTAACTTCATGTTAGTGATGAATGATTTTAAACTGTAGAAGTCTGTTTTTCATTATAACTTCCATTCAGTCTCTCAACTCATGAAAACATGTCGCTCTTCTTGCAGAAAGCTGCTGCCAAGCCCGCCGAAACCACCGAGAGCGAACCAGAGAAAGCAGAGTGAGTAAAATGAAGTGAGAGGAAAATTAATTGTCATCGTTCAAAATAAAACAAACTGTTTTGAATACAGCACAGAGAACCAGGAGAAGGAGGACAAGCCAAAGGAGGAGGAGGCCAAGGAGCCAGTGGCAGAGGAGAAGCCCAAGACCAGGCCGAGTCAGCTGAAGGAGGCGTCGCCCAGCTTCATGTTGACTATCTTTGCCTTCCTGGACGTTTATAGGACCAAGATGCTGGTGAGCTCTCACACTACTTATGCTTCATAAAGCTTTTTTCTTCAATATTGTTTGGTTCAGTACTCATTCCTTTGGATAGGTCATTACAAAGCAGTCAGCTGTTGATCTCACCTTTCATTAAACTTTTCTCCTACAGAACTACCTGGCTCGTAACTTCTACAACCTGCGTTTCCTGGCTCTGTTTGTGTGTTTTGCCATCAACTTCATTCTTCTCTTCTACAAGGTAACTCAAGTCAAGTTTCAACAGAATTTTTCAGAAAGTCAGAAACGCAAACCAAACATTTAATTTGATTTATACAGATGTATCATTACCTGAACACTTTAATTTCACTGTGATTATCACTAACAATCCCAGCAAGCATTTTAGTTAAATTAAAGGATGGAGAGTTAAACCAAAACAAACTACTAACTAAAATATTTTTACACTACAAGTTCCTTACAAAGTCAGAATGTAATCAGAGTAATGGGTTTCATTGCACGTGTGGTATATTCTCTTTGATCTTTAGGTCACTGGTGAAACTGAAGAGGAAGATGAAGAAAACTCCTGGGATGGCGGTGAAGAAGACGATGAAGACACACTGTTCGACATGGATGAGTTTGTCCTGCAGGAGAGCAGCGGCTACATGTTACCAACGCTTCGCTTCCTGGCTGTATTCCACACTGTCATCTCACTCGTCTGTCTGGTCGGGTACTACTGTCTGAAGGTGGAGTTATTCATGATACTATTACGGCCCGTATGATTTCTTTGCAGATGATACCATTGTGTCAGTTTCTGTTTTTTTACCCAACTTAATATTTTGCCTCTAGGTTCCTCTGGTGGTGTTCAAGAGGGAGAAGGAGATCGCCAGGAAGCTTGAGTTTGACGGACTCTACATCACCGAGCAGCCGTCTGACGATGACATCAAGGGCCAATGGGATCGACTCGTCATCAACACACCGTGAGTCACTGGACTCGTTCACATGTGGCATTAACTTAAGTTTCAAATCTGGGTCCTTTTATTGATTTATATGGCTCATTTAACTTGTCTTTGTAAAGAAAATCTTCTCACCTACAGAGAGTTTTTTAACACAAAACACTTTCTCTAGTTAGTGATGATAAACACCTCATCCTGCTAGTCCCAGTATCCTTTAGTATCATAAAAATGTATTTATTTACATTGGTGATCAGCATGAGAAGGTTCAGAGAAATGACCAGGGACTCATTTTGGGACTGCAGGTTTCAGGCCTCAGACCAGCACACTTTAGTTAGGGAATCATTAGTTGATTCTTACAAAATAATCAACAGCAAAAAAGAATTGCTTAGCTGTTTCAACATTTGTAGGTTCCAGCTTCTCCGTTGTGAGATTGTGCAGCTTTCATTTTTATCATCATCAACTTTTCTTCATATAATAATAAACTGCATCCTTTTGGCTGTTGTTTGGACAGCTAAAATGTACAGTACAGTACATTGGACAAAGCACATTCTGTTGGAAATTATGGGGGCGTTTTGTCCTTATTTTCCGACATTTTATTAAATAAACAATTATTACTAATTATTTTAAAACATGAGCAGCCTAATCAATACAGAAAATAATCAACAATCCCAGCTGAGACATTTTGTGTGCAGTACAATATGTATCAGACTTTTTGAGGGAATTCTATCAAACTTTTCTAAAAGTTCTATTTGATCAAACTAGTTGTATTCCCACAGCTGAGACTCATGTCTGCTTTCTTTCACTTTTACAGATCTTTCCCCAGCAACTACTGGGACAAGTTTATCAAGCGCAAGGTGAGTGTGTAAGAAGAATTCCAGGTCAATGTTAAAACACTGTGAGCTGAACAAGTAACCAGATATGTAGTAATATTGTATCTGTCTCTGTGAAATCCTGTTGAGTTGATTTTCATGCCCAAACCTTCAAATTGGATAAGATTTTGTTCAAAATAATCCACATCAGATGATTAATGTTATTTTTTATGGTTGTAAACATGTTATGTGACCTTAATATTTATAGTTGTTATACATTATCTGACATACTAACTATTGAAATCATAGTAACCAGAAACTCTGCCTAATTTTTTGTGGTTGACCCTGGAACATTGTGTTTCTGCATCGTTTCTTAAAGTCCTGACTCACAGTTTACTGTTAAGTGAGCGAGCCTCCCTCTGTATGTGTAGGTGATCAACAAATACGGAGACCTGTATGGAGCTGAACGCATCGCTGAGCTGTTAGGCCTGGACAAGAACGCTCTGGACTTTGACCCCACAGTGGAGACAGTAGAGAAGGAAGCTTCCCTGGTCTCCTGGTGAGATACACAGAAGTTTCATCTCTCATGGTGTTTTATAAAAAAAAAATGTATTGAAAGGGATTTTAAATTAAGGCCTGAGAATCTGAAATAGCATGAATGAAATGTCTTTTATTCTAAACATTTAAAAAATGTAAAGAAAAACTGACAATCTTATAATGCTCATGCATCAATGTGGTTTATATTTTTTTATGCTTGCATGTTAGTTATACAGCAACAACACTACTATGATTCAACATATTGCCTTCTCGTTGGCAGGCTGAGCTCCATTGATACAAAGTACCACATCTGGAAAATGGGCGTTGTTCTGACTGACAATGTAGGTTGTGTTTTTTTTTTGTTGTTGTTTTTTTAATGCACTGTGGGGAAAATAAAGTTGTTGTTTTTTTTGTTTTTTTAAAGCTCTAAAAAGGTTTGACTTATGATAAAGGTTAAGTTTATTTTGTAATGCATTTAATCATTTTCTAAATTAGTTTCCATAGTATTACTATATAAGTAGAACAATATACAACATTAACCTTTAGGTCAACTGAAGACACGTTTAGTTAAATACAGTAAAGAAGTTGGGCTGATATTTCAAAGGATTTAAAAGTTTCATTTGTTATTTGTGTAGTGAAATGCAGGGTGTTATAGTGCTAAGAGACTAGTGGTCAATTCAAATAGACCAGAGCAATGCAAATATATTTTAAATGCTTCATCAGAGATATTATTTGTCATTTGTCACTAATGCAAAGCCTTTTTGTCCTACAGTACTTTTTGTATCTGATCTGGTACGCCACCATGTCCATTTTCGGACACTTCAACAACTTCTTCTTTGCTGCCCATCTGCTGGACATTGCAATGGGCTTCAAGACTCTTCGCACCATCCTGTCTTCTGTCACTCACAACGGCAAGCAGGTACGTAGTTCAACCAGCAGAGGGAGCCAGAGGACAGATAAGAAGATAAACTATAATCACGCCACACTCACGTGGCAGAGCAGCTTTTTCCTTTAACTTCCTTTTTCCTTTTCCTGAGCTTCTGCATAGAACTAGAAGGCCCTGAAAATTAAGCTAAAATGTTTTTTGGGGGGTTTGGATTGTTAAGAAGAATATGGAGAAATATTCAGCGACTTTCTGGACACGTAGAAGATACTTGTTTCTGCATTTAATCTGTATGAACATGTGGTCCATGATAGATATTAGGGACAAAACAAAGAGCAACGTGATTCATATTTTACACCGAGATAATCAAATCAAGATATTATCTTCTGGGAGAAAAAAGATGGAGCCTTATAATAGAAACTGTATGTCTGTGGAGATTCATAGTCCTCCAGCTCACAGGATATTGAGAAATAAACGTCATGAGAAATAGATTAATGGAATTAAATAGAAATTAATTATTAAGAAAAAGGCAGCAGTACTTGCTGTTTGCCTCTTGGATAAGTGGAGTTGAGGTCATTTACACCTTATTACACAGAGATGTTGTGAGAAACTTTGCATCTAGTTTCTTTCCAAGTTTTCAAACATTTTAAGACAACAAAGATTTGGATATTCTTCTCACTGTTGCTGCTGATATGTTGCAATAAAGCTGAGACCAGTAATTCCCAACCAGGGGTACTTGGAAAGATTGTAGAAGAGGTCAACTGGTTACTTTTAATTTATAAAGTCCTGATAGTAGTGATAGGACGGAGTGTGCCGAGGCTTCGGAGCATGTGTAGAGAAATCCAGTAAGTCTTTTATGAAGTGCGTGTCGAGGCTTGTTTCTTTAAGGGACAGTGACGGAACTGATGACGTTTGAAGCCTCGCTGGTTCAGGGAATGGTTTGAGTGTTGGTGTCAGGTTGGTGTGATATATGAACAATATATAATACACAATGGATCCCTGCAAAATTGAGTCCAAGCACAGTGGCAAAAATATTCTTTCTTAATAAAAATGAATAAAGTCATCATCATTATTATCATCATCATCATCATCATCATCATCATCATCCCAGTATTCATCAGCACAATCACTGTCTAATCTTTGGAAAACACTGCAACAGTTTTAACATAAACATCTCATGTCCTATTGGATTTATTCAGAATTGTTTGAAATCATACTGACACGTTTTTGTTGTTGTTTTTTTTACATTAATAGACTCTTCCATGACCCATAAGTTTATCAAAAACAGATTGAATGAATGAACCACATAAAATCAAATTAAATTGTTCTTGGCAGTGATTATTCTGATGCTGACACTGTTGCAGACAGACAAGAGGCCACAAATAGTTGAAATGACAATTAAGGTTTTGACCAGCAGGAGGTTTGTGAGCACATGAAGCCTTGAGAAATCAACCTTTTTTAACCAAATAGAAGAAAAGCTTTAAGGCTTCATGGAGCTTCATCTGGCCATCACTACTTGATAGGCAACATGCCACCATACCTCAGCACTTTATTAAACTGGTCACATAGTAATTATCCAACACGCTCTAGTGATGCTTAATGCTCAATGTTCCCTGGACAAATACTGAATTTGGAAAAACTCCTCAGTTTTTCTGCTGCATCTACTGGAACATCTTGCAACATTCCCTCAAACTCAACACAATTATAACTATGGGCCAGTTTAAAACTATCATAATCAACAGCTCTGCCTTTCACTGTAACTGTTTTTAATATTTTCAAGTGTCTGTGCTGTTCGTTCTTCATTGTGTTTTCTCTGTGCTCTCAACATCATTGTAAATGAGAAATAAATAAAGGATAAATGAAAAATGAAATGAACTAAGTCTGAACAGTTAGTGTAATATTTTGAGAGGCTGAAATAATAGTTCGCTGAGAGTTAATGGTTAAAATAGGTAGCCAAACAAAATGGATAAACTGCTTTAAGAGCCTGAATTGTTGGACAAACAGTTGAAATAGTTCGGTTAAAGTAACAGATTAGAGGTGAAACGTTTAACTTCTGTCGAAGTTGGGAATCAGACAGTGGTTTACACTATTATTATACAGTTCAGGCAGCAGCAGCAGCATGTTTATTTAAAAAGCAGAATAACTAGTAAGTTTCAGGTCACTGATTGGGCATAAAGAAGTTCTGCAATGGCATTAATTAGATTTAGTGAATTGCAGAAAGCCTCTGAATTCTAATGAAAGCCGTTTTGAAGTCCTTGATTCAGCTGTAGAGGCCTCGAAAATACTGCACTTCTTTTGTGCTCCACGTTCCCTATTAATGAAACCTGCACTGACGCTGTCAAGTTGATTCAGTTCTCTTGACAAAAGCCACAAAGATAATTCTCATTTAAACAAGAAAAGGTGCTGCTGCCCCCTCAACACTCAGCTCACATTGTTACCGGGAGAAATAAAGGTCAAATGAAATGTTTTAGTGCTTGTAAGTTTCATGTTTTAATGAACTTTCTCTGCTTGCAGCTTGTGCTGACTGTGGGTCTGCTGGCCGTGGTCGTCTATCTCTACACCGTGGTGGCCTTCAACTTCTTCAGGAAGTTCTACAATAAGAGTGAGGATGAAGACGAGCCGGACATGAAGTGTGACGACATGATGACGGTACGCCTGGCCTCCTCTGATACTTAGTGTAGCTGTATCTGCAAAGTTTGTCACTAGAGGAGTTTCACATCCCTCCACTGAAGGTAGTCTGTCTTTGTAGCATTGCACCAAATTCATGCACCTTAGTCTGCCACAAACACCTTAAAATGTTAATTTAGATGTTTTAAAAGAAATGTTAAACTAAATATTAATCAAAGCAGACTATTTTTACATTTGCATTTCCAAAAACTGTAAATTAAAAAAAAAAAGTGTGGATATAGAAAGTGGCTTTCCAAGGCTGCAGCCTTCGACAAGTTTGGAGTTGAAAAAGGTTCATTTTATTTTGAATAAACCTGCCTGCTGACCTTCATCTTGGTATGAAAGCAGGTGTTGGCGATTAGAAAAGCAGAAAAAAAATGTAATAAGTAAACTTTGTACATTCATTTCAAAAGTGTAATCGTGAATAACTGGCAAATGAAAACATCTATTCACTGCACAACAGACAGGGGTTATTAAATTTTATATATATATATTAAATATTTTCTCCCTCTAAATTTCTCAGGAGAAATGTTATTTTTCTTAACTTCTTATGAGACATGTTTTGCTTCTTCAGGCTTTGTGCTTTTTGTCTTCTTAGTTACACAATTAACCCTTTTATTGTTTGAATGAAGGTTGAAAGAATGAAGGACGATAAATCTTTATTTTCCATCCCTACCTACCACAGAAGGAAATACAGCTGCCTTTAACACTCTTCAGCTCACTGTGAAGCTGTAAGTTACTTTCCTGTTTTTTTCTTCTTGGCAGTGCTATTTGTTCCACATGTACGTGGGTGTGAGAGCTGGAGGTGGTATCGGAGACGAGCTGGAGGACCCAGCTGGAGACCCCTACGAGCTCTACCGCATCCTGTTTGACATCACCTTCTTCTTCTTTGTCATCGTCATCCTGCTGGCCATCATTCAGGGTACACAAGCTTTCACTCTGCCCTCTCATTTCTCCATGTTCTGCATCCTCAAGCATACATGTAACTAAAAGAGGTGTTTTAAGATAAATCATGCTCAGTACTGTGACCACCTGTTCCTCCTTCAGGTTTGATCATTGATGCCTTTGGTGAGCTGAGAGACCAGCAGGAGCAGGTGAAGGAGGACATGGAGGTGAGGCCCAGACACAAACATTACCTCCTAATACACACAAAGTTCTCTTCAGTTAGTCATATGCAGATGCAGATATGTGGAGGAAATACTGACAGTAAGGGGTCCCATATGGTTCAGTTCAAACAATCCAACTGTGACGTGTTTTGGCTGGTGTGAAAGCTGTTAATAGAGCTGACCAAATACAGGATTTTACTACAGTAGTAATAATAATAATACAATAATATATTCTGAGTGTGTCCATTCTGCATAACAAGTAATTTTACTTTTACAGCAAATTTGAATGTAGGAGTTTTGCTTGTAGTAGAGTCCTTTCACAGTGTAGTGTTAGTACTTTTACTTTAGTACTTCTTCCAACACTGGTGATGAGAGCAGCAGTAGTAGTAGTAGAAACCGTAGTGGTGGTAGTAGTAGTAGTAGTAGTAGAAACTGTGGTAGTAGTAGAAACCGTAGTAGAAACTCTGGTAGTAGTAGTAGTAGTAGAAACCGTAGTGGTAGTAGTAGTGGTAGAAACTGTGGTGGTGGTAGTAGTAGTAGTAGAAACCGTGGTGGTAGTAGTAGTAGTAGTAGAAACCGTGGTGGTAGTAGTAGTAGTAGTAGAAACCGTGGTAGTAGTAGTAGTAGTAGTGGTAGAAACTGTGGTGGTAGTAGTAGTAGTAGAAACTGTGTTGGTAGCAGTAGTAGTAGAGGCAGCAGTAGTAGTAGTAGAAACAGTGGTAGTAGTAGCAACAGTGGTGTTAGTAGTAGTAGTAAAAACCGTGGTGGTAGTAGTAGTAGTAGCAGCATGTCAAAAAATTGCATAGCAATGTTTCTCTCACAAATATGCACTACAGTAGTTCAGCACATAGGATTTCTTATTGTATTTATTTATTTATTTTTTGCTCCAGAATCTGACCTTCTGTGGCATTCTATTAAAAACATCCTTTCTTTTCTGTTTTTTTCCTCTTTCAGACCAAATGCTTCATCTGTGGCATTGGAAACGACTACTTTGACCGGACACCTCACGGGTTTGAAACCCACACCTTACAAGAGCACAACCTAGCTAACTACCTGTGAGTGAAGCAGCAAAACAAAAAATCAATTTCTGATTTACAATGTGGACATTTTTCACACCACTCATGTTGCTTTTGTGTGCAGGTTCTTCCTGATGTACCTGATTAACAAGGACGAGACTGAACACACGGGTCAGGTATGTGACGAGTTTCAAAACCTATAGTTTTGCTTCACTTCTCTGCAGCATTTTCTTCTGTGAGATATCATGTGTCTGATCAATCTTAAGACAGCAAAGAAAGGTTACAGAAACTTCAGTAGGTTTTACTTGTGCAACAATTCAACCCACTTGTTTATGTTGCATAAGTACAGCTTAGCAGGAGGAAGAAGCAATGCGTGGGTTCACTTTGACTTTTTTGATATTAACTTGTTATTGTCGTGCACCTGAGATTCAAGTTGTTTTTATTTGATGTGGATGCACTGTTCTTATGTCAAGAATTTAGCAGAAGGAAAGTGCTTTGCTGCAGCTCCTTCAGGCTGCAAAAAGGACCAACTTCAGCTGCTTGCAGAGAATAAACATAAAGCTTTAATGTTGTGATACTACTAAGTTACTAGATGTTACTGCAGAAAATATGACACTATATTATGACATTTTTCATGAAATTTTGAAGACATACTATAATATGACATTTTTTATGACATACTATACTATGACAATTTTTATTTCACTATTTTTGGACCAACTATAGTACTACATGTATCAGCAGAGTATAATTGGGCCATTTCTAGCATGCTATAGTATATATATGGCTATAGTAGGCTTTTTCTTGAGGGGGTTATTTTTGGACATCCCATAATATGGTGTTTTTCTGTCATTTCTGCCCATATTATGCTCTAATATGTATCAACAGACTATACTTTTTTCAGCATTTTAGGCATTTTGAAATTTGACCATTTCTGACAAAAATCGACATGCTATATAGTATGACTTTTTTTATGAGGGGGTCATTTTTGGACGTCATAATATGGTGTTTTTTTGCTATTTTTTGGGTAAGCTTTACTACCACATTTATCAACAGACTATAACTGACCAATTTTAAGCATTTTTAATCATTTTAAAAATTGACATGCCATATAGTATGACTTTTTTTAGAGGGGGTTATTTTTGGACATCCCAAAATATGGAGTTTTTCTGTCATTTCTAGCCATATTTCGCTCTATTATGTATCAACGGACCATGATTGACCAATGTTAAGCATTTTTAGTCATTTTAAAATTTTACCAATTTTGACAAAATATAGTATGACTTTTTCTGAGGGGGTCATTTTTTGGACATCCAATAATGTGTTTTTTCCCCGCTATTTTTGGACAAGCCTTACTACAGCATGTATCAACAGACTATAATTGACCAATTTTAAGCATTTTTAGTCATTTTAAAAATTGACCATTTTTGACATCATAATATGGTGTTTTTCTGTAAATTCTGGCCATATTATGCTCTATTATGTATCAACAGAACATAATTGACCCATGTTTAGTATTTTTAGGCATTTTAAAATTTGACCAATTTTGACAACAATTGACATGCTATAGTATGACTTTTTTATTGAGCGGGTTATTTATGGACATCCCATAATATGGTGTTTTTCGCCATTTTTGAAGAAAATATACTATTACATGTATCAACAGACTATAATTGACCCATTTTAAGCATTTTTAGACATTTAAAAATTTGACAATTTTTGACAAAAATTGACATACATACATATAATTGACATTTGTTTCCGTCTTAGTTTTTGCCAGTCATAAATAGTAATCTGAAGTTAACGTATGAAATTGGTGGAGTGCTTCATTAAACTTTATTCATTGATCCACATCATCACGGCTGTTCTTTTGCCCCTCCAGGAGTCGTATGTGTGGAAGATGTACCAGGAGAGATGCTGGGACTTCTTCCCCACTGGAGACTGCTTCCGTAAGCAATACGAGGACCAGTTGGGTTAAAGAGGGCCAGCCTTGTGTCGTGCCCCTAAACACGCCTCTCTACTTTCCTTCAATCTGAAAGAGACACTGAACTTGACTTCACCCTGTTAACAGAACATGAACACTCTTTGGACTTTCTCTGCTGCCATGGTGTCGAGAAAAAAAAAATTCATTCTGAATTCAGATACACAAATAATTTCAAGGAAATGATTTTAAGACGAACGACTGATGATTGGACATTCGGGTTTGTGCATCCAAGTCCTCTTCCTCGTTGCCGAGAAATAGTCACTTGCCACGACGCCTCTTTTATGCAAATTCTTCTTTTGATTCTGATTCACATTGCCTTTTCACTTGCTTAACCCCAACCTGTTGCACAATTTGTTGTGTGTAGACATTTGATACATGTGAAGGGTTACAGCATGACAACTGAATGTCTGAATATGCACAATTTCTAGATTAATGCCAGGATGTTTGTGTCACTTGTTACCAAACCAACTGAATGGATGTGTGCTGCTAGAATCGATCACTGTTGATCCGGTTAACATCATATGACATAAGTGAGACCTGATCTGCCTTTTCAAATTCTGTCCGATGAAATGAAGATGGTTCTTCCAGGACCAGAGACGACTCACTTTAGGTGTTTATCAAGTGCCGATGTGCCTTACGAGAAACTATGCAAAAAAAAATTATCATTTTTGTCCCTCCTGACACAAGCAGTGCTCTAGCTCTGGATTAGTTATAAGCAGATTTAGCTCAAGCTAGTTTTGTGGCTTTTAAATTATAAAGAAAACATTTGTTGTATAAAATCTAGATGATCCTTGTGTAAATGTTGCTTAGTTTGGTTTAGTTTCTAAGCTGTGGTGTCCTGCCCGCCTGCACTTCTCTCCACAGTAGAAGAGCCCCCAAACAGGAAAATGAAAAAAAAAAAAAAAAACTTGGTTCAAAGATTTATTGATGACAACATGGTTAACTGCTATTGTATGGCCATTTGTATGTATGTAGTAGCTTTGGTAAACTGCATTTCTTTTGACGAGGGGGAGGAAATGAATAAAGTAAGTGATGCAATAAAGCAATGTTTCATTCATCCGTGCCTGGTGCAGTTGTGATCCCTCTGACGGCGACACTAGTGTAGTGTGTACCTTTCACAAGGAACAGAGGATTCTTTCTCTGAAACACGAAGTGCAGCGGGAACATTTTGACACATTATCACAAATACGTGCTGTCCTGTCTCTTCACCTTTAAACATACTGTCTCTCATTCAGCCCTGGAAACTAATGAACAAATAACTTGACACCTGCTTTTTAATTGGCAAAAAAAAGCAGATGCAAAGGTGAAAGAAACATCCAACTTTCATGTCCTTTATAATTGGATTCAAGGCTGAATGTGAACACCAAACTCCTTCATCAGTTCTATTTGTGGGTTGATGGTCAGGAGATCATGCTGTCGAGCCAGTCCTCCAGGTCCTCTTCTGTCACTTCCTGCTTGACAGAACAAGACTTGGGAGGTGTGACATCTTTGTGTTTTACCTCCTCCATCTTCTCCTCCATCACCTCTGGTACCACCTCCTTCATTTCCTCACCAGCTGCAGATGAAAAGAAAACACGGTGGGTAAAAAACTGACTCTTGGGCTCCTTCTCAGTTCTCTTATTTTATCTCTCCTCAACCCTCGATTGAACCGGAAGTTGTTCTGGTGCGCCATCTTGACGACCATCCCAAAACTCTGATTTTTGCTCGGATGATCGAGGATTGAGAAGGGATATCAGAGGAGCTATGATCAAGTATAATTTGGCCATTTCTAGGTTGTTGTTGTTTTTGTTTTTTTTAAGGCATTTTAATATTTGACCATTTTCGACACAAAAATCGACTGTTGACTTTTTTCAGTTCTTGGACATTCTATGATATGGTGTTTTTCTGTCATTTCTGTCCATATTATGCTCTAATATGTATCAATAGATATAAAAAACTGACATGCAGACGTTTTTTGAGGGGGTAATTTTTGGACATTTCCATATGGTGTTTTTCTGTAAATTCTGGCCATATGCTCTTATGCTCTATTATGTATCAAAAGACTATTATTGATCCATTTTAAGCATTTTTTGGCTTTTTAAAATTTGACCGTTTTTGATAGAAAACAACAAATTATCATAGTATGTCGAGAAAAGTAGAAAAAAAGTGAAGATTGGCCAAAAATGCCCCGTAAAAAAACACAGTAAAATAGCACACTGAGCATGGTAATAGTATAGTATGTCCAGAAATATCTAAAAAAAAACAAAAAAAACACAAACACCAATTTCAGCAAGTCCAAAAAAAAACCCAACCAAACTCCATGGTATAGCATGTCCAAACATGTCTTGATGAATTAAAAAACAGCATATATAGTTTATGAAAAATGTCAGTTTCTCTTCCAATTTGCATCAAAAATGTCATAGTATACTATGTCATCAAAAATTCCATGAAAGAAATGTCAGTATAGTCATAATTTAAAAAAAAAAAAAAAATTTTCCGAAATATTGAGCTCACCTTTCTCTGTAACGGCAGCCTCCTCAACCCTGACGGAGCAGCTTCCTGCTCCTGGGACTGGTTTCTGTAAACTGAGCAGCAGGTCCAGCTCTTCATCACCTCCATCACCTCCATCACCTCCATCACCTCCATCACCCGCCAGCGGCTCTGCAGCGGCCGAGGAAACCCGTGAGTCGGACCCCGAGGCCGGCTTTGTAGCTGAGGGGACCTTCTGGTCGGTGCTGAGGACTTTTAGAGCTGCAGTCGGAGGAGTGAATGTTTTGGGCGGCTCCTGTTTCGGGGCGATGGTCATAGTGGGCAGCTCCACTGGTGTGGAGACCTGAAACAGAATCAGAGTAAATAAATAAACCTAAAGTTTGTGATTAGTTGGAGCAGTTGGAGCAGTTGTTGCGGTGCAGGAGCTGCAGGTCTACCTGAAGCAGCTCGGCCTCCAGGTTGAGTCTCTGGTGGAGAGGAACCTGTTGGAGGCTCTGTGCGAGCGCTGGGAGGTCCACAAACCCTGCAAACATCTGGAGAGGAAACAAGAAGACACACTGAAATGATTTTGTTTCTACAAGTTTCTAGTTCTATCATTACATGTTTTAACCCTTTGGTGTTTTGGCCTATTGTGGCCATTTTTGACTTATTCAAATTGAATAAATGTTTGCTAGAACATGGCATCATTTTTTTCCAGCACAGCATCACCTATTTGGCCTGATAATAATTTTATCACTTTTACTTACTGGATCAACATTTTGAACTCAAAAAACAAAACAAAAAAACAACATAAAAATGTATTTATTTATTTATTTTTTACTTTCAAAACACTCATGCTCAATGAAGAATTTTAAATATTGCAACACATGCAATTGCTGAACACAGGTTATTTAATGTAATTTTATTATACAGTTATGGGGAAAAAAATATTAGACCACCCTTGTTTTCTTCACTTTATTGTTCAATTAAATGCCTGGTACAACTAAACATTACATTTGTTTGGACAAATATATTGATAACAACAAAATGGCTCATAAGAGTTTAATTTAATAGCTGCTATCTAGACATTTTCCATGTTTTTTTTTGATAATAACCAAAATCATTATCAAGAAAACCATGGAAAATGGCTAGATATCAGCTCTTAAATTAAACTTTTATGAGCTATGTTTGTTATTATATTAAACAAATGTACCTTTAGTTGTACCAGGCACTAAAATAAGAAATCAACATTTTGAACCCAAAAAAACACATAAAATGGATTTTGAATTTATTTATTTTTTTACTTTCAAAAACATACTCATGCTCAATGAAGAATTTTAAATATTGCAAATTTGAACGTAGGTTATTTAATGTAATATATTGTTGTTATTATACACGATTGGAACGTTCACAAGCGACCAAACAAACTCTAACCAAAGTTCGATTGAAACAGACTAAACTTTGGGTTGTGAAAGCATCCTTAGAAATACAAGCTGATTAATGGAATACCATTCGTTTTGCAGGTATTTGAATAGCAATTTTCAAATTCTTTTGAGCAAGTTAAATGCATTTATAAAGCGCCTTTTCCGACTGGCAGCACAAAGCGCTTTACAATTCGCCTCTCGCTCACAGACACATTTCACAGCAACACGGGCTGCAGTGTCTCGCTCAAGGACGGCTCGCCTTGCAGATGTGAGGAGCAGAAGATGCAACAAAGGACGACCCATTGACCTCCTGAGCCACAGGTCTGAATCAAATGCTTTAATGCACAATAAAGTAATCTGAATGTGATCATCTGAAGGCCTCTTTAGCCGAAAATATCTGTGTGCATTTCATTTTACTCATGAGTTAAAGAGTAAAAGATCCCATTAAAGGCACCAGGTTGTCTGCTTTTTCTTGCTCCGAACAATCGTCTTTTATCTCGTGTTAGTCATCGTGCTTCTAACTGCTGTGTGTTTTCAGTCCGTTTGAGGGATCCATACCTCACAAAGTGGGTTAAATCCATCGGAGACAAAGAAACAGATGGGGTCAAATATAGATTTACCTGACTGGCTGCAGATGAGTCCATCTCCCAGTCTTTTTCTTCTGAAAACCGGAATTGAGTGAAGGAATCTCCTGAGAACGACACACAGAAACAGAGTTTGACACATAACCGCTTCCTGCTGTCTGTTTCAGTTCACATCAAAACACTTCTACACATCCTCTTCACTTTATGCGTTTCACTTAAGACAAAGGCATGCTAGCGAGCGGCCTTCACACCTGTTTGAGTTTATGAGGCAGTGTTTCTCTGTCAATAGCTGCATGTGCTGAGCGAGCATGTGACGCCACTTTGCTTACAAAACATCGACTGGCTGAGAGCTCTCGTAACTACAAAGGCACTGAGGTTGTATAATTAATACGCACAAACAGCAGCAGCAGCAGAGCCACACATTAAGATGGACTCATGGGGATTAACAAACTGTCCAGATGAAACTTGTGCTGCAGAGGGAGACGGTGTATGAGGAGCGCTGAGTCAAAACACGACACATTAACTAGGAGGTGGTAGACGAGGAAGCACAGGGTCAGATGTGAAGCACCACTAGGAGAAGTCCTCATGTTGTGGATGTGACTTTCACCACAACCCAGCAGGAGTGTTGTAGTTCTGGGTGCGATAACAGCATGAATGTGCATAAATTTGAGATGAAGAAGAGAAAGGTTATCTGTGTTCAAACACAGAGAGGAAGAAATGCTTTAATCTACATGATGATAGAACGTTGGTTTAATGTAGTTTAAAGACTGGACGCAAAACACTGTGAAGCTTGTTTGTTTGTACAAAAATGGTTGCAGGTTATTCTCTATTACAGTTTTTTTTTTGCAGTGGAAACAAAAGACATTAACCTTTTTCCCACAATACCCCCCAAAAAAAAGAATTCCCAAAAATATAAATACAGTGCAAATATGAATGACTGTCTCTTCATATGTTGGTGATTTTCACCCTTGCCTCCTCACTCCTTACCCAACTAGTATCCACTGCTGATGAAAAAAAAAAAGAAAAGAAATATATATATATAAATAAAATGTAAAAAAAAAACATATTTTTTATAATTTATAACTTAATATTAACAATAATAATTATTAAATATTTAATATAATACAAATAAATAATTACTTTATTAATGTTTATTTTATGCATTATTTATTTCATTAATTAAAGTAATATAAATTACACAAAAAATATTCAAACAAATTAAATAGTTGAGAACTTAAAATTAAATACTCAATGCTTCAAACAAGATTCATTCAGTCCTCCTATAAGTATTGAGCTCAGGGACATAAAGTGCAAAGCACCATGTACAAATTAACAAATTAACAACCTTTTTGTATGTGTTAATGACAGTAAACTTGCCTTGTGCTGAGGAGGGCAGAATAAAATGTTTTTTTACTGGATCTGGTAAAGGCAAAAAGATTATTTTTGCCAAAATGAATAAGTCATATGAATAAAGTTATTTATTTGGATAAAATATCACTATTTTATGCTTCAATTTTGTATTTTTCTTGACGGAAAACTTCACAAAAAGTCACAGATGACTCATTCAAGGACTGTGAAAACTGGAAATTTTATGATCATTTCTGTTTTACAGATGGTGTTATTTTAGTTATTTAAAAAATAAATAAATGTGCCTTTGAATACGCCGGTGTGTTGTGAGGTTCAGAGGAAGTTATTCACACTGATGCTGAGCTGCAGGTGAAGCCGCTCTGCCACAGTCTGCCACACACAGATGGAGGGTCAGTGGGAGACCTGACGGAGGAGCTGCAGTCAGCCGCAGCCTCTCGTTTTGTTTTATTAAAAGACGCTCGGCCTTTCAGGTGGAGACGCTCGGCGCCATCTGCGGCTGTCCTTGACGGCTCGGCTGTACGGGAAGTGAAAGGGGTCAAGAAGGAGAGGCTGCAGGAGGGCCGGGCCCCCGCTGTCAAACAGGCCCAGGAAACATGATTTATGAATAGAAGCATTATGGAGGTGACAATGACTGCGAGGCGGCGGATCACAGAGGGGAATGGGAATGTCAGCTTTATGTGACGGCTCAGGGGGAGCGGGCCTTTATGTCGGGCTTCTGTTATCACCCACATCCACTGATTTTCAGCCTCACTGCAGAGATCTGAGCGCATAAACCTGCATTTGGTGGACGTGAAATCGAAAATGTTAAACCCTAATTCACAGGACTGCTGTTATCTGAAGCAGACCGCTTGATAAACAATATTCAGAGCGCCTCACCTGCAAATAAGAAACCGGAGAGCCAATAACTCAGAGTCAAGAAAGATCCAATCAGCTGGAAATGATGAGAATGAATGAGTTCTGCTGCAGTGGAATGAAACTCAAATATTTTGTCTTACATCCTATAATAATCACAAACACTTAAACACTGCCAACAAAGAAATATAGGCTAATTAATGTTTTAATTGGCTTCATTAATCTCTCATTTACATTCACTACAGAGACACTGATATCTGTTATGTTAAAGCAGGTTTCAGTTTTTTTGATTGTGACTTCTTAAAACAATGCAAAACATCCACAAAAGGATGCATGTGTTGATGTTCAGTTTATTTGATTTGTTTCCAGTAGAGGGAAAACTATCTAGAAGCGTCAGAAGGAATAACCATTTGTTAATTTGTCTCCTTTGTTGATCCCCAGGGCTGGGACCTCTGAGGCTCACATCTTGTGGGATTCCCCCCAAAAATTGGATGGGAATGGAAATCAATTTAACTATTTATGTTAATAGGACAGGACGTGAAAAACAAAAGGCAATGTAATGGGCGGGATGGCAATCCTGATGATAAATTAGGTCTGTTTTTATATGTAAATATGCACTTCTTATAGGAAGAAATGCCATTAAAAACCCTTAAAACAACAACAGTGGAACAGGAGTAATTCCTCCGGGAAAAGACTGTCTTTTCTTTGTGGGAGTGGGATTGGTCACCTCTAGGATCTACTAAAATTAAAAATGTATAGTAACTCTCAAGTAATCTTCCAGAGCCGTCCTTAATTTTGAATGTTAAATAAATACTCAAAACATTTAATTTGGCTTTTAATATCTAACTTTAAAGAAAGGTGTGTTGGAGTGTATCTCAGTTCATCCAATCTATTTCACACCCGAAGTTTGGACAAAAATTTGGACACTGAATATAAAAAAAAAAATAAACTTCAAATAAATAAATAAATGGACACCACTCTGTGCAGAAGCAGCACTAGGGCTTTAGAGCTTTGGGCTATGAGCTATGCATCGTCTTCACCAAGAAACTGTGTTGCTATGTACCTAAAATAAAGGGATTTTGCTGTGATTTTATTACAATATATCGAACAAAAGGATGCTGATATAACTACAAAATAATGCAGATGTGTAAAAATCTAAATTCATGCTTTGCCAGGTCGGTCTGCAAGACGACAAGCAAACACATTTGAGAATGCTAATTTTTTTAAAGGAGTTCAGGACAATCATGGGTATGTTGACTCACTGTAATACAGCAGTGTGTTTGCAACAATATATAATAACAATGGCGTTATAACTACAACATGAGGCAGATGTGTAAAAAGTCTAAATGCATGCTTTGGTAGATCTGTCAAGCAAATAACTTTTTGCAAACAAAACAAACAAAATGCTTGTTTTCTGAGCAGAGTTTGGATCGATTTGGTGGAGATCTGCACTCTGCTAGTTATTTATGATACTTATTGTTGCCCGATTCTTCTGTCAGTATTATTATAAAAAAAAAATCCAGTTCTTCAGTTTCCTCTAATAGGAACACAGCAGAATGATGCTGCAGAGTCAATTTCTCTTCTACACCATAATCTGTGATTCATCCTGAAGTGCTGGAAAACCAGTGTAATCATGTCATTCAGAGGTTTTTTCTGTTCACTCAAGTGTTAATGGAACAGCTCCAGGACTCAGTGAGAGACTTCCCTGAGGGTTCATCATCTCTCTTGTTGGTTTGTTGTTCCTGGATCTAAACTGAACAACTGTGTGTAAAAAGAGAAATCTACATTGAGGAGAAATTACCCTTCAGCAGTGGCCTCTCACTCTTCTGTTCACTCTTTTTCCGGCTCCTGCTCCTCTCTGTTTAATATCTTCCCAGACCCTAATCCTCCTCTTCCTCCTCTCCTCCTCCTCCTCCTCCTCTGTCTCCTTCAGTCTGTCTCCAACACACAGAACTGCTGACACCGGTGAACTGCCTCCCTCCTACACCTCACAGCCCGGTGTCATCCTGATCTGTGTCCATGGAAATACCAGCGCAGGTAGTTCGCGGAGCGCTGACACAACCATGGCAACAGCTGCCGGTGAGGATGAGAGAAACTTCTGTCAAACCTCCAGAGGACAGAAACGGAGAGGATTGGAGGAGGAGGAGGAAGTGGAGGGGTGTGTGAAGAAAAATGAAAAGAGAGAGCGAAGGAGACTCTTCAGTCCTGCTCGTCCAAACAGATCTGCGAGACTTAAACCCCCTCTCTGCTCTCAGCGGACACGGTTTTAAGTGCATAGTTGCACCAGGAGTCCATCTGAGTGAAAAACAGGTCGATATGTATTTGAAACTGCACTCCGCTAAATAAACACTGCGACTCGGGCTTATTCACACAAATCATATCCTGGTGGGATTAGAGTCGTAACTAGAAAAAAGAGCTGCAACAATGAGCTGAAAAACCCTCTAAAGGCCAAACAGTTTCAGGGCGTTTTTTGCTCCTTTAACTCAAACTAATAGCGTCATTGAAAACCTGTGAAAAAGAGCAGAAAATAACTTACAGGTGACTGGAAGAAACATCTGTTTATCACCTTCACATCGTGCAACACGAAGCCGTCAGGAGACGTGCAAAAGCCTTCAGTGCACTTCTTTTCTCTCATTCAATGAAGCAATTCTCTACAGTTCTGATCAAACTGATGCTGTTGCAGCAACTATGCTAACCTCTTTAGGAACCACAATTAGGCGCGTTTCCATGAAATTGATAATAACCAAAATTATTATCAAGAAAACCATGGAAAAAGGCTAGATATCAGCTCTTAAATTAAACTCTTATCAGCTTTTTTTTCTTGGTATCATTATATATGTGCAATCAAATGTACCTTTAGTTGTACCAGGCATTAAAATGAACAAGACAAGAGAAAACAAGGGTGGTCTAATCATTTTTTACATGACTGTATATTAATGTATGTGAGTATGTTACATAAATACATAGCCAAATAATCATCTAGTGATATTCTCAATAGCTTTAAATGATTCCTTGACCCAGAAAATGTATATTTTGACACCAAGATTGACCTTCTAAGTGGCTCGGAAGATATACAAGTTCTCATAGATTTTACATGGGGGCCATCAGGCTAATTTGGTCCTTTTGTCCGGCCTGTCCCCATTATTTTGCCTGACTAAATCCAGAATCTCAGACTGAAGAGTAACTTTACCAAATTTGTCAGCTTTACCTGGAAACGATCAATTTAACTTCACGATCATTCTGAACCAAGTAATAAACAAGTAATATGTAAATGTAACAAATAATAAAAGTGAAGCTTATAAAGTACAATTAAATGTGACCCATTTTTCAGAATGCATGTATATGACCTATATCAATGTATCTCTGATCGATTAGGAACTGAGTTGGAAATTACGTAAATACATAGCCAAAATGAACATATCTATTTGATCAAATAATCATCTTGTGGTATTCTCAATAGCTTTAAATGATTATTTGACCCAAAAAATGTAGATTTTGACACCATGATTGACCTTCTAAGTGGCTCAGAAGATATATTGCTTCTCATAGATTTTACATGGCGGCCATGAGGCTAATTTGGTGCTTTTGTACGGCGTGCCTCCATTACTTTGCTAAGCCGTCTGACTAAATCTGGTACGTAAATGTTCAGAAGTAGCGCTGAGAGTAGAGGTGTATTTCTTTGGATGTTGGGTTCAATTATAAACAATCTTTATCCGGGATGCAGACTCAAGAGCAACTTTACTAAGTCATCTTTACCTGGAAACGATCAATTTAACTTCACTATTATTCTAAATCAAGCAATAAACAAATAATATGTAAATGTAACAAATAATAAAAGTGAAGCTCATAAAGTTCAATTAAATATTACCCATTTTTCAGAATACATGTATATGACCTATATCAATGTATCTCCGATCGCTTAGGAACTGAGATGGAAATTACATAAATACATTGCCAAAATGAACATATTTATTTGATCAAATAATCATCTAGTGATATTCTCAATAGCTTTAAAAGATTCTTTGACCCAGAAAATGTATATTTTGACACCAAGATTGACTTTCTAAGTCTCTTGGAAGACATAATGGTTCTCATAGATTTTACATGGCAGCCATCAGGCCAATTTGATGCTTTTGTCCGGCTGCCTGACTAAATCTGGCACGTTAACGCTCAAATCAGCGCTGGCGGGTAGAATGCATTTGTTTGGGTGTTGAGTTGAATTATAAACAATCGTCATCCAGGACTCAGACTGAAGAGCAACTTTACCGTATTCGTCATCTTCACCTGGAAACGATCAATTTAACTCCACAAACATTTCCTGTCCTCTTCAGGAATTAGGTTAAATATGAGTGATGCCTTTAATGCCGGTAAAGCTCCTGGCTTCAGCGTGCGGCTGATTAAAGATCAATTCATAGCTCCAATGATTGTCTGAGTGCGTCAGTTGGGCCGGTGAGCCTCGGTGAGTTATTCCACAGTGAATAAACACTGCATTACTCATGCTGTGTGCTAAGTGGCTGGGCTGGCATTGTGTAACTCCTGTATAATGTGGTATCCTGTCTCTTGACATCTTGCTGGCTGAACCCCACATTAACAAATGTGGCTTTCTGCCTGCGACCCCGGCTCTGCTGAGCTATCTATGGCTCGTCCCGCTCTCATCTTTTATATTCGGGCCGTGTTGTGGCTCTCGCCGCTGCCTTTCTGTTCCGCTCGCCGCTTCTCCTGCTACACTCAGCTCCACTCTGCTCTCACCCCTCCGCTGTTCATCCTCACCCCCCTCCCCCCCCTCGCCGCGCTCTGTGAGACTGTCGAGCACTGGCACAGAGTCAGGGCGAAGATAAGACATGCTGGATGTGCAGCGCTGTGCTCTGAACAGGGTGAAGCATCGAGGAAACGCTTCTGAACTGCAACAGAACAACAAAACTGTGTTTAACTTGTCTCGCACCGAACCGGAGCATTAAAACCACACATTTAGGTTTCCTTTATCCTCGTAAGGAGTCCTGAAATAATTAGTTGATGGCCAGAAGGTTGATACAAAACATTTTTTGATATTATCAGTCATCTTTCAAGCAGAAATGTCAAACATGCACAAGTTAAAGCTTCTTTTAAAGTGACAATTTGCAGCAAATGTCTGTTTTTATTCAAGTTTCTTGAAGTCTAAGTTTAAGAAGAAGTATGAAAGCTTTAACTCTTGTGCATCCCTTTACAAAAACTCCCTCTGGTTATCTTCAAGGACCTAAATGTCAAAAAACTGCCAGAAAATTATATGTTGATAAATTTTTTGCACTTTCACCAAATTAAATATTTTAACGAATATCAGTCCTGATCATAACTATCAATTATTCATCCACTTTCAGAATTTCAACCCTTTAAATGTCAGCTTGTTCACATAATGCCAATGTTGTTTTCTTAAGAAAAATACACAGAAAAAAATGTTATTTTTTGTTTAAGTTCTAGGGTTGTTTTTTATATGTCAGTGATTACCAAAAACAAAAGCATAATGGCTCAGTGTGGTGGAAAATAGTAAAAGGGCTCAAGATTGAAACAACCCCAATTCCAAAAAAAGTTGGGTGTTGTTGGGTAAAATGCAGTAAAAAAAAAAAGCAATACAAAGCCAATATATAGCCAGAACATAAATAATTATGTTCAAACTGGTCAACCTTTGTCATTCTCAACTTGATTAATTCTCTTTCTTTTTTATCTATAAAAGGTTAGTCCAAATGAGATTACTGATCTTATTTTCAAGGGAGACCTGGCAAAGACAGCAGCATAAAAGCTACAGACAAAGCAACAATAAATAAAGTAGACATAGAGATATACATTAAAAGTATCAAAATTATTAAAAAATATACAGACAGTGATAAGTACTAATTGAATCATTCACTTATGGCTTTAAAATCAAGCAAATGTCCTCAATTTCAAGTCCTTCTGAAGGCTTATATTTATGTTTTACACAGCGTCACAGCTTTTTTGGAATTGGGGTTGAAGCAGAATGCACGACTTTATGCTGCGATATCAAATATGTTTATTTTAATGGCTTTCAGTGGGAGAATTCTCTTCCTAAGAGTCTAAATGTCTGTATCCTGGACACACAGTTTATTATAAACTTATTATAGGAGCTGAGGTTGAACTTCCATAAATAAAAACCTAAAGAAACTCTTGCCAAGATGTATGCTGTATGCTTTAACACTGCCAAAATGATCTAATAAAAAAGCAAAGAAAGTCCCTAAGGATGCAGAAGACAGCTTGCATGTGGACGGTGCTGCTCAACACGAGGATGCAACTCTACATGTGATTTAGTGTCCCTGCGTCCTGTTTGCCAGAGCATGACGCTGTTGCCCTGTTGGCTGCAGACAGACGCAGCACAAACACCACAGATGCACACCCTTGCTGAGCAAGACACACCTTTAGTCTACAGCTCAGAGCACAGACTGGGAGCGTGAAGCTGCAGCCTGGACCTAACCTTCATTAGCCTCCTCTCTCTCTCTCTCTCTCTCTCTCTCTGTCTCTCTCTCTCTCTCTCTCTCTGACTGGTTGAACAGAAACAGGAGAGACGTGTAAGGAGCAACAGAACCGCTGCTCAGTCTCCACTAACACCTGCGCTGAAATGTTGACATTTTATCTGACTGGAAGAGGAATACACACACTCCCCGCTCCCCCGTTCCTTCTCCATTTAGCTGCAGAGTAATGGCGTGTGATCGGTGAATGATTACTTCTCTTTTAAACCACCTGTCGTGGCAGATCCTCACTCGATAAGAGAGGAGACGAAGCAAAGCGGCTCATAGAAAACTGATCGAGTGTTATTACTGCCGTGACAAATCCCATCTGATAGGTGTTTGGTCGCACTAAGAGGGGGGACAGGATGGAAAATGTAAGAAAAAAAGGTGAAGTGGAAGATAAGAGAGGAGAGATTGAAGGAAGGAATGGATTCAAAGACTTGGGGGAACTTGTTTTTGCGATCCGTGGCGCCGATCCTCTTTCTACAGTACCTCCAGCCCTGTCACGCCTTTTTAACCAAACCAATTAGCCTAAAACGGCACTGCGCTGAAACCCACTATGCATCGATAAATCACTGTCGGCGCTAATTGCAATTAAAATCCTGAGCAAACCAGGCGAGACAATAAAGAGGGCTGAAGCTATTTACTCTTAACTTTTAATGGTGATTGCGTGAGGCTGTGTGTTTATGACAAAGTCGTATCAGAGGAGCTCCAATCCACTCGAGGCCTCGCTCTCATTAGACGTGTGTTTTATGGGCGTGCGGCTCGTTTTCGGAGGTAAGCGGATGCAGCTCGGGCGCTACGTACCTGGGATCCAATCAATCACATTCAAACAAGTGCAGCAGGCATTCATTAATCTCTCGACGCTATTAGGCAACAATACGTGTTGTTTTTCATGTTTTATATTCATTCACAGACTGCTGAGATTGATGGTTGTATGTGGCGAACATACTCAGCACAAACAGAACTCTAAACTACGTCACAATATTAGCCACTTAAATACAGTCATGGAAAAAAAATATTAGACCTCCATTGTTTTCTTCAATTTATTGTTCATTTTAGTGACTGGTACAACTAAAGGCACATTTGTTTGGACTAAGATAGTGATAACAACAAAAATAGCTCATAAGAGTTTAATTTAAAAGCTGATATTTAGACATTTTCCATGTGTTTTTTTTTATATCAACCAAAATCATTATCAAGAAAACCATGTTCACTGTGGTTTGTTGTTGTCTGAACTCATGAACGCTAGTTGGTGCTCCAGTATAATCGGTCCACCTGAAACTCATCCAGTGAGAAACGTTCCGCGGTGAAAAAATAAGTGTGATTAAAATGCGTCGATTTTTTTAACGTGTTAATTTTTGTGTAATTAATTAATCTTAATTAACGCGTTAAAGTCCCGGCCCTACTTTAAACACAATGAATACAAACATCGATGTCAGAGCCAGGCAGCCTATTATCACTCCATCATAGGAAACAAATATGAGATTTTAAAGCTGCCCTCTTCGTGACGCCGTCGAGCTCCAGAATCACAAAGAGAGGTGAGAATGAGTGTGTGCTTTAAGCTCAGGTGGAGCCTCCCGGCGCTGGTCCCTGTGGCTGAAATAACCATCGTTCTTGAGAGTGCTGGGACATCTGGGTCCCTCATTATGAAGATGTAAGGAGCCTCAGCTATTAGGTTAGCAGAGTAAACGAGAAAACAGCTGATGCTGATCAACAAGCGCCAAAAATGGATCAATTTGTTGGAACAAGCAGGCTAAACTGAACCTTTCAAACAGATTAATCAGGACAATTTTAGTCGTTCAATTGTTATTATTCACAGATGAAAGAGTGCTATTCAGATACACTATAAACTGGCAAACTGGTGCATTTCATGAGTGAAACTGATGGGAAAAAAGATTATTTTGTTCTCACAGGCGAAGCTTTACCAGTGTTTTTTCTCTCCTTACAAAAAGGCCTCAAAGGCCAGCGGAAGATAAGAACAATGCACCCACAGGCAGCTAAATAAAGAGCCGAGGATCGCCTTAAATAAGCACTTAACTGCCAGAAAGCATGAATGTTTCAATCCTTTGAAGAGCGGATGAAATGTGACAAGACACCGCAGCGCTTAAATCCAAACAAGATATCAAGAGCAGCCACCCCGGTTTGATCTATTCGATCCAGAAATCCCAAGGTTCCTCTGTTCTTAGTAGTAAATTCATCAGGAGACATTCATAACTGTCTGAGTCTGACTGAGTCATGATGCTGCAGTCTCAAAGACACAAAACACACGCCGCCACCTGCACTCTGTAAGGACACGCTCACAAGACAAATACAGCTCGTAGGAACATTCATTGTGCTCGCGGCTACACAAAGACAATGTGGAAGGATTCTTTTCACCGGCTGAATGAACAAAATACTGTGTCCGAGCCTTCAGTCTTCTGGTGTTTTACAGTCTCACAAAGCTTATAATGATGTCTGCAAACTGCTGGCTGAGCACAGAGGCTGTGGACACTAGAGCTGCGAATCGATTAAATCTATAAGCGAGATTTATCACATGATTGTCCATAGTTAATTGCATCTGAATATTAACTGTTTAAAATGTACCTTAACCCTCCTGTGGTCCTTTTTGACCCCAAATCATTTTCATCATAACATTAATATAGGGTAACTTTCATAGAATTGTTTGAAATTTTAAGCATATGTGCCCCTCTGCATCCTTTATGGATGAAGTCAATTTTAATTTTCTTCATACATTTTTATGTGTTTTATAATTTTTTTTTATAGCACCTGTGGTTCTCTGGGGTCAAAAAGGGGTCAAAAATGACCCCATGACATTGGACAATGTAGGAAAAAAAAAGAAGAATTAGTATTGCTCAATTTTTGTCAAATATACAAAATTTGGCCTCATTTCAAGAGGAAAAAAAAGTAATAAAACCTGAGCATTTTTTTCAATAGTTAAAGTGAAGTTTGGGTCAAACTTATGTTTTGAAAACATTGTACATTTTTGGATGGCAGCAAAAAAAATTAAAAGAATCACACCCATGTTCCTCGGAGTTGCCTTAAAAGGTGAAAAAAAAAAAAGTTCTTAATAATTTTTTTCTATATATCCTAAAACCAGTCTAATGTCATGGGGTCCTTTTTTACCCCTGAGGACCACCAGTGCATAGTCGATGGCAGGACTACACAAGGGTTAAAGGGAGGTACATAAGGGTTTTAATGTTTGTGTCAACATATAGTGGACAAATATGCTTTCTTATTGCACATGTACATAGATTTATTATTGGAAATCAATTACAAATGGAGTAGTTAGAAGGCTGCTGGTGAAAATAATGGCAGAGGGGGGTTTTGGACACAATTTCGACCTGGGGAATCTTAAAATTGCTCAGCAGGACAATCACAAAATCAGGCAGGAACAGACCAAACCCACCAAAAACTGCAGAGCAGTTGACAAGAAAATAATAGCAAGAAACAGAATTAAACTAGAAGAAAAAGTAGCACCTGCAATTGAGCGAGGTCAGAAGGCGAAATAAAAACCAGGTCCCAATGTCTGAGTGCACTGAGTCACAAGAAAACAGCCTCCACAGAACACCGAGAAGTAAAGGAAAACATAAGAGCACAAACACCGACATCGTCACACCTCTGACAAAGAGACAATGAGTCAGCACAGCCACAGGAAACCAAGAGCTGGATACAAGCGTCACACACCTTCACACATACCAATCAGAGACAGTTAGCCTCCAACACCTGCCCAAACCCTTAGCTGATGAAGCCACAGGCCTCACTGACTGCTGACTGAAGCCAATAGCGCAACGATCGTTATCTGTCCCAACTCTTCCGCTACTTGTTCGGTCTTCATACGAGTTTATCTTCACTACAGTGGTGGTTATTTAATGTGGATATTTGTCCTCCACAATGTAAATTGGCAGCAACACAAACTAGATATCTTGGGGCTAACAGGACTGTGTGCTCGCTGTCACTTGCATCTCCATAATCAAACAAACCGCCAATAAAGTTGGAGACAGTTAGAGACGCTGGCAGAGCAGAGTGAAGTCTTGGCGAAGAGAGCATTTGTGAAACAATTATTGTAATGAAATGAGCTGGTTCTACCATGGAGATGTGATGGACGGCCAGCTTGAACATAGTAGATATTGTTACTGTTGTCTGTTATCTGGTTGAATTGCCTGGTTAGAGACACTTACATTTATTTTAGATATCATTAATTAAACTTACCATAATTTCTGTTCCCTACAGCCATTAACAGTGCAAACTCAAGAGCCTCACAAGCTTTTTTACCAGTGGTTTTGTGGGGTTTGTACTCCAATATCATATATATATATATATATATATATATATATATATATATATATATATATATATATATATATATATATATATATATATATATATATATATATATATATATATATAGAGAGAGAGAGAGAGAGAGAGAGAGAGAGAGAGAGAGAGAGAGAGAGAGAGAGAGAGAGAGAGAGAGAGAGAGAGAGAGGGCAAATTCTAGATGTAATTTAGTATATTTGACATGCAGAAAGTCACATATCAACAGCATGGTAGTGTAATAAGGATGTGATGTTTGTGGGCGTTCCCATAAATACAGACTATATCTATTCAAGGCAATATTACATTATCACTTTGACAGCCATATTTACAACCCAGTACAAAATATATTCAATTTACAATGCTGTAAAACGGAGAAAACCAGCAAATTTTAACATATTTTAGGCTTCAGTCTTGGAATGTTTGGGATCTTTGTTGATGGAGTAATTGTTTCAGCACAAAGCCTCTATAAATAAACCCGGGACAGACCAAAGCTGGAGGACGATGCTGATCACAGCTTCATGCAGTTGAGTAAGACCCTTCTGTTAACGTAGCGGGGGTGTCAAAGAAGAGGGCTCAGGCAAAAATATAAAAAAGTTGAACCTGGCTCAAATTCTGCTGGACTGCAACACGTCGTCATGCAGCCAGGTGCTGCGTTGGCCAATCAAAAAAGTGCAAGAGGGGGATTACTTTGCACCATGACTACGCAGACTACAAGCCTTCAAACCCATGAATCTGTTGGTCCGACTGCACTCTCAGGATCGGATTTTATTGTCTGCAGAGAACACCAGCCGTTGCTTTAACTCTGGGGTTTTAAAAATCTGAGACTGAGAGAGGGAGACGCCCCCTCACACAAGCCTGAGTTTACTTTTTACAATTCCTGGATGCCTGTGGGATCATGATTAATTTATTTGATTCCATAGAACCTCCATAATTGAGCAAAGAAAGCTTTATATTGCGGTCTTACATAACTTCAGACTCCTTCAAATACATAAAAAAAGGTCTGTCCTAAGGTATTTATTAGTTTCTCACTCTGGGAAATTGGGAAAAACAGAAACTTTCCTTAAAACTTCTGTATCTCTTAAATATTTCTTTAACCAAATCGCTCACATAAAGGCTTTTCCGTGTGATCTTCTTGACTAATATAATAACTAATGTAATACTTTTCACTTCTGTTCACTTAACCTTCCCTGAAACAGTTTGGAGCCCCCCTGGAGAGGCCCGCCTCTCACTTTGAACTGTACTGACATGTACTCTGATACAGACAGAAATCTAAAAATGAAATAATCAGTAACTATGACAGTAGCTTCATTTTATGTCAATTGACGAATCAAATAATCAACTTTGCAGCTCTACTAAGCAGATATGTATGAAACATCTTTCACAGAGGTACAGTTATAAAAACAAAGCCCTTCTGCCAAAACTGTTTGGCTTAAATGCTGCAATCACAAAAACACACTGGTCAAAATAAAGCCCCTCAAATTACACATCCAGAGCTGCAGCATTGTGGGAATCAACAACTTGAGTCAATAGGTCCTCGAGGACACACAGACATACACAGCATCACACATTATCCAGAAACCAACACACATAAACCGCACCGGTTACGGTATCGACATGTCTCACTAACCGTCTAACAGATGCCATTTGAAGACCATAACAACAACACATCAGTTGATCCAAACAATGATGTGAGAGCCCTTTTTTCGTTTTGATTCATAGAAGTAATGGATGCATCAGTGTTTTCATGGACTTATTGACCAGTTTACACGCCCACATGGCACACATGGACACTTGGCAGCCACAGAGGGGTCAGAGGTCTCGGCCTGTGGAGAAAGGACTAATCGAAGGCAGTAATTCAACGTGTCTGTCTCTGTCCTCGACTTCTGTTGCTCATGTGTTTTCCTTTGGATTGTAGGATGGACCTTTAGTAAATACAGGGGAGGAAGTAACACAATGAATTTACTCTGATTACTGTTTGAAAGTAAGGTTGTTTTTCTTGCATACTTTTACTTTTTGAAGTTACAGAAAAATTAAGTGATTTTGTTTTCAATTCAATCTTTTTTACATCACGTTTCTCCATGTCACAGCTTTTACAAAGTAGCAACAAAAGTCAGGGTTTGGCAATTTTTCTGGTTAATTAAGGCTTAATTAATGTATATTTATATTTGATAATCAGCTGCATGCAAAGGCTGCATAGTGCCATCTATAGAAAATTAATTCAATGTTTGTTTCAGCCACAGTGACGTGGTGATGTTCTGCTAGTATGTGCACTGAAATTTAACGCAATTAAACCAAAGTATTACAGATCATCAGGTCTGATACTCCTGATACAACTTTTTTTTTTTTTTTTTAAATGCATTAACATGGGCTGTCTGTCCATCCTGTCCATTTTGGAGGTCAGGTTTTTTTTACTTTTAAGATGATAGATGCTGAAGTGATGACATTTTATATCCATAAGGTCAGCTTTGTTGTGGCACTATGTGTGTTTTTCATAATGTTTTGATAAAACACTTTTCTGGCTGTTATTTGACGCCACAACTTAGAAACAGAAGGCCAGATTGTGACCATATTTCAAATGTGGTTGGATACTGAATTGGTGACACCAATCTTGGGTGCTTGTATAGATCTTTGGTGATGTCTGGTTAAAGGTATGTGCGAAGCATTTAAAGCTTTTTTCCCAGTAAGGCATGGTCTAATGTCATGGCTACATCTGAAGAGTCATGGAGACATGGATGTAAAATTACAATTAAACTAGTTGGTGGAGGCATACAGCTGCAAGGTGGCAAGTTTTATCCAATATTAACACAAGTTATTACAAGATATTCTCGTACTCTTTCCATCACTGGGTAAATGACTAAGAAAAATTATACAAAATTAATAAATTCTACCAGCCTCCAATAGAAGACCAATTCCCTGAAGACAGTCTTGCCGAGATGCTGTGAGGCACAAATGTGTTTCAGTTGGAGCTTTTAATGACTCTGGTTCATCTTGGTTCCCATAAACTGCAGACTGAGGTCACATTCATATTCGAAGGCAGGCTCTTAGGGACTTGAGAGGAACAAGAGATATGAGTAATTGGACCAGTTCAACATGCGACAATTACAGAAGCCAATATGTCTTTCATATGATATTAATCCCTTATGATCTATATTGGACTGAAAAATATTTCAATGTACTAAAAGCAGTTCTAACTCATTCCAATGCTACCTGAAGCAAGGGTCATCTTGGTGTGCTAATGACAGCAACGACTGTCGACAGAGAATTGGGTGTGCACTGTTTGGTGTTTGTTTGAATAAAGACCGTTTGACTGCTGACAAATGTTACGTTCGGTTGGTCACAGCTAATGAGCAGCCCGAGTTGACATTAAATGCAAAAAAATGTCGAGGCAGGAAAGCTTTATGTGCCATTATTATCAGCACCTCCATTGTTATTTACCACAAGACAAGCAACACAGTGTGGGAGGTGTGAAGCACGCAAAGCAATTATCTTTAATTGAGGCAGAGAATCACACCATTAAATGACTAATTTGGTTTTTCTTTCTAAACCGCAGTCATTTCAAATAATTGGCTCAGCTTTGGGAATTAAAGGTTACTTGGCAATGTAGCTCTGACACAATTATTTATCATCTCTGGACAAAAATCAATAGTGATCTTCAATATCAATATTTTGACAGCTTTAAAGACTGTGCACAGATAACAAGAGTAGGTTCACTGATGCTTTGGGTTAGAGGGTTAAAAGGGACTTTTTATTACTTACGTATACTAAAAGGCTTCTCACTGACTGTTCCACAACCAGGTGGATGACACATTGCTCCTGCTAAATCTGAGGTTCAACAATCAATCAATGCCTTCTTTATAGCTCCATAGCATGAGCTGAGCGACACGACAAGTTTTGGTCTTGTTTTTTAAAAATGGGAACCACCACTCCACCTCAAACCTACAAGTCTCTTGCCTCTTTAGTATCATACTGACGTAAACTACACGACCCTCAAAACATCGAAAATCTTTAGCATATCACGCCATATCTTGACCACTAGCACGCCTTCCGAATATGCCTTTTCCACAAACCATTACCAGCTAAGGTAAGGACTTCTTCAAAGTGCTCCTTTTCATGAAAGACCACAATCAAGATCTGAAGTTCTCGTCTTGACAACTTGGACATGGACCTGCCTCCATTTTCGGACACATCTGAGGGTTTGAGTCCAACTAAACACCATGGACTCCACAAACTCATACCATAATGTGGTTTTTGCTTCCATCACCACAGAATCTAAGTCTAATCTTGCCTATTTAAAGCTGTATACTTTGTCTTTCAAATTCATGGTCTTAACTGTTGGTGTCTCATGTTGATTACCTACAGATTACCTTTTATACATTTTAAATCTAGTTTGATGTTAAGTCACATACTGGACTGGACCACAATACAGAATATTACCACCAGGTGTCGACTTGACACAGCAGCGGCTCCTGATTGAAACATAATGAGACTGACAGCCGATGAATGAGAGTTTAGCCGCTTGGTAATGCACCTCTAAGCTGGTTTGCCAACAACCATCTCATTTGTTGGCTTAAAATCCAAAATGTTGGCATGTTGGCCGGTTTCAGGGAGAGACTAACTGCCCTGTCTCATCTCATCAGGACAAAACACACTTGTTGAACTTTCTAGTAAACGAACAATGTAGCATGAAATATGATGTCAGACATTATTTTAATCACATGTTGCCTATTACTAATGCAAAACAAGTAGGATTTTGCACTGTGAGTGTTGTCGGCTGTCTACTTTTTAATTGTCAGAACACGTCATAATGACAAATGCCGGTTCAACCAGTTTGTATAAAATCAAACCAGTTAAAAGTTGTACTCTTGAATTGACCGGCAAAACTGGAAACCCATCTCTACTGAGCATTTGACACAAAAATACACAACACCACTTGGGTTCAGATCAGTGGGGACATTCTTCCCAAACCCTCCAATCCAAGGCCTCATGCAGAAGCACTAAGAGAGCCAGATACTCTCTGCAACTCTTCATCATATTGTACTTTTTTCTCGAAAAACTTCAACAAAGAGGCACTTAACTGGGCGGCAAAGAAAGCCTAAAGAGTTCTCAAACTGTAAGCAACTTTAAGTGAACTAAAATCCTGCACCAGAGCCTAAAGACTCAGACAACAAAAGAAAGAGGCTGAGAAAAGTCAATGCTAAAAGAATCAAAGGCTTTCATTCTCTTTTTTGTCTTTTGGGGAAAAAAATAACAAAACTAAGTCAATTCATAAAATGCAAATGGAATTTCAATATGCAAAATAATCCAGTCTTGAAAGAAACAGACTATTTGTTCTTCATGTTATGTTAATAACACAGCTCATAAATTAATAGCCACTTCATTGTTCTCCCATCAATCATTTAAGCCTTTTTCCACAATAATAGTGGTGGTTAAATGACACAGTGCCGGAGCCCCATGGGTCAGCCGTGTGGGTGGAGGCCTTTGATGTGTCCAATCTACGGAAATCGAGCAATCACAGTATATATGTGCCTCATTACATGAACTCCCTGAGGGATACATCAGACATGCCTCATATCCTTTGTATTGCATTCTCCTGATAATCAATAGCTTGCCTGTGGCTCGGTGGTCCCCGGGAACATGCATGATGTATTCACATGAAAGAAAAACTGTTTCAAAGAAACGCACAGCAGCCCGTCTACTCAACCTGTTCAATCACAGAGTGAGGATGAAACAGCTGTGCTCCTTTCAGGACGTTCGGCCAAGATGTGATTTCTGAAGGAGCCAGAAAAATGGTGGCTCTTCAGAGGGCCCTTCTGCAGGCTCATGGAGCGGGAAGATGATGAGCAACGGTCACCAAACCCTCTATTATAATAATTGCGTAACGGAGCGACAATTTTGCACACCTTTGTTGTCATGAAAAGACAGATTTTATACATGCATGATGTTTCACAATGCAGCAATTAGATCATTAAGAGAGTACAAACCAATGGATCTATTTCTGCCACAGTGTATGACGAAATTGTTTGTTTAGTTCATTTTTTTTAAATATATACATACATATATATATATATATATATATATATATATATATATATATATATAGCCTCTTCTACTCCACCCCTTATTCGGGCAGGTGGTCTTTAAGGGGTGAGTAAGGAGTGGTCTACATCATCTGAAAGCTGGGAACCTGAAGATTAATCTGAGAGGCAGCTCAACGCTGTGTATCAAGCGGTTTTAGTCATAGATCTGTTTTGCTTAAGCGCTTATTGAAATATTTCGAGTGTAAAGCCTTGCAGAGAGATTTTTTACCAGTGAAGAATTTAAAAATAGTCAATAATGGCTCAAAAATACCACATTAAGACACTTGAGGAACATCACAAAAAAAACCATGCTGTGATTTGTTATCAGATTTCTTGCCAAATTGCATTTCTCAGTGATTGGATGGCGAGCACTTCTGTTCTTAAAATTGCTCTGAAACCTTCTTATAGTCACTATACCTAGGAAAGACATGAATGCCTCTGAATGCTTTAGGTCTCTAGTTTGTGGTTGTAAAATTTGAGGCTGTGATTATCCTAGAAGAACAACAGCTCATTTCATAGAGTGAGGTCAAACAAATGGTCTAGCTACAACGAGGAGCCACAGCGCTCCAGTGATACCCAATTTATGCAATTCAAATTCCATAGGTTTATTTTAAGATAAAGCTACTGACAGTGTACAAAGTTATAATATTTTCCAGACTCAATTTCACACGACAAATCTTGGCCTAAAGGCTGCTCTGAGAATAGTTAGTTAAGTTGAGTTAAGGTTAATAAACGACCAAATCTAAGCCAAAATGCCATCCGATAACAGCAGCATCCTCACCACTGCTGCTCACCTGTAAGAGGCTTCCTGTCAGGGTGGTTCAGGGTGCTGATGGCATGCTCCGCAACACGTGACGAGCTGTTAGTCTCATTGCGTCAACAGCAGTCAACGAGCTGCCCTGCTTACTAATATGAACAGCTGCTCGTGACTCCAGCAACAAGTAGCACACAGCAGAGAGGCTAAAAGGTGCTTTTAAAAGGAAATCACCAAACACAACCAACAGACAAAACCATGCTGAGAATCTGCTGGTGCATAAAGGGCTGTTATCCACAACTGGTCTCCTGTCAATGGTAGGTCAATCTCTTTTTATTGATCTTTTGCATGTTTCTCCTCATCCTTATACTAATACCCATCTAACTCAACTCATTACTGATGCTGCATGGCTCTGGGGAGGAGGATTCTGCCTCCAGATGTATAGTATTTCTGTAGGTGTAGTACAGCTGGGTGATAAATCAAAATGTTACAGGAAGCAACATTATTGCTCCCTAACCACCCTAATTTTACTCTTATTGATATATTCAATAAATTGATTGCTCTATAGAGATAAAATGACTCAAATGTGGAAGAAATACAGCGAGTTGTTATTTTGAAGTGAAATATAGCATATTTTACTTTTTCCTCTTAATTAATATGTATTAACTACTAAATAGTTAATTTTATTATCATAAACTATGATTTTCTGATTATTCTCATTGCAAACAATAAAAAAAGCTCCACTTTGAGGACAGAGTATCGTATGCAAAGGTGTATTTAATAAGATATGGTTTATTATTCTTTACCAAGGTTAAATGTGGTACTGATTTTAGGTGATATTCCCCAACCATAAGTGGTAATACCTGGCAAAAAAACAGTCTTGCCAGATTTATAAAATATGTTTCTAAATACAGATTAGAAGAAGTACAAAAAAAATCAGAGGGATTGAGGCCCCGTCTACACCTATACAGATATCTGTTTGAATATATTCATTGTCTATATCCTTTCTGCTTCTAACTTCATTTAAATTTCAGCCACTGACAAATTTAATTTATCACTTCAGTGCAGCTACTAATTTTGTTTATTTCCTCTATTTTGCATCTAGTGCACGAAGCCTATCTGAGGAGGGAAGGTCACACCAGCAGACAGGGAAAAGCACGCTCTGAAAAGCACTTACTTTGAGGCCAACAGGGGCAGCTGAGATTTCCTGGCAAACTGATAGCGGTTTATAAACTGCCAATCACCACTGACTGCTTCCCCAGTCACAGCTTTTAACGAGGCTGCACACTTTGGGGATTAACGAAGTGACCATGAGGTGAGACTGTGACAGCGGTTGTGTAAATGCACCCCCCCCCCCCTCTCTGATGAAGACGTACAGCTGTAAGCACTGCAGATGCAAAAAGCAAACAGTCGGCCCTTTCTGACACCCACAGCGACTCCTCCTCCAGCTCCTCCCCTCCTCTGCTCCATCCTACTCCTACACCTCCTCACCTCTTCCTCCCTCTTCTTACATGTTGCTCAGTGCTCGGATACAGGATGAGGCTTCCGGCCATGTGGGAATTTCTCCGAATAGTGGCTCACGGTTGAATCCGCGTGTTGGGTGAGGACATAAGTGCAGCGTGCATCCGAGCGGCCTCATCAGCGAGCAGAAGTCTGGTAGGAGGGCGAAAAAGTCATCCAATCTGTGCAGCCTTGAGGATTCAAAGTCTACGCTTTCCTTGCCAGTGGAGTTGCTCAAATTTTTTTGCAGAACGAGTGAGAACTTTTTTTTTCTGCTTTTCATCGATTTTCAAGTTGGTGGAAAACAAAAAAAGCTCTGATAAGATCTTCCCTTACCTTATTATCACTGCTGAGGACCAGGAGCCGTTTCCGCTAATTCACACTTCTGTGAAATCGAGGCGCCTCAGCTTCTCCGTCACATGGACACTGACACTAAACAGCTGTTGCATTTACCATCCTGTCTCAGAAAGAAAGAAAAGCGGGAGCGCTCAGGAGCAATACTCTGCACCGCTTCTGCACACACGACGATGCTGAGAAACTTGTTTGCATCGAATCGCCTCGTACTTAGCAACTGATGAGGATGAGAGACGCTGTGATGACCTACCTGTATTTGACAAGTGTGTTTTTCACCTCGTTGGAGAGAGGAGCGCAGAGGAAAAAAAGTCAGCAAGAGGGAACAGGGGAGGGGAAGAGCGAGCCAGCGAGGGAAGGTGTGAAGCCAACGATTTGAAAACAGAGCGAGAGAAGACGAGCAGAGCGCAGAAAAGACACAGAGAGGAAAGAGAACAACTCTGCCAGACTGAAGAAGGAGTAAAAAGAGAAAAAGAGCGTATCAAAGACCTGGCCCAGCGCCCGTTTAACGCTGGAGGATCGTGTTTTGTCAGAGCCATACAGGGTGAGTATATATTCTGTTTGATGTGGCTATTATAGCTGGAAATTAAACAGCACACAGGAGCAGCTGTCAACTTACTGTTCAGTCAAATCATCTTATAAATCCCATCATTGTAAAAATTTTATGGCTGAATAGTAAATTCAGTCGAAGTTATTGTATTAATGAATCAGGGAACAAGTGCTGGGGTTCATCAGTTGTCACCAGAGCTTTTATAGTTCAGACTCAGAGCTTTTGCAGGACATTTTGTACGATGTGGGTTTAAATCGGTCGCTTCCGACACCCACAATTGATTTGAAATGTTAAATATGCTTTAATAAGTTCAGGTATGGGTGTGTAGACGTGTCCTGTGTTTGTTTTCTAAGTGGGAGGAACGAAGAGCGAGCTGATTTGATTTAAGGCATCGTTAAAAACCAACGGGGATGACGGATCACATGACTGGCATCCCAACACTTGTACTACTTTATTCTGGGCGCTATAAACACTTTGAGCTGGAATCCAAACAAGTTTTACCACTGAGCTGGAGCTGAAACAACAAGTTGACTGCCAGGAAATTAATAGGCGGCTACTTCAATAATTAATTATTTAAGTCATTTTTCAAGGGAAAATGCCAAAAAAAACTCCCTTGTTCTGGCTTGTTTAATTTTAAGTTTTGCTGCTTTTATGTAACGGCGGATTGTTTTTCTTTATTTGCAGATAATTTTCTCAATTGTAACGACGTAAAACATCAGGATTATTTATCGAATGTCGATGTTTTATATCATTACGATTCGATTCATTGAGAAAATTATGTGCAAAGTGACAAGTTAGTTTACTAAAATGTAAGCCCAAGAAAAATGAAAACTGATTTATGTTAGCAAATATTTGGCGTTTTAGCATGAAAAATTACTTGAATTATTAACCGACAGTTGTAGATTCATTTTCTTTCGGTTCAATTATTGTTGTAGCTCTATAGTAAATTGGATATCATTGGATTTGGGCTGTAAATTGGATAAAACACACCATATTTGGACATCAACCTCACTTCCACTTGCAGAGCTATGAGGGTCATCTTTGACTATTTCCTGAAATTAATCATTTTTTAATCAAGTAAATAAATGGCAGAACAATCAATAATAAAAGTTATTATAGTTGCAGCTTGGGGGGTCCCAATATACCAGTGTTCATGATAACCATGATACATTAACAATGTTAATATAATGCTAATTATGTACATATGATAACATTGTGTTAGCGTTGGGATCACTTCAAGGCATCAAATGTGCAAAAATATTATTAAATTCCAACATACATAGAGAAAGTATCAACCACGCCCAATAACATAATCAAAAATTTCATAATATGATCAATAATTTCCATTCTCGCTTTGTCTTTTTTCTGCTTTCATTCGTCAAAAAAGACACAAAAACAGCAAAAGTTAATGTTAAATTTGACTGATTATCATTACACAGTTTTCTAAAAGGTATCGCAATAATATCATTCCTGTGAATACTTTTGGCGACGATAAATGTGTGAAGTGAAAACCTGATATTCTGACAGCCCAATACTTGCAGCTCTAATTCTACCATTTTTTTTTAAGATTTGTAGCTTTTTTCCCTTGTTTTATGATCGTAAATTGAATATTTTGAGGTTTCTGGATTGTTCTTGAGTCAAAACAAGCAATCTGAAGACCTACAGCTCTGGGAAACTGTAGTGGGTGTTTTTTTCTAATTTCCTGACATTAATTGAGACAATTCATTGAGGAGTTAACCTGCACTGTGACGGGTAATGGAAGTAATTGCAGCCCTGGAATGACCCCGATATGTTTACGTGTTGACACAGTGGAACAGGTATTTAAGGGTGAAAGTGGGCAGCTTGTTTCTGTGGATCTAGAGTCTCTGACCCACCTGCTGCTGTATTTGGCCTCACACTGTCCTCCACTGCCCTCATCATCATCATCAGCATCATTTGGAGGGAAACGAACCACCTGTAATACTTTGTTTCCTATTTTTCCCCGAGCAGACGGCACGCGAACCGCCTCATTCCTCTGCTTTGACGCCAGTCTCCTCCAGTCTCGTTGGCTAATCAAGTATCCATAACATCACCGGAACATATAAATTAATGGCATGATTGGGACTATTCATCTCGGTTAGGAAAACGTCCTTGTGTTTGTCAATCCGGTTAGCTGAACCACTGAAGCTCTAATGCGATTTCCTTTTGTCTCATTATGATTGAGGCTTGATAGGTGCCCATTAGTGGCCTCGGTAAACTACGGCTGCGGGGGAGGAGGATTGATCCTTGTGTTAATGTGTACAGATAGATGACCGTGTTAGGATGTAAATAACTGCCCTGCAATCCCCCCCAGTCTCACACACACACACACACACACACACACAGAACAAGGCACCATGTGTGCATTACCCATAGCAACAGCACAATCAACCCCCAACAATGCGAAGACTGAGACGAGACCTGACAAAATAAAACAACCTTCAGGTTACGAAACAGTTGATAGAGACTCATACCTTTGAGCTTAACTGCGACTCGATGTGTTTTAATTCAATCAATGCGCCTTTCACTGAAATTCCTCTCTGATGATTCCTGCACAAAAGCAGCCTCTAAAAAAGAAACCGGCCCCCGAAATATTTCAAAAGGCGCCAAGGTTTCATCCTTGAAAACGTAACCTCGGCCTGGACGTCACGAAGCTGCTGCCTCCCGGTGAATATCTGCGTTCAGTGTGATAATAGAAGCTCGTAATCAGAATCAATCAAAACACATGAATGCTAAAAGCACTTGGGATGTTTGGACAAGCAGTGGGGATACATAATAGCCATCCACGAGGCCACAAGACAACAGAAATCAACGTGACCTTCGATTCAAATCAAACAGTCTGTTTACATAATTTCCCCATCACCCCGAGTACAGTAGAGCTTTCAATAGAGCCTCTGCAAACAGAAAGTCAGCCACTGACGACTCAATTATACATTTTAAATGGATCGCAAGGCAAAATTCACTGAGAGGGAAGCTGTTTTTCTAAAGGGTTTGCTGTATTTACTTTTTATACTGTGTGAATTAATTAAAACACAAACTTCGGCCTCTCTGTGGGAGTCACTGCAGAAGCAGCAGATGCATCTGGGTACAATAAACGGAAGGAAAAAGTCAAATTGGAATATAAGCAAACTGAGGTTATATAAATGGAGGTTATATAAACAACAGGGACAGGTTCTGCACGAGAACAGCTGAGGTAGAATGAGAGACTGAGAGGAGTGGGATGTATGGACTGCAGCTCTGTGAGAAGAAGGACTTTACTGGAATTAAAGTAGGGATGCACACATCTTTTTCTCCTTTTCCTCCACTTAGCTGTGTGCATCACTGTGTGGAAGTGACTGGGGTCATGTTTTTTCAGTTTATCAGGCTTCACTTAGTTGAATTACTTTCAGAACTTTGAAGAATAAGATTTATTTAGATTAAGATCCATTATTATCTGCAACATATTATTATCTATTTTTTTTACTACTAATATAATATAATCTATGAATATGAGATCCTCTAATAAGCTTCCTGTCCTCTTTATTTATTTCATTCAAATATTTTTTTAATTCTTATTTATTTAGGTATTTTTATTGTCTGTTTTGTTTTGTCTTGCCTGGCATTGTTGTATTATCCACATTTTGTTGTTGTGTGTCTTGCTAAATGTTTTTCTCTAATCTGTGTAAGACAGAATTAATGTTGTTTGGGAGCCTCTTGAAAAGGGTTTTTTCCTAATAAAAAATTTCCATATAAAAGATTTGCTGTGTAAAACACATAAAAAAAGAAAGCATCAACTTCAGAATTCAAAAATATTTATAAAAAAGTGTATCCGTTTGAACATAAAATATACTGACTTTATACAGTTTTCAATGTAATTTATGCACACACAAAAAAAGATAATATTCCGTTTAATATATGTTTTATACAATGTGTTTATACAACTTTTTTTGGAATCAGGGGAAATACAAAGATATATATTTACTGAATTATTATTTTTCATTATATATTTATTTATTTAAACATGTGTGAGCAACTTGGTAAAAGAACATTTCAAAATCAATACCATTATTTTCTTTCGGAGACTGTAGTGGATTTGGGTTATTTTAAGGCCACAGAAAAGTTACTGATATCATGTGAAACTAAAAGAAAGAAAAACCAGAAAAAACATTTGACCTCAAGATATCTGAATGAAAATGCCTCTATGGGAACAGAAAGTTTCCTTACACACTTTATGGTGACAACATGCAGTTTAAGGCACAAACCACATAGTTGTTCAAATCCATTAAAATGTGTTTTTTTTTGCCTGTTGTATTTGAATATTTCTGCATACTTTGGTCCCTAAACAGTCTGTGAACTGCATAAATTGGATATCACTGGAAAGCTGAGACTCTTGTGGATTCAACGAGACTGATTGTATTAACATGTGATGATGTTAGTCATCAGTAGTAGCCATTTCATTGTAGTGAGAGCACCTCTTGGTACTCGACCTCATTGTATAAAATGAGCTGCTGTGACCTCTAGGATAATCACAGCCTCATGTAACTTTACAACCACAAACTAGAGACCTAGAGCATTCAGAGGACATGCAGCTTTCTTGGGTATATTAACAATAAGAGGGTTTATGAGAGGTTTCCAGAACATAAGTGCCCGCCATCCAATCACCAGAAATACATACATTTCGGAAATGTCTTTGAAAGTCTTTGAAACTAAATCACAGCATGGATTTCTTCTAGTGTTCCTCAAGGACAGATCACTTTTAAGTGGGTGGCTTTTTGTAATTGTTTTGAATGAGAGTAAAGCTTTTTGCTCTCTTTTCACTTGCTAAGTGCTTCGTGTTTCTGCAGCAGCTTCCTGAACGCCTCGAGCTGAAAGAAGTTAAACTCAGAGCAGGAAAAAAAAGCACCCAAAGTAATTTATGTTTTTATTCCCATTGTGATCAGAGGACAGGTGACTCTGTGGTTGCCTGGCAACAACTTGGAACTGTAGGACTTAACAAAAAATTGGTGCATCTCTGTCTGATCAAGGTCTAAATCTGTCAATTTGTATCAACAAAACATCAGAAAAAATCAGTCTAAAGGCCAGAGATATTCAGCTTACAGATTTATTACAAGTCACTATATATATATATATATATATATATATATATATATATATATATATATATATATATATATATATATATATATATATATATATATATATATATATATATATATATATATATATATATATATATATATATATATGGCTTGAAAAATGAGTAAACTTTTGTTTAAACTGTTGCAGATTAACTGTAATATCCATCTCAGTTTTCCAGAGCTCATGGTGACTTTCTTTAAATATATGTTTAAGTCCAAAACAGAGAAAAATCATCTAATTCTCTAACTGATTGAGTTGGAAAGGTAAATAAAAACGATTATATGATTGCTGTGGATAAACCAATCGATTAATAGTTCAGTCGTTTGATCTTTAGAGATCTTATAAAAGTTACTTTTTCTAACTTTAACAAAACATCAATGCTTTGTGCCCTTTAATGTCAGGTAGAACAAAACAATCCCCACCCACACAGGTATATATTTATACACTTTGGTTTTAGGTTTTTCTCATATGTGCTCAGCTCTGGACGGCAACATTATCAGATGGGGTGTTTTCTTCTGACAGACAGCATCCCTGTAGTTAGTTTTTCTGATTAAAATGCTGTAAAATAAGCCCATAATGCCACTCACTAACGCCTCCAACACGCTGTGCATGAATCTCTCTTTCTGCTCTGGGATTTTGAATCTCGTGAAAAATTCAAGATGCATAACAAAAGGTTGAGCCGAGCTGCTTCTATCCAAAAATACATAAAATCTGCACATATCCCTGACCTGTACATTCTGCCCAGCCTTGCCAATAAACCAACCAGAATACTTCCAAACACTTCAGCACCTCGGCTACAATAAGTGACGGCAAAACAAGCTCCACAGTGAGAAGTATTCTGCGAGCCAAGAGGAAAAGGGAGTTTTCTGTGGCAGATTCCTGATTTCACGGCTACGTTAATTGGCCAGAAAAACTGACTCTTGAAAGCATCGCCTCCCACGTACAATTAAGTATCCTCTAGAGAGCGGCAGCAGCCTCTTGCTGTACGGCATGACTAATCTGACAATGTGGGCAAAACACAGAGACGAGAGATACGAGTCAAACAACTCACAGGAGCACCTTTGGCATTTACGCTACAAGAGAAGGGGAGAGAGACACGCCGCTGCAGCACTCTCCAACTCTCTAATGGCGTGAGAAAAAAAACACACAACAGTCCTATGAAAACTGTTTGCTGCTTAAACACTCAACTGGAGTTAAAAATGGCCCAAAAACTTCCTGCAAAAACACAACAAAGTCGTGCTTAGATTATTAGAATAAGCTGTTGGATATTTAGCTAAAACAACATTTTTAAACAAGTCTGATCAGAGTTTATGTTGATAAAAAAAACCTGCTTAGCAAGTATTTAACACCAACAAGTTAGAGTTTTGGTTCAAATATGGCCTATTTAATTTAACTAAGAGCAAAACAAATGTTTTCATTAAAGGCTGACTTGATGTATTCAGAAACTGTAATAAATAAAGAGTTCCTCCATGACTTTTATTATGTTTCCATAACTCTAAGCCTCTAAAACAACATGGTCTCACAGGAATCCGTGAAATAGCCACGGAATCGCTTAACTCAAAATCCGTGGAATAGCCACGGAATCACTCAAATTTCCGTGAAACTGACACGGATTTCGCTACAATGCAAGTTAATGACAGTCATATCCTGTGGCTATTCCAACATCGGAGTGATTATGTACATTCACTGAGTGAATATTTAGAAAATAAAACATATATTTATCGTTAGAAATGTAATCAAAATCCATTTTTATGCAGAAACTAAGTAACTAACTAACTAACTTTTCACTAAAAATGAGAGAACTGTCCGCCATGTTTTTTGTTCTGACCGCCGGGACCTTAAAAGTCACGTGACTTGGAACAAACCAATAGGAAAAAATATCCATGGAATAGCCACGGGATTAATTTGCATTGTAGCAAAATCCGTGTCAGTTTCACGGAAATTTGAGTGAATCCGTGGCTATTCCACGGATTTTGAGTTAAGCGAATCCGTGGCTATTTCACGGATTCCTGTGAGACCAGGTTCCTCTAAAAACACTTAAAGGTGCATTAACTGTTGGACTCTCAAAGTGTAACAAATGTGGGTTTTCAATAGAGGTATTGTAATTACAGTGATCCTACAATACTTTTATTATGTTTCCATAATTGTAAGCCTCTAAAACACTTAAAGCTGCATTAATTGTTGGGCTCTCATCAATCTCAGTTGATAAAACTGACCCAAAACAGTTATGAGTCATAAAACCAAAACAAAGAGCTGGAAAACACTAAAATGCTCAGTAGATCTGAAAACTACACAACCAGCTGATTATAACCTCTACGTAGGAGGTTATGTTTGTTAAAAATGGCCTCAAAACTTAACTAAAACACCATGATTAAAGAAATCTGATCAGACTTTGTAATGAATAATAAACATTTATTGCTCAAGAGGTATTTAATAGCAACAAATCAGAGTATTGGTCAAAATATGGACTTTTCAACTTTTCATATTTTCACAGTTTGTGCTGAATAATGAACCAAACCTGTTCAGTGAGTATTAATAAGCATGTTAATTCAGTTTTGGTCCAAATATGGCCAATTTAACTTTACATATCAATCAGAAATGGTTAACTAACAGCATGATAAATGTGGGTTTAAATGTAAGGCTGCTGATAAAACCAATACTATAACACATGACTTTTAGATAGAATCAGAAATTGCAATAATTATAGTGTTCCTCCAAGACTTTTATTCCATAACTGTAAGCCTCTAAAACACTTAAATATTTGACTTAAACACCATGATTAAAGAAATTTGATTCAGTTTTGGTCCAAATATGGCCTTTTTAACTTATCACATCCATCAGAAATGGTTAATAGCATGATAAATGTTTGTTTTCATTCAAGGCAAAGAAAACCATATGTTGATATATTATGACACAAATCTATTAGATAGAATCAGAAAACTGCAATAATTACAGTGTTCCTCCAAGACTTGCATTATGTTTCTATAACTGTCAGCCTCTAAAACACTTAAAGATGCATTAGATACATTGGGGGTCACTAAACCAAAACTAACAGCTGAAAAACACCAAAAATGGTTTTGAATGTTTGTTTGTCAGCTGAAATACAGAAGATTTACCGTCCTGACCTTGGGGGAAGGCTGTAGCACGGGCCAGAGAAGACCCTATTAAATATAAAAAGTGGGACAGATGGTAGATACAGAAGTTGTTTTTCACTTTCGCTAACATTGCGAGATAGGGCACGGCCTCAGCAGATGGAGGCTTTCTGGGTGTCCTATTAGTTCTCAGTGTGTTTGTCACTATTAGCAACCACTTTCAAATCACACACAGCCATTTGACCTTTTGTTCTTATTAAAATATTGATTTGTTCAGCTTTAAACCATTAGGAAACCGACAGCAGGCCACTAAAATTCACCAAAACATAAAAAAGTAAAACCTCATTTACATGCTTTCAAGTTCATGTATTCGCCATTGTTGTAAAAAAAAAAAAAAAAAAAGGAAACCAAATCACTTCAATAGAGCTGGAAATAACCGGTTGATGTTTGTTAATTACAGCAAGGGCAAAGTGTTGGTGTAACCCTAATTTGAATAATAGCATCTTAATACTCATATCACATCCTGTTTTTATGAATCTACACGAATATGATAATATGAAACCAAACATTTCTAGACTTTTAAACCACAGTGAGTAACACAGTGAAGTACTAGTGCACACATGGGAGCTGCAATATGAGATAAATGTGACACATTGGCTCATTTTTCTGAGAATGAGTCGTAAATAAGAAGAAACCTGCAGCGGCCCTGAGCTTTCTAATCGTGTTCAACAGAAAAGAGACAAGACTGTTGAAGCTCAGGGGGCTAAAACACTGACCACAAAAGGCTGAAATCCGTAAACAAAGATTTTTAAAACTAGGATTTTCTCTGCAGCCGTCTGACAGTCGTGTCCAACACTGACACTTTCTCTTAACTAATTAGAGTTCAGAGGCAACTTCAAGACTCAGAGGAATATCTGACACAGAGTGAAGTGTATTGTGTATTATACACAAGTTCGAAGTTAACACAAAAGTATCATTTCTTTGCACTGTTGTTTTAATTCACTGATGATTTGATCATTTATTTGTGCAAGTGAAGGTGTTCGCCTCAAACTTATAACAACAATAACTTCTGTCTAGGCTCAGATAAGGTCATTTTACCAGTGGTGGAAAAGGTATTCAGATCTCTTATTTCAGTAAAAGTACTAATACCACACTGTGAAATTACTCCACTACAAGTAAAAGTCCTGCATTCAAAACTTACTGAAGTAAAAGAACAAAAGTATCAGCATCTAAATGTACTTAAAGGTTCAAAAGTAGTACTCAAAAAAAAGTACTCATCATGCAGAATGGAACCACTCAGATTGTTTTCCAAGTATTCCAAATATATTATTAGATTGTTATTATTGAGACATTTATGTAAGCAGCGTTTTAATTTTGTAAAGATAGATCATTTTAACTACTTAATATACTGTTATGAGGTTTAATAAAAAAAAAAAGTGTCATCACTATAAATGTATCATGTTTTTTATGTTAAATCTCGATCTGAAAAGTAACTAAAGCTGTCAGCTAAATGTAGTGCATTAAAAAGTAAAATATTTTCCTTTAAAATTAAGTTAAGTAAAATAATAAAGTTACATATGTGGAAATACTCAAGTTCCACCACTGCATTTTAGCTACAAGCAGCTCCTCCAGACTTCTTTGTTTTGTGGTGCATTAAACAAACAGAGTCTGTCAAAATAAAATTTACTTGAAATGGAATGGTAACATTTTTTTTTGGAGGAAAATGAATCATAAAATAGTCAGAAGACAGTAGAAACGACAGAATAAATAGTGGTTATTGGCAGCTCTAAATTCATACAAAAACTGGAAATTTACCGAGAATTTGTCACTTAAGATTTTGCCGCAAATTGGCTTTATTTCTTTGTTGCAACGTACACTAACATAAGCTCTAAAATGTGAAGCATTATAGGAATATCTCAATCTGTAAATGGTTGACTCAGCACAGGTGTAGGCTGCCAAAACAAACAGCTTCTCGTGGTCAGATCTGAAGCTGTGTATTGGCAAGATAGATCAAAGATGATACAGGGTTTATGAATCAATATATTGTGATATATTCCAACTCAGTTTCAGGAAAACTAGAGCAATAGTTTAGTTTTTATGCAATCAGAACAGTGAGATCAGTCCCTGTAACGTACAACATCCTGGCACTACTTTTTGTGTCTGTTATGAGTCTTTGCATGTAAACTATTATCTAAAATAGATAAGGGACTCTGAGAATCAATGCAAAATCACAAAACAAAGAAAAACTCGAGTGTATCAACACTGAGTTACCTGCGGTCCCCAGCAGGGCGTGGTAGTCTGTTCCTCTCTGTGTGGGCGTCTCATCATCAGGCTCCTGCTTCTCTGACGCCTCATAACGTTCCCAGTTTGACGCTAGTTTCCTCCTGGAGAACACCTCCGCCCTGTCGTCGTCTTCCTCGTGAAAGTTTTCTCCTTCATCGCGATTCTGAAAGAGAACAACAAATAATGTGTGAAGCGAGTGACAAATGGGAATATTGGTGCACGTTATCAGACAATCGTACACATGAAAAGTGACGTTAAAATCCTGCCGACAGCTCAACGGTTTCTGCAGAAGGTGAGCATGGTTGCAAGATTGTTGTTCGACAAGCACTTTGTTTAGTTGCATACTGAAGACTTGAGTTAGAATCCACTTTACTTCAACAAGCTGTTTTACCTGGAGCACTTGGTAATAAAACTGTAAACTTTAATTATTCAACTTTACGGTAACGCTTTATAATAAGGTCCTTAATAACCATTAATTAACAAGTAATAAGGCATTGTTCTCGCTTTAGATCCGGTAGTTGCAAAAAGCATAGTTAAGTTATAGTTAACTTATAATAGATGAGCAATAAAGTATATTTTAATATCAATAAGCAAACAAAATAAGATTAATAAAGGCATGGCAAAGAAATAATGGGTGGGTCATGGGTGTTTGTAATGCCATTATTAACACTTATATAAGCTTATAAACACACAATAATGTTAAATAGCATCTTGTAAGGACTTACAAGGACCTTATTACTTGTTAATTAATGGTTATTACAAGGACCTTAATATAAAGCGTTACCAACTTTACCATTTGAAACAAGATGTTGGGGTAAGACCCAGGAATATGACAGACTCTCTTAAAGTGTCTAAAGCTCAAAAAGTCTTTGGCTGCAATGATAAGTTAACAAATCAATTATTCTGAAAAAATAATCGCTAAAGTGACATAAGTGTTAGAAAATGCTGTTATCAGCCTTTAGAATCCAGCTATTTCTTACCTTCTTCTGTTTTATACCGTATTAAACTAAAAAGCTTTGTTCTGGACTAACACAACAGACATTTAAAGACATCATCCTGGACTTTGAGATATTAGGATATACATTATTTACTATGTTCTAATATTTTATAGACCAAACATTCAATCAAGAAAATATTCTGTAGATTATTTGATAATGAATGATAGTTGCAGCCCTACTCTGAACAATAATTTACACTGAAGTAAATTAAGAGATTAACGCTGTACATACGACACTGTCAGTTAGATAATTAGTCAACTGAAAGACAATGTATTTGTGTTTTACTTTCCAAGCAAAAATGCTGAAAATGCTCCTTACAATGTAGAATTTTGTGCATTTCTCTGTTTTATATCATTGTAAGCAGAATATATTTCCTCTTTTGAGAAAAAACAACTTATTTGAAATATGCCACCTTGAGTTATATATTTTAAAGACTAAAAAAATAATCAATAAAACAGTCAATTTTGAAAATGGCCCGAAACCATTACACACAAAAGTTTTTGTATATATATATATATATATATATATATATATATATATATATATATATATATATATATATACATATATATATCTTATGTTATTTTAAATGGATGTGGTTAGGCCAGTCACGATAACGATAACACATTTTTTAGGACGATATACTTTCCCAGAAACTACCATGATCAAAGATAGTATTGTTGTATCGATGTTGTTTTAGTTTATAACCATATTAGAGGATAATAAGTTCATCCTTTTCCACAGCAATGAATTTTTAAATCTCAAGAAAATTAACCATTGGAATTGAAATGTGGAAAAGAAATATTAAAAATATCCTAGATAAATAAAACGTAAATAAATAAACTACAACAAAAAGAAATAAAACAGACTTTCGAGCTCTGTTAACAAAACATTGCAATAGAGATAATCATTATCCATTATATTATTTTATTATTAAAATATCATATAAACAGCTGGAATGGCTACTTGGGATTTTTTCTTTTCCAGCAATTCGTACTGCCTGTCAAACATTTGCAGCATTACTTCAAACACAACACAAAACAGGCACAAAAAGTCACACATGTAAACGACAATATATTGAGTCCAGAAACAATCGTGTCAATTTTTATATATTAAAGGATAAGTCAATATAGTAATTATCGTGACAGGCCTAGATGTGGTGAAAAAAAGGATCTTTCACAGTGCTGAGCAGACAATGTGCAGGTTTTTTTTTACACCTTTTGTATCATTTCCAGGCTGGAGTTGTGGGTTGGGAAATGTATGTGCACTAACTGACCATAACAGCATAACATAACCTCTGAAATATGCCATGATAACAAAAGAAACTACATGTTTATATTAAATTCTTTAGTGTCCATCATTCAGTTGGTGCAGATCATGGCATGCATATAAAGTACTTCAGACTCAGTATTGTGACTAAAGATATTTCCGTGACTGAAATGACCCTGTGACAGTGAAGTAGAATTCAAAAAAGCGTTTTGTGAAGTGGTCGTTAACACATAGCTCTTATTCATGACTGGTAGCTAAGCCCAACAAAAGGGTCAAGGTGAATGACACGGCCCGCTGTATGACAAAGAATAGACATTCAAAACGCAACTAATTAAATTTGTGTGCGTCACAGATTTCTCGCCGTTAGGTCACATAGCTGCAAAAACCGTTACTGAGGCTGTCATGGAAATGTGCAGGTGGGTCAGACGGGCAGAGAGTGCTCAGTTTTCTGTCAAAACTCACAAAAACAAAGTGGAGCTCTTTTTTTTCTTCTTCCAGCAGTATCATCAAAGACCCCATGGCAGCTATGGATCCGTCTAAGGAGATTTTTCATGATTGCAATCAACGAACCCTATGTACCAAAAGAGATTTGTATGATTGCAATCACGGAGCCCCTATTGTTTCCCGTCTAATTCTGTAGTTACCATGGCAGTAGCATCCACTGACAGAGCATCCCGACGTAAACGAAGATGAACTCTCTCGTGTCATATCCGCGACCCAAAGAAAACGTTCAAGTGTTTTGGAAGAGCCTGATCACTGAGACGCGACACAGAATCATCTCTCTCTGTCTGACTCCGTACATGCTGACAGGATGTCATTATGTCCATTCTGCATGTACAGGAAAGACGTGAGGATGTGATCACGCGAGCACAAACCCACTAATGAACGGCAATCAATCAGCGTATATGTGAACTCTAACATATCTGAGCTGTGGCTGTTTATTTTGAGCAAAACTCTGCAACTTCTGCAGTCACATGTTTGATGACTTTAGACTCGACTTTGAGTTTAACACCAATGACTTGTGACTTCACTTAGACTTGAGCCCTTTAACTTTCCTCTCAAACCATGCTTTATGCTAAGAAATTGCAATATCAGCACTATTTTTAAGTTTAAGTACGTTCTAAGCTATTATCAAATAAATATACATCCTAAAAAGCATTATTGATTTGACAATTAATTACATTGTTAGCCTACTTTTGAAAAAAATTGCATTATATTTGGTGAAGTGTGCATGATGACTTGTTTAGGACTCAAAACTCAAAGTTTAGGACTTGGGACTTGAGTGCAAAGACTTACTCTTGCATTACTAAACAATGTCTGGTTTCCATCTAGGGCTGGGCGATATGATGATAAAAATTGTCAAAACTACAGAAAAATCATATGTTTGTTTATATAATTTCTATTGCAATGACAAAATAAGCAGAAGCTGAACTGCATTACAAGAATAATTCAAAATAAATAGTTTGGACGCTTTTGATAACATTATTATATTGTAGACTAGGCCTTTATTTATTTGTTTTTTCTCTATAACTTCAATTGAAACAGTTATGTCAATTTTGCATTAAGTTTTTAATTGAGAACACTTTTTCATGTGTTAAGTATTTTAATTCACACAGAAGTATACAAAAACATTAGTGTGTACTTATTTCATACAGACTATTATACCAGAAAACAAGCCATGTCATGATATATATTGTTATCAAGAGGGGGACACATATATATAGTGTCTACTGTATATATATATACTATACTGAGCCATGTTGGTTTTGAAAAAGCTGACTCTTCAGAATGAAACAGATCACTATATATATAGGGTCGAAGGTTTTGGGCCAAACCACCCAGCTCGAGTCAAGGTGCTGTGATTGTGTTAGAAAAACGTCACACATTAAACGTGTTGTCGTTTGTTGCAAATAAACGAAGGAATTTAACTGAAATCAATGTGACTTGTAGGCCGAGTTGAAGAAGAGATCCGATTCAATTTTACATATTAGTGCGGGAACTTTGTGCATTTTCTTGTTGATACGACTACAGAATTAGTATTTTTTTCAGTGGGGTTTGGTGGAGCGGGATAACGGGGGCAGCCTGTGGACCGAAACTTCCATGCTCTCTCACCCGGTGATGGAACTCCGCTGCCTGGCCGCTCCAGCCGCGTCCACGGCCCCGGTAGTGGTCTCTTTTCCCCCGGCCGCGGTGGTGGCCTCCCCGGCCTCTGCCCCGGTGTTCACCGCCAGAGCTGTCGCTGTCGTGTCCACCTCGGCCGCCTCTTCTCCAGCTGCCTCCTCTGCCTCTGCTCGGTCTACCCTCCATTGCTGTCAACTGTGGCCGGACTGTTTAGCATGTGACACCTCAAAGTTGAACGGGGTGTTGCATTGAATTGAGTCCTACGACAATATGGCTTGTAATGGTTCCGAGTCCCGTTTGGATAAAACATAATTAATGGCATCTTGACGAAAGATCAATAATGAACTTTACATTTTCAGAATTGAATGTGAAGATTTTTTAAATTACACCATAATTGGCAAAACTATTGCAGCAGATTCTTCTTTACTTTTCCTGCATTGTATTTACTGTTGTACGATTTAATTTATTTTGAATATATTCTTTAGAATATTACATATATTTACTGCAACTTTTATAGTGGAAAACTGAAACTGACGACTACGCGATGTCAGGAATGTATTGAATTTTCTCAATAAAGTTGGAAACATACACCTTAATGCAATACACACTTGGTCTATTCGATTAGGAATATAAATACTTAAATTAAAATTTAAAATAAATAAATAAAACAGCTACAGGAGTACAACAAATTACAAAAAACATTAAAAAAAGGGAATTTAATTTATAATAAATTGGACATATATCAAAATGAATCAATTTCAGGGCAGCTTGAAGGAATTGTCTTGATTCTAGTGAATAAAAAAATCCATCAAATAATTAATCAAATAAAAAAATCCAGATACATTTCTAAAAAATCATAAATTGTAATTTTCCATCTTACAAACAAGCAAAACATTACTCCAGTATTAAAAGTATTAAAAGTGTACATAACTGCACTTACTGTGACCCCTTGAAAATACATACAGGCTTTCATCATGATATTATCACAATTTGACAACAATAATTTTGTGCAATTTTGTCTCATTATGTTTTCTTTTTCTTTCAGGACAACTCTTAATGGAGCCTCAGACAGGCGCCTCCCTCTGACCTGCCGACAGCCACACAGACAGACAACAACATGGACGTAGATCCTCCAAACAGCACGTTGGCCAACACGTCATATGTCCACGCGGCTCCCCACAACGTCTGGGAGGTCATAACCATCGCTACGGTGTCGGCCATCGTCAGCCTGATCACTATAGTTGGTAACGTGTTGGTGCTGCTGTCATTCAAAGTCAACAGCCAGCTGAAGACTGTGAACAACTACTACCTGCTGAGTTTGGCTTTCGCCGACCTCATCATCGGAGTGTTGTCGATGAACTTGTACACCACGTACATCCTGATGGGTTACTGGTCGTTGGGAAACCTTGCATGTGACCTCTGGCTCGCAGTGGATTATGTAGCCAGCAACGCTTCAGTTATGAACTTACTGGTCATCAGCTTCGACAGGTACTTCTCCATCACGAGGCCGCTGACTTACAGAGCTAAAAGGACTCCAAAGAGAGCCGCCATCATGATCGGCCTCGCCTGGCTGGTGTCCTTTGCCCTCTGGGCGCCACCCATCCTGTGCTGGCAGTACTTTGTAGGAGAGAGAAACGTGCCTGCTTTCCAGTGCCAAATCCAGTTTTTAACAGAGCCTGTGATCACATTTGGGACGGCCATCGCTGCCTTCTACATCCCCGTCTCGGTTATGACAATCCTCTACTGTCGGATCTACAAAGAGACGCAGAAACGGACCAAAGATCTGGCCGAGCTGCAAGGGCTCGCAACAGAAAACGTTCTGGAGGGGACTAAACCGCAGAAAACTATCATTCATTCTTGCTTTCATTTCACCAGAGAGAGGAGGGAGCGGAGTCAGGCCTCCTGGTCCTCGTCTAACCAAAGTAATGCCACTAAAATGACCACGAGATCAGATGAGGCGTGGGCGAAAGCAGATCAGATCACTTCCTTTAACAGCTACTCCTCGTCTGAGGAGGAGGAGCAGCATGTTTCAATAGAAACCCCAGAGGGGTCTTTCAAAGAGCAAGGTAGTGGACAAAATAAGAACGGGCAGGTGAACGAATACACAGAAGATCTGTACTTTTCTACGCCTAAAAAGAAGAGCAGCAAAAAACGCATCTCTTATAAGTTCAAGCCCGGCTCCAAGGGTAAAAACGGCAAACCTAAAACTGCCACGCCCTGCCTGCCTGAAGCAGAGCCGCCCACCAAAAACGCCTCCCCGTCCTCCTCCACCACCTCCAAACCCATCGACCCCGTCCTGAAGAACCAGATCACCAAGAGGAAGCGGATGGTGCTGGTGAAGGAGAAGAAGGCAGCGCAGACCCTCAGCGCCATCCTCCTGGCCTTCATCCTCACCTGGACGCCGTACAACATCATGGTGCTCATCTCCACCTTCTGCGCCGAGTGCATCCCCACGTCCCTGTGGCACCTGGGCTACTGGCTGTGCTACGTCAACAGCACCATCAACCCCATGTGCTACGCCCTCTGCAACAAGACCTTTCAGAAGACGTTCCGCATGCTGCTGCTCTGCCAGTGGAGGAGGCGGAGGAGAGGCGAGGACAAGCTGTACTGGTGTGGACAAAACCCAAACGTCAACAACAAAATGACTTGATATCAGAGCAGACTTATTGCTTCTGCCCACACGTGGATTTTCTTGATATATACTGTAGTCAGTGGTCATCTTCAGCATGAAGTGCTGCATGTGATTTTTGTGTTCAAAGTACATGTTGGTGGAAACGGATCTGAGCCTGATGCAGCAGACTGCTGCTCCAGATCATTACAGAAAAGAAACGTCATGAAGGTGGCGACACATTGTTACAATGCTTAAAAAATGGGTTCAGATTATTATTAAAGTCTATCTTAATGAGGAACTCCACCGATTTAATTGTGTTACAGGTGTTGGGGAGCATGTGAGAAAAGGTTGGTGAGCCTTTTGTGGCTCCAGAGGAAGCTGCAGAAAACATAAAAAATGAGTTCGAAAGTGGAATAAAATGGAAAAAAAATTTAAAGTGGGAAATTAAAAAGAAATGCGCTTACCAGACCTCTATAACCTGCCTTAGCAGCTCATGGCCATACTTAATCTCTATGAGCATAACAAACAAGAATCACCAACCAAACAATTACATTCTAGTTGCATTGTGGGCTATGTAGGCACCAGGTTTTGACGAATGGCATAATATTTCTTTTAACTTTCAGTATGATCTCCAGCTGCCCTTACAAAGCAGCGTGAATACAACAGTTTACTATTTTGACATAACATTGCACCTTGACCTTTGACCCTCTTGCTCACACATGCTGCACAGAGGACTGTGGGGCAGAATAACCACAACAACAAAAAACAAGCTGGCATCCGGATGTAGTCGGACATCCTGGTATTTATTGGGACATACTAAATATTTGTCTGGCTCACTAAATAGTTTGGGTACTGGAACCCACAGGAGATCTCTTGTTCTGCTGCATTTATTTTGAAACTTTCAAAGCCATCATGCTAAATCGGTGGAGTGCTCTTTTAACACAACACTCACATGCTCACTGAAAGAGTTTTTGGACACAGTAATCATTCCTCCTCTCCATATCTGCATGTTCATAGATTGTGGAGAAGTAAATGTAATTTAAAAAAAAAACATAATTTTACCAGGTTACGAACATTATTGAGGGGCAAAATCATCCATCCATCTATAATCTGTGACCACTTATCCTAACCAGGGACTGGAGCCAATCGCAGCTATCATTGGGCAAGAAAAACAAAACAAAAACAGGACTGACACTTAAACTGTAGAGAGCTTTAGTTGAAAATTTAAATTCAGTTTTCAGACTTTGGATGCAGATTTTGTCCCCATTCTCTGACATCAGAGTCACTTCAGGGGCAGTATGGTCAGTAGGAATGATTACAGTAACAACACTCTGTTTAAACGTACATACTGTGTGAGCATGTGGGTAAAATAACACTGAACCGGTTCTTTAAACCTCATATAATCCTTTATTCTACTTCACACTTACACTGTATATAAAGGACATATTGTAGGCTTACACATTTCAAAGTAATTTATAGTATAAAGAATTTATTTCACTGGTTCTGTTGGATTTTACACCTCTCAAATGGTAAATGTAAATGGCTTTGTGTATATCAGTGTTTTAGTGAATGTTTTTGTTTTCTATCTCGGCTCTTGCAATCGATATTTGATCTTGTGTTTCAAGGGCTAATCTGTACATTTCTGTGCATTTACAGCTGCATTTGTTTCACAGTGGTAACATGAAACATGAGAAATATTCAGAATACTATAAGGAGAAAAAAAAGCAACTTTAAATAATGACGCCTGACTCGCACCATGTGTAAGTGATGGATGAGTGATGCTGTTGTAAATTATTGCACTTCTGTGTCTTTTAATGATGTAATGTCAGATGTTATCTCCCTGAACTCTGTGCCTTTTGTTCTGCTCAGAGGCAAAAGAGCTTTGTGAATGAATCGTTGCTCCTCGTCTCTGTGTGTGTGTGTGTGTGTGGTCTCTGTGTACTGATATGAACAGTGAAATACAAACTCAAAGGCAGAATTTCTTCAGCATGAACGTTTTTAACATCTGATCTGATTTGTACCTGTGAACTCTACTTTTCCTTTTTTAGAAGCAATGCTAATCATTATGCCCTCCAACAGTTGAGTAATAAAACTAAAATGACACTGGTATGTACTTACAAATAGCATGATGTCACTGGGTGCAAAAGGAGATCGGAAGGCTTACCAGAGAAGCCATTGGAGGTCTGGCAGGTCCTAAGACTCACCGCCATTTCAGTCTGATGCAACTCCATTACTTCCTCCACAAAAGGAGGTTATAGCTTTGATTTGGTTTGTTTGTCAGCAGAATTATGGAAAAACTACAGGCCAGATTTTCAACAAACTTTGGGGAAAAGGTGCAGTGAGGAAAAATCCATTAAAGTTTGAATCATTGGGGAGATACAAGAGCTATTTTTTACTTACAAGATCGGGCATGGCCTTTGCAGAGGTCTGCACTCAACAAGTGCCCTTCTATTTGAAGGATACTTCAAATAGAAGGGCAGATACTGCTAGTACTGCCCTTCAAATAGAAGGGCAGAAAGATACTGCTAATAGAAATGAAAAACATGACAAAAACAAAATCAACAACAGATGGGACGGCGGCCCGGGTCCGAAGCCCTTTCCTGCATGTCTCTGCCTGTCACTCTCTATCTCTCTCCACTGTCAATAAAAGCTGAAAAATGGCCCAAAAAACCCTGTTAAAAAACAAAATGAACAACAGTTGGATCCAACTTTAAGTGGTATCGCACATTTAAACAGGTTTTTTTTAATTCAGTAAACTAAATTACATAACTGTATTGTCATGAACCCCATCAATGATGGTGTTCATATAAAGATTTGTTACCTTACATACACAGTCATGGACAAAATATTGAACCATTGTTTCCTTTAATTTCTTGTCCATTTTAATGCCTGGTACAACTAAAGGTACGAATATAATAACAAAATAGATTACAAGAGTTTAATTTAAGAGCTGATATGTAGACATTTTCCATGGTTAAATTAAACTCTTATAAGCTATTGTTGTTATCATTACATTTGTCCAAACAAATGTACCTTTAGTTGTATCAGGAATTAAATAAACAAAAAATTAAAGAAAAAGGGTGGTCTAATAATTTTTTTATGTCAGTATATTAAAAAAGAAAGTAATTTTATGGTTTGAAAATGCTCTTTTTCTGTTCTAAATCAGCCTTTGAAAGGCCAACGCAGACTTGCTGGGATTTATCCATGCCATCAAATGAAAACACTTTAAAAAAATAAAAATAAATACTGTGTGGACTACGCAGTGATTAGCATTCTTGCCTCACAGCAGAGGGTCGCCAGTTTGACTCCGGCCTGCGACTCTTCTATGTGGAGTTTGCATGTTCTCCCAGTGTCAGCGTGGGTTCTCTCCGAGGCCTGGGGGTCCGGGTCTGGCTTCCTCCCACAGTCCAAAAACATGCAGCTTTATGTTTAATTGGTAACTCTTAATTGTCCATAGGGGTGTATGAGAGCTCAAATGGTTGTCTGTACCTATGTGTCAGCCCTGTGATAGTCTGGTGACCTGGCCAGGGTGAACCCAATGTCAGTTGAGTCCGGCTCCAGCCCCCCATGACCCAAGTTCGGATAAGCAGTTAAGGATGATGAATGAATGTTAAGGCCTAAAACATCAAAGCCACACAACTTTTATGCAGGTTTTACTTGTTTTTTTTTTCATGTAAACGCATCTAAAGGCTAGAAAAGCCAAACTAGAGACAAAACCTTTAGCTGGGATTATTTTGTCCAATGTAATAATTGAATAGTCTTGTCATTATATCCATCATATCAGTGACTTATCATGAACAGAAGACATTTATCACATTTAACACATTTCAATATGACTTTAATAAGGACTTCACCGTCCGCTTTGTTAAAAGTTAAAGTTACACTCTAGAGCTCTTGAAAGCAAACACACAGCTCTGTCATCCTTTGAACTGTAAATTATTACCATTTAAGTTTATACACCTTAGGCACGTAATGTACAGTTTGTGAAACCTGGCTACATATAATTTAAAAATGAGAAATCCATGTGTTCACTCTCAAACAAACAAGATGTTGTGAAATAAAAACACCGTTCTTTATATACCATCGCAATTTATTTATCTAGGTTTTTAAATAAGAATTTATCAGTCTTAAAATTCAATTAATCTTCATTCACAGTCATATTACTGAAAAAAAAGAAGAAAAAAAAAGGAAATCTCTGTATATATGTTCTCTGTCAGGCAGTGGAATTAGCAGCAGTGGAAAAATGCACACCGGAGGGTTAGCACAGAAAAGATGGATGAATAGTAGAGCCACATGTCCAAAGTATAGAGCAAATGAAGGGAAAAAAACAGCTTTTTCAGGGTTTTTAAGAAATTTCTCTCAGTGCAGTATGAAAAAAAATCTTATTTTTTCTCAGTTTCCAATAGCATATTAGAAATCATGATGTGCTTAAACATCTACTAATAAAGAAAACTGTACAATAGACCCAGAGGGGGGAAAAAATGACACTTAAAAATCTTGCTTCCATGGCATAACTCCAGCGTCTGTAGGCAGGCTGGGGACTTGTGGGGTACTACCTCCTCTTGGCAGCTGGCCTGGTACCCTTGCTGCTGCTGCCCGCCTTGCTGGAGCCCTTGGATCCGGAGAAAAGCTTGGTCATGAGCTCGGAGACGTCTGGAAGTTCGGGATTGGGGTTCAGCATGTTCATGGACTGCTCCATTTCCTGTACAGACAACAGAGAAATGAAAACAGCTGTAGATGGAGAACTAGGGGGTGTGGACACTCCTCGCTGATTCAATAATCTATTTCACTGACATTCCTCACAGTGGAGATACACAAGCACTTTTAGATAAGATAAGGACAGGAAATCATGCATTAAATTCAAGGGTTTCTTTGTGTATGGTCAATATAAATGGTATTATTTCAGGAACTTATTAGTGGTGAATAATTAATCCTAATTAAAATGAATGCATCAGAGGCACGGCATGAATACAATTCAGAGGCACGGCACTTTGAATTCAGGCTAAATCCACACTAATACATTATTATTTTTAAACAGCATTTTAATATGAAAACCATCTCTGTCCACACAAGCATTTTATGACTGTATCAGAAATAAATACCCATCCATGTTAGCACGCCTGATAACACATATCACATGATCATTCATGTACCTGTACAGGTGCGTCTCAATAAATTAATATATAAGT